>NC_053491.1:50979156-51301849 GCF_905171775.1 Rana temporaria
AGTTGTTGTCACTGAAATGATATATTGCTCACCCATGCCATGGGTATATGTAGAATTACACCCCAAAATACATTCTACTGCTTCTCCTGAGTATGGGGATACCACATGTGTGTACATGACCCCGAAAACCAATCACCGCCTTCAGGCTTTCTATGGGCTTAAAAAGGTGATTTAATTCCTCACTACCTATCATAGTTTCGGAGGCCCTGAAATGTAAAGACACCCCAAGCTATTTGTTGAGGGGCATGTTGATTGAGTATTTTGCAGATCTCACTTTTTGTCACAAAATTTTGAAATTGTAAAAAAATAAAATAATAATAATAAAAAAAAAATGTCCTTTATTTCCTTAATTTTCAAAAACAAGTGAGATCTGCAAAATACTCACCATGCCACTTAGCAAATACCTTGGGGTGTCTTTCCAAAATGGGGTCATTGGAAGGGGGGGTTGTGCTATCTTGACATTTCAGGGCCTCTGAAACTGTGAAATCACCATTTTACGCCCTTAGAAAGCGTGAAGGTGGTGATTGGTTTTCGGGGTCCTGTAAGCGGCTAGGCCCCCACATGTTGTATCCCCATACTCAGGAAAAGCAGCAGAATGTATTTTGTGGTATAATTCCACATATGACCATGGCATGTTTGAGCAATATATCATTTAGTGACAACTTTGTGTAAAATAAATAAAAAAATAAATTGTAATTTTTCCAAAACTTGTAGCAAAATATAAAATATTCCATGGACTCAACATGCCTCTCAGCAAATAGCTTAAGGTGTGTACTTTCTAAAATGTGGTCATTTGGGGGGGGGTTGTGCTATCTCGAAATTTCAGGGCCTCCGAAACTGTGATAGGTAGTGAGAAAGTGAAATCACCATTTTACGCCCTTAGAAAGCCTGAAGGTGGTGCTTGGATTTAGGCTCCCAAAAAGTCCCACACATGTGGAGAAGCAGCAGAATGTATTTTGTGGTGTAATTCCACATATGCCCATGGCATGTTTGAGCAATATATCATTTAGTGACAACATTGTGTAAGAAAAATTATAAAACAATTGCCATTTTAACGAAACTTGTGGCAATACAGTATATATATATATATATATATATATATATATATATATATATATATATATATATATATATATATATATATATATATATTATATTTTAGGGTGTGTATACCCTCACACTAATGAACAGAATAGACTAGACTCTACTGATACACAATGAGGGCAGGGAATTTGTTTGTATATAATATATGAATACTATCAGCCACCCAAGTAAAGAGATTCAGCCAACTGCCTCCTCCAGTCACTTCCTTCACAACTAATATCTTTAGAATGAATAATCTTTTATTTATGAACACACATGTGGCAGATCCGCTTGACACATTCTGTCATTTTGGCAGCTAGGCTTATCAACAGCCTCACGGGACTCAATTAGTGCTTTTGATTTTATAAAAATAATGATTCAAATCATTGGTCAGTTGCATTTTCAGGATACTGTGCCAAAATATAGCCAATCCCATCTGGGATTATACTAGCATAAATATCTAGGCTGAGGTGTACGTTTACTATGTGTAAGAAAAAAATATATAAGATTCTAGCAAAATCTGATTATATCATGTTCCCATTATACACCACCAATTTAGTTTTTCATTAACACAATAGGTCTCATTTATCAAAGTGCAACCCAATTATACATAAATTTGCACTGACAGCTGTGCATAAATTCCAGTCTGCTTAGTTGCTATAGGGCAGTGCATATTTTTATATTTTATACGCTTTAATTAAATAAAGGGCCTTAACATCTTTTTCTTTATAACAGTTTTCAATTTTACTTATAACTTTAACATTTTAGGTCATGGTACAGATACATGTTTGTGGTGCACTAACGGGCATCTCCACACCTCTGTGGGGAAAAGGAGGCATAGGCTCATGGTTTGAGCTGCTGATGGTGATTATAAGAGGATAGTAAACCCAAGTCCAAGTTCATCCAAACCTGGAAGTTAGCTGTCATTGCTGGTTCAATGAGTTGCCGCATGAGATTCCGCCGGCATCCCACAACTGACTTACACAAAGTAGCGGGATGCTTGTAATTTCATAGACCAAATATGGCCATGCAGAGAGATTTTAAATCCTCAGCTTGAATATTTACTGCCCTTTGACTAATCCCTGGGGTGGGGTGGGGTTATGCTCAATAAGTGGTCAAGGAAGGGGGTATATAGGCTGAAGTCTGGGCAAAGAGTTAGTGTGTGTCTAGTCCAGCCTCCTGGAGGCTGGACTGCTGACACTTCAGAGGTCTGCTTGCCCCTGGTGCCTTCCAGGACTGGCTGCTAGACAACTCCATGCTATGGTCAGCACTCTCAACCTTTGGAACTCTTCTTTGGGTCTGTTAGTAGACCTTCATTACTGAGCTACAGTCTCCATGGTCCCCAGCAGTGGATAGTGACTGTTCCAGTTAGACCTGAAATTCCTTAAAATTTTCCATGGTTTTCACTGCCGGGGTTTTAGATTGCTCTAGTCTACCTCAAACAGTGCTAAAAACCTAATTTTTGCTTGTAGTCTTTGCCAGTGAGAGAATTTGCAGTATTTTTACTCAAGCAAGGAGTGTCCTCAGCCTGCATTTGTATTCAAGCATTTTGTAGTATTCCACTCTCCATTGATTCAACCCAATTAACAGTTTCCAGCAATAAATACAAAAAGACAAACCCCTAGACAAGTGATGGCGAACCTTGGCACCCCAGATGTTTTGGAACTACATTTTCCATGAAGCTGTCAGGGCTGGGCTCAGCCCTTCCTTCTCAGAGCTCTGTGCTCAGCTGTTGGTTAATTGCCAGCACTCTTCATTCCACAGTGACCCATCTGGTTTTCATTTCCTGCTCGTCTGCTGGCTATTTAAACCTCCTTGATCAGATCTCCTGTGCCTTCACCTAGTCAACATATCCAGATACTCTCTGCTGTGTTTTCCTGTTAAAGACTTTTGCCTGGCTGACTTCCCTTCTGGTTCCTGATCCTATTTAATGCCTCTACTTGGCTGATCTCTAGATTCCTGTTTCACTGGCATGTTTCGACTACCCCCTCTGGTTACCGAGCCCTGGCTATGTTTTGATTACGTTTGCTCTGTTTGTACAATTTTATCATTTTATTAAAAAGTGTAATTTTTACTGCACTTCTGTCTCGGTCTGATTCATGGTTCCTGACAGATGCCCAACTACACTGCAGAGTGCATGGGCATCATGGGAAATTTAGTTCCAAAACATCTTCAGTGCCAAGGTTTGCCATTACTGCCCTAGACTGGTCATTAAAGCGGAGTTCCTTCCGCCTAAAAAAAAAAAAAAAATACTGCAGCTGCTGACTTTTAAAAAAAGGACACTGAC
This sequence comes from Rana temporaria, assembly GCF_905171775.1. NCBI lineage: Eukaryota > Metazoa > Chordata > Amphibia > Anura > Ranidae > Rana > Rana temporaria. The sequence continues at coordinate 50,982,527 of NC_053491.1, forward strand.
CTGTCCAGGGCGCCCGCAATGTCCTCACCCGAAGCTGATCCGACCCCTCGGCTCTGGGTGCAGGCACCCCGCATTGCTGGTAAGGGAATAAGGAAGTGAAGCCTTGCGTCTTCACAGCCTGGTTCCTTATTGCGCATGCGTGAGTCGCGCTGCGCATTCTGAGTGGTCCCTGCTGTCTTCTGGGACCTATGTGTCTCCCAGAAGACAGTGAGGGGGGAAGGAGGAGGGGCCGAACATGGCGTAGATTGCAACAGATACTGCAGCAATCTTTTGCATGAAGTGGGAGCAAATACCTGTATTAGACAGGTATATGCTCCCCCCTGAAAGGTGCCAAATGTGACACCGGGGGGAGGGAGGAATCCTGACAGCGGACACCATTTTTGGGTGGAACTCCGCTTTAAGCTGGAAAAAGTGATCACTGCTGTGTGTTGCTTCTGCACTTAATAGGAAAGAACTTAAGTTAAAATCCCATACAGGGGTAAGCGCTACAGGTATGATTACCCCATTCATTATGCGTTGCTCATTGTTTTATAGTGGCCCTTTTATCTGATATACAGGGAATGGTTTACTAAAACTGGAGAGTGCAAAATCTGGTGCTGTGCATGGTAGCCAACCAGCTTCTAATTTACGCTTGTTCAGTTAAGCTTTGATTTAAAAAAATGGAAGCTGATTGGCTTCTATGCAGAGCTGCACCATATTTTGCACCCTCCAGTTTTAGTAAATCTAGTGTGTCTAGTGGATGTTGAGTGAAAACATAATCTTCTGAAAGTCTGATGGTCATGTATGTACCATAAATGCTAAAGCTAAGCAGTCCCACTCAACTGAGCCTTATTTGGAAAGATATTTCTCCTTGAATCTTTCATTTATGAATAGGAAAAGTTCTACTTTCACACACCGCTACTTTTTAATTGGCATTGTAACTTTCTGTATCGTTACAGCTTTTGTTAATGCCCATCTGTCACCCTCAAGATTTTTAACGCTCATAGCTTTACTTTTAATAGAGCAATGCAAATGTGTGCAGTTCTATGAATATGCTAATCTGAAACATGCACACATTCAGTGCCCCCTTGGCTCATTTGCATGGCTGACATCTAAGTGTCACTAATATATATAAAAAAATATATAAAAAAATCATGCAATTTGTTTTCATTTTAAATTATTTAAAAGAGAAAATGGTTTATATGATATTGTTCTGCATAAACATGAAGACCTTCTTAGCTACCATACATACAAGAATCAATTATTGAGCTGCTTAAACATATGGATTTTGGTGGCTTCCATAACTAGTAGTATCAATATACATTCATAATATATTAGCTACAGGATGTTGGTCCTGCAAGCTGAAATACATATGTATGTGATCAGTAGGTCTGCGGTCCACTTGGGGGTAAATTGCAGAAGCTACCATGAAAATTGAAATGATTTAGTATATCTGGACAGGATATTACATTTTTATCAGCACCTTCTCGAAGACTAAACTAATCAGCATAGGATAATGATGGCAGGATCATGAGGATGGTAATTTAATATTTTCTATGTAGGTCTGCACTAATAGAAAATGTTAGCTACCAGGTAACCGTGTAGTTAAGCCTGGAGGCACCGAAGATTCTCAGTATTTAAAGACTCAAATAGGATTGTCCAGACTGTTGATATATCACTGCATCTGGGCAAGCGAAGGATGAGCTGCAGACAGATATAAGGAACACCAATTAACCACTTAAGCCCCGGACCATTAGGCTGATCGCGCGACGTGGCTCCCAAACAAAATTGACGTCTCTTTTTTCCCACAAATACAGCTTTCTTTTGGTGATATTTAATCACCTCTGCGTTTTTATTTTTTGCGCTATAAACAAAAATAGAGCAACAATTTTGAAAAAAAAATGCAATACTTTTTACTTTTTGCTATAATAAATATCCCCCAAAAATACAGTATTTGCCGGTGTATAAGACGACCCCCTAATTTTCCAGCTAAAATTATGGTTTTGGGATATACTCACTGTATAAGACGACCCCTCACTGTGCCATTATACATGCCTCACTGTGCCATTATACATGCCTCAGTGTGCCATTATACATGCCTCACTGTGCCATCTATACATGCCTCACTGTACCATCTATACATGCCTCACTGTGCCATCTATACATGCCTCACTGTGCCATTCCATTCCCTGCCTCGACAATCTCCCTACCTTCTCCTGTTTGCAGAGTATGTCAGACGGCGGCGATTCCATTATTAAAAAGCCGCGCCTCCTCCTCGGGCTGTTCCGTGATAGGCGGAAAACTAATTTTCCCAGCAGAGTCTCTGTTCAGTGTTCCACCTATCACGGATGTCCTCTCGTCCGAGGCTGAGGCTGAGGATGAGAAGGCATCCGTGATAGGCGGAACACTAAACAGAGGCTCTGCTGGGAAAATTAGTGTTTCCGCCTATCACGGAACAGTCAGAGGAGGAGGCGCGGCTTTTGAATAATGGATGGCCGCCGTCTGACATCAGGTACCTGGCGTATAAGACGACCCCCGACTTTTGGGGCATGATTTTGGATGCAAAAAGTTGTCTTATATGCCGGAAAATACGGTATATAAAAAAAAACCAAAACATTTTTTTTCCTCAGTTTTGGCCGATACGTATTCTCCTACATATTTTTGGTTAAAAAAATTGCAATAAGCGTTTATTGATTGGTCTGTGCAAAAGTTATAGCGTCTACAAAATAGGGGATAGTTTTATGGCATTTTTATTAATTTTTTTTATAGTAATGGCGGCGATCAGCAATTTTTATCGTGACTGCGACATTGTGGCGGACACATCGGACACTTTTGACACCATTTTGGGACCATTGTCATTTTTACAGCGGTCGGTGCTATAAAAATGCACTGATAACTGTAAAAATGGCACTGGCAGTGAAGGGGTTAACCTGTAGGGGGCGCTGAAGGTGTTAAGTGTGATTTAGGGAGTGCTTCTAACTGTTAGGGGGCGTGGCTTGCCATGACACATCACTGATCACTGTTCCCGGTGACAGGGAAGAGATGATCAGTGACATGTCACTAGGAAGAACGGGGAGATCTTGTGTTTACACTAACATCTCCCTGTTCTTCAGCTCTGTGACCCGATCGTGGGACAACGGCGGACATCGAGCCCGCGGCTCCCACGGGCACGGTAACAGAGCTTGCGACATATATATGCCCATTTGCCCAGCCGTGCCATTCTGTCAATGTAAATAGGCGTGCGGCGGTCCTTAAGAAAAAAGACAGGTAGGTTGAAAAAAGACATAAATTCATCTAGTTCAACCAATAAAAAAAATTTGAATAACTAAACAGAAAACCTCCATATACAGAACCCTATACACATAGTTGAAGGCAGATTGTGCTTCAGAGGAATTTAGACGTATATCTATCTACCCTAAGTTAAAAGAGAAGTTATAAAAACAATTATACTCACCTAGGTGGATCCAGCATTGATCTGATGCTGCATCTGTCCCCCGCCGGCTCTGCAGTGAGAACAGAGCAATCAAACACTGATCTCTCAGTTCTCTCCCTCCGCTCTGAGCAGAGAGCCGTGACTGTCAGTCCCTTCCTCTCTGCCCTCTCCTCCAGTACTCACTGGAGCGCTGGGCTGTGGAGGAGGCGAGAGGGGCTGGCTCAGTCTCTCAGCAGATCGCTGAGAGTAGGGGCTAGGTGCCGGTCCAGACATCTGGGTAGATGCCAACTGTATGGTCGAGATCTTTTCCCAAGCCTGGAGCAGCTGAGTGATGTCAGCTGAGCCGACAGCGAGCTTTAGCCCACTGTCCACTGAAAATGGGTCATGGGAGTGCAGAACAATCTACACTCCTGTGATTCATAGGAGAAGTATGGCCAAAAGAGCTTTAGCCATACTTCTCTTTTAACCGCTTGCAGACCGCATAACTGCTCCGGATCACGTACCTAGTGTGTGATGCATCACTTCCGTGTAGGGGGGAGTCGTGACCGGGCTGTGGTTAGACACAGCACAAGCCAATCAGTGGGTGCCAGGCAATGGATGTCTGCTGGCACCCACTGATCGGCGAGGAGAGATACAGAAAAGAGCTCCGCTTTTTTTACCTAGCTGCTGTCAGAAGGGATGTGATGGATTTTCTTTCCCTGCAATAAAATCCTTTACATCCCTTAGTAAAAACCCCTAATGTTTTACCCCTTTCCAGCCAGTGTCATTAGTACAGTGACAGTGCATATTTTTAGAACGTGCCAGTGTAGTAGTGTCACTGGTTCCTGCAAAGTGTCTGCCGCAATATCTGTAAAATCAATTAATTAATTACAATTCCAGTATATATCCATATAATTTGTAGATGTGATAACTTTTGCACAAACTAATCCATATACGCTTATTGGTGCTTTTTTACATATTGGCCTAAATTTATGAAGAAATTTGGCTTTTTTATTGGGAATGTTTTGTAGCAGATTTTTTATGTATTTTTAGAAATGTCACTTTATAGCGCACATAATAGAAAACCCAGAGTTTATCCAATATCACCAAAAAATAATCTCTATTTGTGTGAAAAAAATTACATACATTTCATTTGGGTACAGCGTTCCATTACTGTGCAATTGTCAGTTAAAATGCCTTATCGCAAAAAATGGCCTGGTCATGAAGGGGGTGAATCTTCTGGGGGTCAAGTGGTTATGTGAAACATTTCCATGCAAAGTGACTATTTGCCTTTAGTGACTCCACCCCTATAAGTGGCTTTGCATGGAATGACTAATATGACTGGGTCGAGGCTGAATCTTGCCAGACAATGGAAAAGAAGGTATTTGGCCGTGATATAACCAGATTAGGGGCCCATTTACACTATTGTGGTGAGTGGTGTTTCTCCACACTGGAAAAATGCTGGTCACCACTATGAATGAATGAATGAATGAATGAATGACTTGTATAGCGCAACTCATACGAACTGAATCGCCTCTGGGCGCTTTTTCCAGCCAGAGTCTGCTTGGCTGGTGCGGTCATTTTACCCCGTAGGATCGTGACACGCATGGGACACACAGTCATACACACAGATATACATATATATACTGGGCCAATTTGGACAAGATCCAATTTACCTACCAGCATGTCTTTGGAAAACTGTTTTCTATGTGCCCTGTTCAATCGAATCAGAAACCAATCCAATTGCTATAACTTCCCTACCCGATCGATTTAGAATCAGTTTGGATCAGATCTTAACTGGGTTGATTGGCCAGGAAGGAAAATTATAGATTGTTTTGCATCAGTCAGCAGCACTGATACTTTGTTCGATTGTATTTTGCTAGATCAGGTTATGAGATGACATAGTGGAAATGTTGATTACGATCGATAACTTGTGATCGTAATTTATGATCATATCTTAACTATTGATCAAAACCCACTATCCCAGTATAATGCATATCAATCTAATTGATTGTCAACCATGCATCGCTATTGGAAGAGATCGATCAGATAAGAAATTGATCATTTGTTAAAGTGTATAGGGCAGGCATGTTTAAAGTCAGGCCCGCGGGCCAATTGCGGCCCCCGTTACGGTTTACTGTGGCCCCCCTGGTAATTTGGATTTATATATCTTTTGTGGCCCCCAAGGCCAATATACTGTATTTATCGGCGCTGCCTCAAGGGGTCGGGGAGGGGCCAAGTGCCGTCAGATTACCTACAGGAGAATATCCTGTTTACTTGGTGGAATCTGTAATAGGAAGTCTCGTCTCCTGGGCTGCCATTGGATGACTCTTCTGTCTATCATAAGAAGGCAGGACATTATATTAAAGAGGCTGCTGTGTAAACAGGAGATTCTCTTGTATGTAATCTGTTGGCGCTCGTCCCGCCCCCCGTCCCCCATCCCCTCCAAGGCTGCAGATGGGCATCGATCATGCTGCACTGGTGGCAATGGAGAGGCTGCATTCATGACAATGGTGAGGCTGCATTAATTGCAATAGTGAGGCTGCAGATGGGCACTGACCCTTATTTTGCTTCACAGTTCTTTATTTTAAATTTACGTTTTTTCCTGAAACTTCCCTCCTAAAGTGAAGGTGCGTGTTATACGCCGATAAATTGGGTATATCCAAATAACACGCCCAAGCTCATCCTTAGTCCTGAGCGGCGCTCAGGGATTCGTTGGGGCCACAAAAGATATATAAATATCTAAATAAAACGCCCAAACTCATCTCTTCACCACACACACAGCCACAAAAGCAAGAAAATTCTTGTTGGGCCGTGTATTAGTTGCTCAGACGAACACACCTAAACTGACTTTAAATGGCTCAAAGAATGTTGAGGTCGAACGTCAAGGCCAAATGTCGAGGTCAAACCTTAAAGCGGAGTTCCGCCGAAACATACTGTACATTTTTAAAAGTCAGCAGCTACAAATACTGCACCTGCTGACTTTTAAAATATGGACACTTACCTGTCCAGCAGCTGCTGACTTTTAAAATATGGACACTTGCCTGTGACAGCTGCTAAGAATTTGTGAATGTCACGGGCAATTCGGGACTGAAATCTGTGTCAGTTGGATCAGCATGTCAATAGACTGGTGCAAGACAGACCGGATCGGCTTGTTAGGCTCTAGTAGACTTCAACAAAATGGTGACTGTCTGCACAGAGGCACCAACTCCCTGTTGCATGAATGTGAATAAAATGAATAAAAGATGGCTTCAGCTCCTGTTTTCTACAAGTAGAGAACTCCTCAAATGCATTTCACCTTTTAGGGGCTTAATCATAGAGGTCAGGTCTACAATTAGGCAACAAAAAGGGTGCAATGCATCCGAGGAGTTCTCTACTTGAAGAAAACAGGAGCTGAAGCCATCTTTTGTTCATTTTATTCACATTCAAGAAAAGTCCGGAGTAATGAAATAAAATGTAATAGGCGGAGGGCTGGCATGACTGGGGAAACAGGGTACTTAGTTGTTAGGGAGTTTGGGATTGGGTGGTTCACGGGGGGGGGGGGGCAGAGAGGAACGAAAAAGGAGCTGACCCTGCCCCTGGGCAACACAGCGTGGAGAAAAGTTCCCGCCCACCCTCCCCTAGGTTTGTGTTTCATGTGTGTACTTCTGTTTGTGTTTTTTTTTTTTCATGCACAGACAGGGTTGAGTTGATCGAGTTGTCGTGGCAGCGGCGGGTGTTGGGCTTTGCGGGTAAAGGATGATACCTCGGAAAGAAGAGTTCAGGACCTGTTTGTGATATGGGTCCTGATATTGGTATTCCAGATAACGGAGGTTAGCTGGAAGTATTGGTAAAGGGTGCACTGCGATCAGGGGTTGTCTCTGAGCCAGCCGGTCGGCTTAAGGCCTATCAGCATATTGGAGAGGTACCGCAGTGCAGTATTTTACATTGATGGTGATCGAGGTTCCGGCAAAGACCAACACTAGTGTGGACTGATGGGTTATAACAGATGTTTCTTATGTTAATGTTAATTTAAGAGTTTGTGTTAATAAATAAGGCTGCTACGGCCTATGTTTTTCTCCAACTTTCAGTGTGGTCTCAATTAATAAGGTAAGGGTAGGAGGTTGGAAGAAAAGGGGTATGTAAAGAAAAGTGCATATGTTATACAATAGTCATGCAACAGGGAGTTGGTGTCTGTGCGCAGACGGTCACCATTTTAGGCTAACATAGAGGGATGTTTAGGGGCTGAAATAAAAAAAGTCACCTTAAAAGGTGTGTTTTTTTATGCCCAGTGTGCATGAAGCCTGAGTCTGAGCAGCAGGGAAGTTATGCCTATTCCATTGTTTCCACAGTTTGAATGATCACACATCAATCGGATAATAAAACCGAAGCATGTATGGCCACCATAAGAGGCGTAAAGAAGTTGTTTCACTGTCTCATCCACCGGTAACACCTAAAGCTGTTCTTTGATCCTTTAAATCCAGCTTACATACATGTTAATATGAAGTCGGAAATCCTTTCTTCCTCCTGCAGACTCTCAGGTTAAAATGTCACCAAAGCCTCCTAAAGCCATTAGTATAGATTAGAGCTTGGCCAGCTTCTGTTGACTCTTGTAGGTTCAATATTATCTCACACAGCCAAGATGAAAAGTGTCTGATATTTATCACTGAGGCCAACCCGCGTTTCCTAGCCTATGGTAAACTGCTGGCAAGCTTAAATTAATTGACTGCATAAAGCATAAACAAACAAAACGATGGAGAAGTCAAATCCTCTCCCCGGCTCTACATGATCCCGTCTATGTCATCTTTCAGCAGCTCCATTGTAGACACTTATTACCGGCAGCAGCATTGAGTCTGCGGAGGCCCAGCTGTCATCAAAAGCATCTGAACACAGACCTAAGGCAAGCTGGTCTCATGCCAAGCATGTCTTCGAAGACCCGCGCCTTCCTCCACTCCCGCCACCCCCCTGACAGTCCCGTCAATAACTAGGCAGATGGCACTGGGTATGCTGGCAGGGGAGCTCTGTTAACAACTGAATGTGTTAATGATTTCAGATTTATTGTGTTCCAGACAATGAACTCTGCCTTGTATAATTAGAGCAGCTGAGGACGTTTGATTTGTGGGATGTCCTTAAGAGGCCCTTTCACGCCGTTTAAAGGGTTACTTCCATTCTGAGTCCCACCAGGGAAAAAAAAGTAATCTGAGGAAAATGGCTCAAGCAATTAGAAGTTTACCTTCAGCATGGATGACTTGTTTGCGTAGCCTTGATTGCTCCTAGCTGTTAAGTGACACAAGTCTGCAACAGGTGAACCTGGAATAATCGGCATGGATTTTCAAGTTTTTACAGCAGTGTTTAAAAGTCATTTTTGATTTAACTTTCACATTTTGTAATCAGGTTCCTGAATGTTTTTTTGTTATTGCATTAACCACTTGCCGATTGCCTCCTGTAGCTTTACTGCTACAGGGCAGCTCATCCGTGCAGGATCACGTAAATATACTTGATTTGCATTTCCCAGTAGGGTCATTCGCTACAGCACAAGCCGATCATCAATTATTTATGGCAGGTGTGCCCAACCTTTTGAAGAGCGAGGGCCACTTAATCAACTTGGTAACCAGTCGTGGGCCACAATGAGTGGAGCGGATGGATGACAGGTCACGGCTATTCTATAGGCCCTTCGATTCGATCCACCCAGATGGAAGGGGACAAATGCTCTTTAGGTGTTTTTTTTTGCGAATCGGATTGGAGGTAGGTGGGCGTAAGCGGACAAAATTCTGTTTACATCTGTAGTTCTATAGAGGTGAATTTAGAGTCTGATTTGGTTGGGCCGATCTTGTGAAAGGGGACTAATGCCCCGTACACACGATCGGAAATTCTGACAGCAAAAGTCCGATGTGAGCTTTTGAACTTAAATTCCGACCGTGTGTAGGCTCCATCTGACTTTTGCTGTCAGAATTTCCACCAACAAAAGATTGAGATCCGATCGTCTGTAGCAATTCAGATGTGCAAAATACATCTTCCAACGCTTGGATACAATTCGATGGATGCTCGGAAGCATTGAAATTAATTTTCTTGGCTCGTCGTAGTGTTGTACGTCACCGCGTTCTTGACGGACGAAAGTTCAGACAACTTTTGTGTGACCATGTGTATGCAAGCCAAGCTTGAGCGGAATTCCATGGGAAAAACCATCCAAGGTTTCTCGGACGGAAAATCCGATCCTGTGTACGCGGCATTAGACTGCTTTCACACTGACATGCTGCGGTTTGCACACATCGCTTGTTCAGCGTAGTGCACCTGTGTCTATCCTGCAGGATGGCTAAACTTTGCCATAGACTCCGCCTGTGGCAAAAGCCAGCACTGTACAGGAAGCATCGGCTTATGGGGCTCTGCTCCGTAGATGCTTTCCTCCTCTACCACTAGCTTCCTTCACAACACTAATGCTGTGGTATGACTGGTCGGCAACCTGTGATCTGGGCTTGCCAACCTGCCATTGCAGGGCAGGAGGTCGAGGGCCACATCAGAGGTCTCCACGGGCCAGATGTGGCCCCCTGGCCACTGGTTGACCACCTCTGATTTATGGTTAGGACCTGCTAATCGGCTGAGCGAATGTCAGAAGGCAGCCCTGTGTAGGCAAGCAACACAGGGGTCTCTACAGACAACAGCAATGTGACAACAGCAATGTTTTTGTTTTGTTTTTTCACTGTAGGATCAGATTTACAGATCATAGTAGGACAACACTGGATTTGCTGATTATGTTTTCTGGGGAGAACCAGGGTAAGCTTGGATTTTGTCTAGACATGTGCACAACAAACATTTTTTTTTTTTTTGTTTCGGTTCGCCTCATTCCGTAGATTCGTAAAGATTCGTAATTTCGTAAGACGCAAGTTTTCCTATTCGGACCTGTTTGTATTTCGTAAGACGCAAGTTTTCCTATTCGGACCCATTCGTATTTTCGTAACAGTTTTATTTTCGTTGATACTGAATGATTCGTAATTCTGTCTAATTTATTTTCGTTGATTCGAAATTCGTAATTTTGTTAGATAATAATTTTTGTTTAATGGATTTGTAATTTTGTACTTTCGTAAATACATTGCGGCGCGGTCATTCGCAATCTCGTATTTTAGTTTCATTTTCAACGCGTGGCTAATCCATATTAAAATAGACTTTCTCTTAAGCCCCATACACACGGTCAGACTTTTTGCCAACAAACTTCAAAATGAGCAAGTTTTCCAAAAAATCGAGGCTTTACACTGTCAAATGTGATTCAGCACAAAAGAGATAAGCTGATTGGCTAAGATATTAAAGCGGTAGGTTTACAACCGCTTTAAGTAAGATACAAGTAAATAAAGTAAGTAAGATACATTACTCACTAACTACGCTGCCCAGTGTATTCAAGTACACAAATTTACGAACAGACAAAGAAACGGATTTACAAAACACACAAATGAAAATACGAACATACGAATGAAAATACGAATATACGAAATTACGAACAGACAAACGATTTAAAATACGGAATGCAAATCGTTTGTTATAGATGTCGTTTTCGTTCTTTTGCTGTTTCGGTGTTTCGTATTTTAGTAAGTTTGTCCAATCGTACGTTCGTATTTTCGCTTGTTTGTTATTTTGCTTATTCGTAATCCTGTAATGTTCGTATTTTGGTACTTTCAGCTATTCGGATGTACGAATACTAAAACATTTGTACGAAAATTCATTTGTTACAAACGGAATTGCACATGTCTAATTTGGTCCAAACCTGGAAGTTGGTGTCATTGCTGCGGGTGGGAGATGCCCTGAAACTGTGTGTATACAAAAGTCAATGACATTGGTCATGATTTGGCCCAGCAATGACAACTAATTTCTGGTTCCAGGCAAACTTTGATGTCTACCAAACCCAAGCTCATACCCAAATATCTCTAGTGAGAACCCAGCTTGACAGGTAAGTGAGGAAAGGGGGGGAAAAATCATTGGGGTGGAAGTTTCTCTTTCAAACTATTGTAAACTACATAAGAAGTATGCTGTTTTAAATGAGCTGGTTGACTCATGATGCATATACAGTTAGCATAGCTCTCAACTGTCCCTGATTTAGAGGGACTGTCTCTCATTTGGAGCAATGTCCCTCTGTCCCTCTCCCCCCTTCATTTGTCCCTCATTTTGGTCTGATCTATAAAGTTGTATATAAAATGCACTTTTTATCCTTCAAAAAGTGTTTCCCAGAGCTAAACCTTCAATCCAATTTCTAAATTGCTGCATTTGTACATTTTAAAAGCCAATATAAAGGAATAGTAGTGGTAAAAAAAAAGGACTTGTGGATTTAATTAACCTTTTTTGGGGTTAATTTTCTTTTAAGGGGGTGTGGCAAGGGGTGTGTCCTTTTCCAACATTTGTTTGTTAGTAGGTGTCCCTCATTCAAATCTCAAAATGTTGGGAGGTATGAGTAAGGTCCATATATATTTGGACACATGCACAATTTTCATACTTTTGGTGCCACCAGAATACAATTAAAATGAGACAATCCAAATGAATTTGAAGTGCAGACTTTAAGCTTTAATTCAAGGGGTTGAACATAAGTACACATTTTAGGAACTGCAACCATTTTTATACACAGCCCGCCCCCCCCCCCACCCATTTCCAGGGGCTAAAATATAATTGGAAAAAATGAATATAATAATGAATAAATGTTAATTTCTAATATTTTGTTGAGAATCCTTTACTGACAGTGACTGCCTAAAGTCTGTAACCCATGGACATTACCAAAGACTGGGTTTCCTCCTTTCTGATGCTTTGCCCGGCTCTATAACTGCAGCTGTCTTTAGTTGTTCATTGTTTGTGGGTCTTTCTGCCTTTAGTTTTTCCTTCAGCAAGTGAAATGCATGCTCAATTGGGTTGAGATCAGGTGACTGACTCAGCCATTGCAGAATACTCCACTTTTCCTTTAAATGCTCCTAGGTTGCTTTTGCAGTGTGTTTTGGATCATTGTCCATCTGTACTGTGAAGCGCCGTCCAATCAACTTTGCTGCATTTGGCAGAATCTGGGCTGGCAGTATATCTCTAAACACTGCATAATTCACCCAGATGCTTCTGTCTTCTGTCACATCAGCAATAAACACCAATGATCCAGTGCCATTGGGCAGAGGTCCGAGTGCAGCTTCGCTACGACTGGCCAGAGAATGGAGGAATCTTCAGGCAACAAACGCTTCAGGACGAGCAGTACTGCTGTGTGATTTGTTGGCCGCAGTGTGTTTTTGGCAGCTGATTGATGGAGAGCTCTTCCTCATCTTCTCCCCACTTGGGTGCCAAATGAAGTCTGTGAGTGATATGACCAGTCCTGGAGGAGGGAAGGTATAGAGGCATTCCTCAATGTGGGCCCTGAGAAGGGAAATCACAAAGGCCAAAACACAGAGGCGACACCACTGGGAACACACTACAGAGAAGACACTACAGGGGTCCCACTACAGAGGAGATGCCACAGGGGCCTCACTTCAGAGGAGACACCACAGGGGCCTCACTTCAGAGGAGACACCACAGGAGCTATTTTGCAGAGGAGATGGGGGGTGGGGGTTGCACACTGTGCATATCGCTTCCTTAAAAGTGCACTCTGTATACAGCACACTCCTAAACTCTGCCTTTGCACTTAGCATAATCCTGAACTCTGCACTCTGTACATAATGCACTCCTGAACCCTGCACTCTGTACATAACACACCTCACAACTGGACCTTTGAGGGCAACCATACTGCTGTGCTGATGTGGCCTGCAATGAAATTGAGTTTGACACACCTTTTCTAAAGGAAAATAGGCTGTTTACTTTGAAAAATACTTTTCTCAAGAGTTTAGTGAATGTAGTGACATTTCAGTTTGCATAACCAATAACTAATGAGGTGCAAGGCAAAAAACACATTTTTGTTTGCACATGATTGGATGATGGATATCAGCAGAACTTCTCCTCATTTAAAGTGTAACTTTACTTGCAAAGTGAACAGTCAATTTGGCTTTATTTAATCAATACAGTAAACTCATTATGAGAATAAGCAGTAATGGGCAAACAATGACTGGAACTGCAAAGCATCAAACAGAGAGCATATGTAATGATATACAGACATGTATAAATATATATATTTTTTTATAGTTTTTTTTTAGAAATGTACACATATTGAGAAGATTTTTATATATCGCTCATGTTTTACATGCTTACATAAAAATATTCAAAACTTTATACGTACCCTTTAAAAAACGCCTTTGTATATTTGACTATGGTGGCCATTTAAACAAACTGTAAAAAGAGATATAAAATTTAAATATGCTATTTTATAGAAGAGAAGTGCATGTTTTACAATCCTGCCAGCACCTGTATAATGAGGTATTACACTTTGCAGAACACTCTATGGCCTTCCTGTACCAGTTTCTTTGTTATCAGCCTTACAGATAACAGCAGAATCATTAAGTTTTCCATTTACAGAGGCACTTCACCCCCCCCCCCTCCATATATTTTTTGCCCCCTCTTACTTTGACCCCTGGGTTGTCCTTAAACTTACTTACACAGCCAACAAATTCTGCATTGTCTGATGTAACCTGCCGCTCTGCTAATTGCACACCAGGTCCAGTGTCACCATCTTCTCTTTTTACTTAATCGGGGAGCCTGCTGTCTGATTTCAGTTCCTGCAGCTGCCCCCCATGTTGGTGTATGGCTTCGTAAGGGCAGTGTGCTGGAGATTGCCCCAAAGCTTCCTGGGTTGCATGACATGAGTATCCAGGGAGGTTTCAGAAAAGGGGGGGGGCTGTAAATGCCAGGCTGGGTCCTGCAAAAAAAGGTATTTAAATGCTTCCTGACCAGCCTCCATCATTATACTGTGGCAAGGTGTTTTTTTCCTGCAAATCACTGTAGCTGTACGTCAGCTCCTGCACTCGCTTTTGTGGGCGCACTCCCATTGGCCAGTGGGGGAGCCAATCGGGGTCTGGCGCACTTGATGTCCGCCGGCCACCCTCGATCGTTCCCTACAGTGACAGAACGGGGATCTGCCTGTGTAAACAAGGCATATCTACGTTCTGACAGGGGAGATCACACAGATCCTGTCTTTCTGCTATGCAGGAAGATGGATCTGTGTGTTTCCCCAGTCACACAGTCCCTCATACAGTTAGAAAACACCTGCAAGGAACACATTTAACCCCTTGATCGCCCCTAGTGTTAACCCCTTCCCTGCCAGTGCCATTAGTACAATAACAGTGCATATTTTTAGCACTGTAATAATGTCACTGGTTCCAAAAAAAGTGTAAAAATGTCAGTTAGGTGTCCAATCTGCCCGCCGCAATGTTGCAGTCCTGCTAAAACTCACTGATCGTCGCCATTACTAGTAAAAAAAATAATAATAATAATAATAAAAATGGCATAGATCTATCCCCTGTTTTGTAGACGCGATAACTTTTGCGCAAACCAATCAATATACGCTTGTGATTTGTTTTTACCAAAAATATGTAGAAGAATACATATTGGCCTAAACTGATGAATAGCCCCATGGCTGGGAGTTCCTGGACTAGCCCCATTGGATCTGATTTATGACCGATTGTTCTAGGATCTGTTATTGTTCTCACGTTTCCACCTATGTGTATGGGGAGTGGGGGGGGGGGGGGTGTTCAGCTCTTTGCAGTGGAGAATAGTTTGCCAATGTTCTTTCAGTCTGTTTTGTTTATTATGTTGCTCTTATGTGTGCTGAAACTTGCAGCACTTTTGTATTTGTTTTGCTCTTAACCATGTATGTGTGTATACCTTTTGTGCTCAATAAACACGTTTTGTTTGATAAAAAAAAAAAAAAACTGAGGAATAAATTTAGCTGTTTACATTTTTTTTTTAAATGTTGTATAGCAGAAAGTAGATTTTTTTTTTTTTTTTCAAAATTGTCGCTCTTTTTTTGTTCATAGCGCAAAAAGTAAAAAAAACGCAGAGGTGATCAAATACCACCAAAATAAAGCTCTATTTGTGGGGAAAAAAAGACATCAATTTTGTTTGGGCACAACGTCGCATGACAGCGCAATTTAAGGTTAGTCAGTTAAAGCAACGCAGTGTCGTATCTCAAATAATGTCCTGGTCAGAAAGGGGGTAAATTCTTCCGGGGCTGAAGTGGTTAAACAATGCATGTTTTTTAGTAAATTTTGTACTTTTGAGATAAATACCGAATGAGTTATTTTAATGCAAAAATTCCTATGGTATTTATCTCTTAGTGAATTGATGCCATGAACACCACATCACACCCACACTGGACCTGTTAGTAGCACAGCATTAAGTGACAACTGGTACTGTACACGTTAGAATGGCACTGGTCACATAGCCACCAAGTCATTCACCAGTGAGAATATCTGCAGCAGGATTCATTCATACAGTGGATTGCAGAGCACATAACATATCAGCATGGTGTTACCAGATAGCTAGACACCTTTTACATCAAACACACATGTCCATTCTCATTTCTAAGATTATTTATTTGAGCCAGATCTGCAAAAAGAAACAATGTGTGTGGGAAGATATGAAAATAATGTGAACAGAATGTAGAGGAGTGATACAAAAATCTTAAGCAATCTGTTGGATTCTCTTTTTGTAAGCAGTCACATCTTTCTCCAATAATCACAGGTAGTGTTTCTTACTGTGTCTCTGGCTTTGTAGTGTCTTGTAGCAGTGACACCGATGCTGAAATCAGGAGATAGGGTCTCCTTCAGCCCCTCCCTGTCAGCTGATCTCTAGTCTCTGACCCCCCAGCCATGCCGTGAACTGAATGGGCGGCAGTAAAGAGGCTGAGTGGGTGGCCGCAGGCTCCTGGAACAGCCCAGCTGGGTGGGCCACAGGCTCCAGGAACAGCCCAGCTGGGCGACCACACAGGCTCCAGGGACAGCCCAGCTGGGCGGCCACAGGCTCCAGGAACAGCCTAGCTGGGCGGCCACAGGCTTCAGGAACAGCCCAGCTGGCCGGCCACAGGCTCCAGGAACAGCGGTTCAGGCTTCAAAAACAGCCCAGGATTTGGTGACCCATGACAAATTGTCATTCGACCCCTGAAGGGGTCCCGACCCCTAGGTTGAGAACCACTGCACTAAACAAAAGGAGCCCTAGCTGCTGGAAAGATCTAGATCAAGGGTGTCAAACTCAATTATACCATGGGCCGCATCAGCGTTATGATTGCCCTCAAAAGGGCCGGTAGTATCTGTAAGATTAGATGTCCAGCGCATCCCCTCCCCTTTACATTAGATGTCAAGAGCCACCACACCATCAAAAATTGAGTCCCCCACCTCACTTACACCACAGTGTACCCCCTTTCCTTATGCTGCTACTGGGAAGAAGCTGGATGCATTGCTTAAAAGCAGAAAGTAATGCCGCGTACACACGATCATTTTTCGGCTTGTAAAAAAACAAAGTTTTTCAGCCTCTAGAAAAAATAAAAAAATTTCCAACTTCATCATTAAAACGACATTGCCCACACACGATCGTTAAATAAAATGCTCTATCAAAGCCCGGTGACGTACCACATGTACAACGGCACTATAAAGGGAGCTCCCCTGCAGCTGCAGGAAAGGTACGAGGGCCACATGAAATGTCTTGGAAGGCCAGATTCGGCCCGCGGCCTTGTGTTTGACACCTATGATCTAGATAATGGGAATGTTCGAAGAGAAAGTTCCTGATCGGGTAGGATCAGCGCAGGGACACCTCTTCATCTCTACAAACATTTCACTACCTGGACCAGCTATTGGGGATCTCTTTACCATCATAGAGTATCGCTACTGCAGTTCAGCACCCCTCCAGCCTAAGCCGTCCTCTGGTAAAACAGACATATGATATACTGCTGCAATATTGTGCTGTTGTCGAGTAATATACTGCTGCAATGCTGTGCCTTAATAAATGTGTATTATTGCTGCAACACTGTGCCATTGCCTACTGTTCTATTACAACTGTATTCACATCCAACAGTGTGTTATGTGAATACTAGTGCCTGAAACAACATAACTTCTGTTATTCATATTACAATATACAAGAAAGTATATACAACACCCGTCATTAAATGGTGGGCTGCGGTCCAAATAAGGACTGAGCGACGCTCCTGTCCGGACCATCAACCCGCCAGACTAAAGTGCACATCCCTGTGTCCCAGCAACCAATGATGTCTCGTGTGTGCCCTGCTGTTCATAATCTCATGGCTCCTGATTCTCACTGCAAGGTGTGTGCCGTTATGTGTGCTACCCGCCTCCTTCAGGAAGATTTGCAGTGCAACTCCCACCCCCTGCAGCTCGCTACCTCTGCTGACTCCCACACCCTGCCTGCCCTCAAGGTACACAGAGATTTTATTCACAGTGATTTACAGGGGCACACTGATGGTCACACACTTTATGTAAAGGGACACGCTAATGGGCACAGTTTATGTTCAGGGGCACGCCGATGGGCACATTTTATGTTAAGGGATACTCTGATTGCTACATTTTATGTTGTGCCCACCAGAGTGACCCTTAACATAAAATGTGCCCATCAGCATCCCTTTACATAAAGTGTGTGCCCATCAGCGTAACTCTTAACATAAAATGTGCCTATCAGAGTGCCCCTTAACATAAAATGTAGCTAAAAGAGTGCACCTTAACATAAAATGTGCCCATCAGAGTGACCCTTAACATAAAATAAGGGGCATGCTGATGGGCACATTTTATGTATGGGGAACTCTGATGGGCACATTTTATGTTAAGGAGCATGCTGATGGGCATATTTAATGTTCAAGATAGTTGTTTGAATTCCATACAAAGACAAGAGCAAATGTAAAGCTATCCTAGTTCCAACTGTCTACATGTTAAATGTTTTAACTAAACCCTGACAATGTTGTTGAGATTTGGACCTCGCCACAAGAACATTTTAGTGACCAGACCTCCTTGAATTTTAATTCAATACCCCTGGTAAACAATATTTCAGACTGTGTGTGTGGTCTCTCGCAGTTTGGGTTCCTAAGCCCCAGGGTCTATCTATAGGCTTGCTGGAGAGGTACCCAATGCAGTGTAAGGATCTCCCTGCTTCTGCTTCATTCATTCTGTTGATTTGTGTCCTTTGCAGCTTCTTGGCCATTCGCCATACCAGTCACCGAGGGGGAGCTCTGACACGAGGAAGCAAATCCCTGCTCCTTTACCAAGATGCACAGAGATACACAGTAGAGTTATAGACACTGGGGTAGATTCAGTAAGCAATTGCGTCTGCTTATCCATAGATACGCAGCGCAATTGCTTAGTTGCGCCGGCGTATCGACTGCTCCTGATTCAGAAAGGTCGATACGCCGACTGCAGCCTAAGATATGACTGGCATAAGGCTCTTATCCCGTCGTATCGTAGGCTGCATTCTTACGATGGCCGCTAGGTGGCGTTCCCGTAGTGGTCAGCGTAGAGTATGCAAATTGCATACTCACGCCGATTCACAACCGTACGCGCGCCCTGCGTTCGCATTTTACGTCGTTTGCGTTCGTCGGGTTTTGCTTAAGGCTGCTCCTGCTATTAGCAGGGGCAGCCAATGCTAAGTATACCCGTCGTTCCCGCGTCGCGATTTTTAAAAATTACGCCGTTTGCCTAAGTGAATCGTGAATGGCGCTGGACGCCATTTACGTTCACGTTGAAGCAAATGACGTCCTTGCGACGTCATTTACCGCAATGCACGTCGGGAAAGTTTCCCGACGGAGCATGCGCACTACGTTCGGCGCGGGAACGCGCCTAATTTAAATGATCCACGCCCCCTACGGGATCATTTAAATTACGCGCGCTTACGCCAGGCAGTTTTCCGGAGCGCACACGCAAATTACGGAGCTACTGCTTCGTGAATGAAGCGTAGCGCAGGTAATTTACGGAGGCGTAGCGTAAAAACGGTACGCTGCGCCTCCGTAGTAGTGTGCGCCCCTACCTGAATCCACCCCATTGTTTAGAATCCTGTTGCTCCTCTGCGGAACAAATGTCAGTGCAAGCTGTTATATTCATACCCCAAAATGCCCCATTCTGAGCACTGACTTCTTTCTGTACACCAACTGAGAGCCATTCCTAATTACCACCAGTTTGCATAGTATCGCATTGCAGTATCTGGCGCACCTGTTGGACAGCTTTGCAAAACTATTGCAAGACTTGAATTAGGCACAGGCCATTTTAAAGGGCCAATACCACCAGAAAGGTGTTGTAACTATTTTACTAAATTCTTCCCACAGTGTGGAACCAGGCGTGGTCAGTCAGTAATGGTGAAATGGTGGGCTGCAGGGTGAACAAAGACAATACTGGTGACTTCTACTTTTGCCCTTTGCTTGCATTTTTTCAGTATAGTGTCCCCAATACAGGTCCTCTTTAGCCTAGGTTCAACCTAGTGCTGCTGTATAATCATACGTTTTTGTTTTTGGACAATGTCTAGTAATATCTGTTGTGACATCATTGTTGCTATGAGTAAGAGATTGGATGTCAAGCACAAAACTGTGTGAAGAATGCATAAACATGCATTTTTCATGCTCTCCCTTCGAAGTCTATGGGGCCAAAAACCTACTAAAAGCAAATAGCTCTTGCACTTTGAAAGTGTTGTTGCTCCAGAGCTTAGTAAATGAGGAGAAGCTCTACTGACTTCCATCATCCAATCATGTGCAAGCAAAAAAATATATATATACCGTATTTATCGGCGTATACGCGCACTATTTTGCCCTGAAAATCAGGACAAAATCGTGGGTGCGCGATATACGCCTATACCCGCTTTCCCGCCACGAGTTTGAATACTGCGCCGGCATATACCGAGCGCAGTACACTTGTGTATCTTCAGGCAGTCTCGGCGCCTCTCGCACTGACGTCCTGAGCGTACAGGACGTCAGCGCGACAGTTACCGAGCCTGCCCGAAGATACACGAGTGTACTGCGCTCGGTATATGCCGGCGCAGTATTTAAACTCGTGGCGGGAAACGAGCCGGGAGGACGCGAGGACGCCGCAGAAGGACGCCGGACCCGCCGAAGAGGACACCCGACCCGCCGAAGAGGACACCCGACCCGCCGAAGACGGACGCCGGACCCGCCGAAGAGGACACCTGAAGCCGCAGAAGGACGCCGGACCCGACGAGGCCGCCGATGGATGCCGCGCAAGACACCAAAACTGTAAGTACAAAAAAACGTTTTTTCCACAGGATTGGGGGCCACTTTAGGGGTGCGCGGTATACGTGGGAGCGCGTTATACCGCGATAAATACGGTATATATATATATATATATTGCATGTGATTGGGTATTCTTTGTAAAGTGAAGTGTTACCTTATTTACTAAGCTCTGGAGCAACTGCACCTGCAGAGTGCACAGTCTATTTGACTTTAGTAAATCAACCCCATTGTGAAGGTCCAAAGGAGCTTTTCAAAAATCGCACTGCAGCATCCATATAGAATAATATGATTTGCAGTGTTGTGCATAGCAGCACAATGGCAGGCACACAACAAATCACACTAATGTGAATATAACAGGGGCTTAGTGACTGAGTGTAATAGGGCTTAGAACATTTGGAAAAATTGTCTAAGGAAAACGCCATGCAAAAATGACATTTACCCAAAAGTCCTTTTAGCTTTCCAAGAGAGAATAGCAAAGCAACATACTGAAAAACATTTTGAGATTGTTTAGCACATTGCTTTTTTTCTGTGTAGTGGGACTGGCGATAATACTGTGCTAGACACGCACAGAAAATGTTCCCATTTTATTTTCTCTTTTTCTGGCAAAAGCAGCATTTAGCACAGACTTCTCACTGCCTCCATAAATGATCAGCTTTTTCAGCTCCCTGCCGCTGGCATGTAAACGATCACGGGTCCTTCTGTCTGTGCACTCTCCAACCATCTTAAATAATTGATGCAATCAGCGTGTAGCTAAAAAGATCCGCAGTCATACCAGAGAAGCCAGGAGTCAGAGTAAATCTCAGCAATGTGGGGGAATAAACAGCACCTATTAAAAGCGAATATTTCCACCAGGTTTTAGCCCTCATATGGGCTTTAAAATGTACAAGAAACATCAGGTGCCCTCTGCTGTGTCCATATATCTCTATGACACCTTGGGGAGAAAAGCACTATAGATGTTTTTTTTATCAGGACTGCGATATTGCGGCGGACACATTGGACACTTTTGACACTATTTTGGGACCATTGGCAATTATACAGCGATTAGTGCGAGATAAATGCACTGATTACTGTATACCGGTGAAAGTAAAAAAAATTGAATATTGTGCAAAAGTTCATTTATTTCACAACTTTAAAGGTGAAGCTAATATATGAGATAGACTCATTGGCCCAGATTTACGTAGATGGGCGCAAAATTGTGCGGGCGTCATGCATCTCATTTATGTTACGCCGCCGCAAGTTTTTCAGGCAAGTGCTTTATTCACAAAGCACTTGCCTGTAAAGTTGCGGCGGCGTAGCGTAAATCACCCGGCGGAATTCAAATTCGGCGGGTAGGGGGCGTGTATCATTTAAATGATGCGCGTCCCCACGCCGAACGAACTGCGCATGCGCCATCCGTAAAATATCCCAGGGTGCATTGCTCCAAATGACGTCGCAAGGACGTCATTGGTTTCGACGTGAACGTAAATGCCGTCCAGCCCCATTCACGGACGACTTACGCAAACAACGTAAATTATTAAAATTTCGACGCGGGAACGACGGCCATACTTAACATTGGCTGCACATCATAGACCCAGGGGCTACTTTACGCCGGGAAAAGCCTAACGTAAACGTCGTAACTTTACTGCGCCGCCCGCGCGTACGTTCGGGAATTCGCGTATCTAGCTAATTTGCATACTTAACACGGATTTCGACGGAAGCGCCACCTAGCGTAAAAAAAATGCAGTTTAGATCCGACGGCGTAAAAGACTTACGCCTGTCAGATCTAAGGGATATCAATGCGTAACTCATTCTAAGAATCAGTCGCATAGATACGACGGGGCAACGCAGAGATACGACGGCGTATCTGGAGATACGCCGTCGTATCTGGAGATACGCCGTCGTATCTCTTCTGAGAATCTGGGCCATTACATGCAATGCAAGATAGTTCAAGCCATGATTTGTCATAATTGTGATAATTATGGCTTACAGCTCATGAAAACCCCAAATCCACAATCTGAGAAAATTTGAATATTACATGCAATCAATAAAACAAGGATTGTACATAGAACAATATCGGACCGAGTGGCAGAGTGGCATGGAAGCTATCAGCCTGTGGCACTTCTGAGGTGTTATGGAAGACCAGGAGGCTTCAGCTCTTTTGCATTGTTGGGTCTCATGTCTGTCATCTTTCTCTTGGAAATGCCCCATAGATTCTCTATGGGGTTCAGGTCAGGCGAGTTTTCTGGCCAATCAAGCACAGTAATCCTACGGTCATTGAACCAGGTTTAGGTGCTTTTGGCAGTGTGGGCATGTGCCAAGTCCTGCTGGAAAATGAAGTCAGCATCCCCATAGAGCTCGTCTGTGGAAGGAAGCATGAAGTGCTCCAAAATATCCTGTTTGGGGTTCTGAGTAATGTTCTACAATTTTTTTTACATGTAGGAGTGAAGTGCCAGAATTGGCCTGGATGGAAAGTAGTTAATATTCAGTCCAGGTTTGGACAATCATGAATATTTGACTGTGCCCATTTATTCATTATATCAATTTATCATGACTACAGTAAAAGCGCAAGTTGCAGAGAACCAATTTGGGAAGATAATTTTGCATTATGAGAGTAAACCATTCTTGTGAAGGAACAAGGGCCATATATTGAAGCTAAGATTCATATCCCTGCAGGCATAAACTGCGGGTAGAGGGCTTGTAGACAATATAAAAAACATGATGTTCAAACTGGAAAGGTTGGAGTATTCTTTAACATTTAATATATATTTTTTTTATCATTAAATCATTTTTTTTTTAATTTCCAAACAAATAACAGAAATATTAAGTGCTGGTTCACACAAGGGCAACCCGACTTATAGCGCAACTTTGCAAGGCAACTTCATCACGACTTCAGCGCGACTTGGAGCAACTTACAACGCGACTTAAAGTTGCCACCAGGGCAGGCGACTTTGGCTGTGGCCAATCACAGAATAATCAGCTCTGTGGGAGGGAGGGGTCTGCCTGAATAAACTAGTTTCTCTTCCTGTAAAGTTGCTTCAGTTAAGATGGAAATCCGACTTTGGAGGCAACTTCCATTGAAATCTATAGGTACAAGTTGCCTAGAAGTCGCCTTGAAGTAGTATAGGAACATTTGCTGAAGTCGGAGCGACTTCAGTAGTGTACATTAAGATGGCTTTCATTGACTAACATGGGATTTCTGATGTCAAGCGACTTGGGGCGACTTGAGGTCTGACAGGTTCCGGTATTTAACAATCAGGTAGTAAAGCATTTACATACAAATCTCAATCAAAGTAATGGACAATAGGGATAAGCTTCGGCGAACAGCGAACAATTTAAGGTGTTCGCGGCAAATTCGAAAAGCTGCGGAGCACACTGTAAAAGTCTTTGGGAGAGATCTAAAGTGATAATTTTAAAGGCTAATATGCAGGTTATTGTCCTAAAAAGTGTTTGGGGACCTGGGTCCTGCCCCAGGGGACATGTATCAATGCAATTTTTTTTTTTAAACGGATGTTTTTTCGGGAGCAGTGAATTTAATAATGCTTAAAGTGGAACAATAAAAGAGAAATATTCCTTTAAATTTCGTACCTAGGGGGGGTGTATAGTATGCCTGTGAAGTTGCGCATGTTTACCGTGCTTAGAACTGTCCCTGCACAAAGTGTAATTTCTGAAGGAAAAAAAGTAATTTAAAATCACTTGCGGCTATAATGAATTGTCGGCTCCCGGCAATTCAGAGAAAAGTCATTCATAAAAAAAAAAGTGTGGGGGTCCCCCCAAATTCAATTACCAGGTCCTTCAGGTCTGGTATGGATATTAAGGGGAACGCCACCGTCAAATTTAAAAAAAAAATGGCGTGGAGTTCCCCCAAAAATTCACACCAGACCCTTATCCGAGCATGCAACCTGGCAGGCCGCAGGAAAAGGGGGGGGGGACAAGTGAGCGCCCCTCCTCCTGAACCGTATCAGGCCACATTCTCTTAACATTGGGAGGATGCTTTGGGGGTCTGTGACGGGGACAAGGGCCTCATCCCCACAACCCTTGCCCGGTGGTTGTGGGGGTCTGCGGGCGGGGGGCTTATTGGAATCTGGAAGACCCCTTTAACAAAGGGGACCTCCAGATCCCGGCTCCCCTCGTGGGAATTGGTAATGGGGTACATTGTACCTCTACCATTTCACTAAGAAAGTGTAAAGAATTGTGAAAAAAAACACACACACCGTGGAGAAAGTCTTTTTTAAAAAAAAAATGAAAAAATAAAATCCAGCGGTGGTAATCCACTCTTGGTCTCCGCTCCAACGTTGTCTGTATCCTGCGATGGATGATATCCTCTCCACTGGGGTCCAGTGATGAGAAGATCTCTTCATCCAGGTCCGGGATCCAGCGCACGCATCGCCGCCTGTCTCCACAGGATACAGCCTGGCGATTGACGTGGCTTCAGCCAGTGACAGCTCTTATTTAGTGAGGACGGGCCACCCGTCACAAGACCCCGCCCCCCTCTGACGCACTCGCCCTCACTACATAAGAGCTGTCACTGGCTGAAGTTGCGTCATTCGCCGGGCTGTCTCCGTTGGAGACAGGCGGTGATTCGTGCGCTGGATCCCAGACCTGGATGAAGAGATCTTCTCATCATTGGACCCCGGCGGAGAGGAGATCACCCGCCGCAGGATACCGACAACGTTGCAGCGGAGACCGAGAGTGGATTACCACCGCTGGATTCATTTTTTTTTTTAATAAAGGACTTTCTCCACGGAGTGTGTGTTTTTTTTACAATTATTTACACTTCCTTAGTGAAATGGTAGAGGTACAATGTACCCCATTACCAATTCACATGGGGGGTCGGCATCTGGGGGTCCCCTTTGTTAAAGGGGTCTTCCAGATTTCGATAAGTCCCCCGCCCGCAGACCCCCACAACCACCGGGCAAGGGTTGTGGGGATGAGGCCCTTGTCCCCATCAACATGGGGACGTGGTGCTTTGAGGGGTCACAGACCCCCCAAAGCATCCTCCCAATGTTGAGGGCATGTGGCCTGGTACGGTTCAGGGGGGGGGCGCTCTCTTGTCCCCCTCTTTTCCTGCAGCCTGCCAGGTTGCGTGCTCGGTTAAGGGGGCTGGTGTGGATTTCCACACCAGACCTGAAGGGTCTGAAATGGATATTTGGGGGGAACCCCCACATAATTTTTTTTAATTTGACGGCGGGGTTTCCCTTAATATCCATACCAGACCTGAAGGACCTGGTAATTGAACCTAGGGGGACCCCCACACTTTTTTTTTTTTTTTTTTTATGAATGACTTCTCCGAATTGCCTGGAACCGACAATTCATTATAGCCGCGAGTGATTTTAAATGACTTTTTTTCCTTCAGAAATGACACTTTGTGCAGGGACAGTTCTAAGCATGGGAAACAAGCGCTACTTTACAGGCATACTATACACCACCCCCTAGGTACGAAATTTAAAGGAATATTTCACTTTTATTGTTTCACTTTAAGCATTATTAAATTCACTGCTCCCGAAAAAACTGCCATTTTTAAAACGTTTTTTTTTTTTTTTCATTGATACATGTCCCCCGGGGCAGGACCCAGGTCCCCAAACACTTTTTAGGACAATAACTTGCATAATAGCCTTTAAAATTAGCACTTTAGATTTCAAATGTTCGAGTCCCATAGACCATTTAACTGATGGATACCTAACCGATAGAAAAAAAACAATCGTTTGTAGGCACGTCCATCGGTTAAAAATCCACGCATGCTCAAAATCGAGTCGACGCATACTTGGAAGCATTGAACGTCATTTTTTTCAGCATGTCGTTGTGTTTTACGTCACAGCGTTCTGACACGATAGTTTTTTTAACCGATTGATGTGTAGGCACGACTGACCATCAGTCAGCTTCATCGGTTAACCAATGAAAACGGTCCATCAGACCGTTTTCATCGGATGGACCGATCGTGTGTACAGGGCTTTAGTACTCAGAATTATGGCATTAATCCATTGTTCCCAAAAAATAGATAGTGAAAGATCCTTTTCCCATTTCAGCATATTATTGGTTTAACAGATTTAGGGAATCCTGAGAAAAGTTTATAAAATAAGGATATGCTTTTCTTTGGTCAATAGATACCTCCAGATTATTGATGTTAACATTTAGAGCTAGATTCACGTAGCTTGGCGTATAGTTGTGCCGGCGTAGCACATCTCATATGCGCTACGCCGTCATAAAATAGGGCGCCCAGACCATTATTCACAAAGGTCTGGCGCCGTACGTTGCGCCGGCGTAGTGTAACTAGGCAGGCGTAAGCCCACCTAATTCAAATGTGGAAGGTAGTGGGCGTGTTGTATTCAAAGTAGCCGTGACCCCATGTAAATTTTTGCACTAACGATCCGCGCATGTGCGCGCATGCTCAGAGTCACATCGCATATACTCCCTAAGTTACGTCGGCTCAATGCTTTCGACGTAAACATAAACCTACGCACAGCCCCATTCACGTACCACTTACGTAAACGACGTAAAATTCGACGGCTGTTCCGAAGTCCATATTTTAACATTGGCTGTGCCTCATATAGCCTCATATAGCAGGGGTAACGTTACGCCGGACGTAAGCCTTATGTAAACGGTGTAGCGGGCGCAAGTACGTTCGTGAATCGGTAAATTTTCGGCGGACAACAGATCCTCTTCAGATTGTCATATTGGTCAGTACACAAATCCGTCACACAAAAGTCAAAAGTACAATCATGCATGCTCGAAATCAAGGAACAACTGGGTTGGTAATCTGGAATTATCTAGAATTAACATTCGTGATGTGGCAATTGATAAAATGTCAAAATTCATATCTTTTTTAATGGGATAATAATAAAGCTGCTTTGCATGTAGTTATGCCAAACTTATTTTAAAAGGCATGTGTTTTATACGATCTAAAAATCGTGAATTAATGCTCACCAAACTTCTACTAACACGAAATTAGCAGAAGGGGGGTGCTACAATGGAAATGCATTTTAGAGATGTACTGCATACAGGACTGGACTAGGACAAAGATTTGACCCTGGACTTCATCCAGACTGGCCCACTTGAATGTTGAGTGTCCCCCATCAGCACCCCCCTTACATCAGAGTGTTCCCCTCAGCACCCCCCTTCCATCAGAGTGTCCCCATCAGCACCCCCCTTCCATCAGAGTGTCCCCATCAGCACCCCCCTTACATCAGAGTGTTCCCCTCAGCACCCCCCTTCCATCAGAGTGTCCCCATCAGCACCCCCCTTCCATCAGAGTATGCCCATCAGCACCCCCCTTACATCAGTGTCCCCATCACCAACACCCTTACATCAAAGTGTCCCCATCAGAACCCCCCTTTCATCAGAGTGTCCCCATCAGCACCCTCCTTCCATCAGAGTCTTTCCATCAGCACCCCCCTTCCATCAGAGTGTGCCCATTAGCACCCCCTTCCATCAGAGTGTCCCCATTAGCACCCCCTTCCATCAGAGTGTCCCTCCTCTTCTCCCCCTCCCACATGTACTCACAGTTCTGAAGGAAGTTTCTCGTTCCTCTCTCCAGTCATGTGATAAGTGACAAGTTATAAGGGAGGAAAGTCTGCCGGCTGTCTATCTCCCCCTGCAGGCTAGAGAGAGCAGAAAGCCCAATTCTCTCACCAGCAAGTGTCAGCAGCTGCTCCTTGGTGACAGGAGTGAAATTGTCAGTAAGGAGTGGCTCTAAGACTGCGCCTGACCGACCCATTGAGCCATCGACTGACCTGGAAACTCCCGGTAGTCCCGATGGCCAGTGCATGCCTGACTGCATGCGTTCTTTTTATTTTGCCCTAACACACTTTGAAACAAGTCTTGCACCTAAAATACAAGGTCCAATTTTTAAGTGGGATCCCCTTCTTCTTCCTGAAACACAACATCAATGTTAAAAAAAAACAGTAGGATATACAAAATTAGAAAATGTACTTACCTTTCCCGATCTTTTTTCTCCAATGCCTATGTGAGGGTGACATCATATTTCTTCCAGAGAAATTTAGGGAATGTAGAGAACTTCATGCCTTCTTGAAAAGGTTGGTCCAGCCCTGTGCTACAGAACTTTATTGAGAAAACTTAGAAGTGGTTGCCATTCTCCATCCACAACTCTGCCCTTAGCTCCATCCAAAACTCTGCCCCCAGCTCCATCCACAACTCTGCCCCAGCTCCATCCAAAACTCTGCCCCCAGCTCCATCCAAAACTCTGCCCCTAGCTCCATCACTAACCTACACTCAAAATACAAATCAAATCGTCCTCTTTGTTTCCCCAAGACCTCCTGCTCTCTAGCTCCCTCATCAATTCCCTACCCCAATCTGTCCAACTCTATCAACTTTTAGGCGATCCCTGAAAACTTTTTTTTTTTCAGAAAAGCCTATTCTGTCTCGACTTAACAACTGTTTTTTTTTCATTTTCTTCATCAGCTCACCCCCCCCCCCCCCACAGTTATTACCTTTTTGTATCACTTGACCCTCCCTTCTAGTTTGTAAACTCCCCAACGTGCAGGGTCCTCTGATTCCTCCCAAATTGAATTGTATTGTAATTGTACTGTCTGCCCTCACGTTGTAAAGTGCTGCGCAAACTGTTGGTGCTATTTAAATCTCACACATAGGAAATAAGTTGGCACTTGCACCAGACTCAAAGTGAACCCACCAACCTAATGCTCATGGGGAAGGGAATAATTAGGATGAATTTTTAAAAAGCCGACTCATAAAAAAGTCCATATAAAAGCAACTTGAAGGCAGCCCAGTGGAAGATAAGAAGAGTCTTCTGGAGCAGCTGAGAATAAAACACAGGCACCACTCTAAGTGCAGTATGACAGCAGATTTAATTTCACAAATGGAAATGGGTACTCACTAGAGTAAAATGGTAACAGGCATTTAGGCACAATTTGCCAGACATCCGTGAAGTCGATGCATCCATGGGTCTGCTTGCTGAAGGCTCAGAGCGAGCTGCGCCGGTGATCGCCAACACTTCTTAGGTCTGAAACACACGCAGAGGGAGCCGAGGGATGCCGTCACTTCTGGGTAGAGGAGAACCAACAGGTGACGCTTTTACTGAGCATGCACATCTTCTTCAGGCCTAACGGGGCCATGTGGGATAGGGGCTTATAAGCACAGGAGACATCGCTACTGGGTCTGAGGCCCCATACACACGATAGAATCCATCCGCGGATAAATCCGTGCAAATGGGTTTCAGCGGATAGATCCTATGGTGTGTACACTCCAGCGGATAACTGACATGCTGACATGCTTAACAAATATATCCGCTGTGAAGCTATCCGACGGATAGATCCGTTGGTTAGTACACAATATCCGCGCATAAAAATCCAGCGCATGCTCAGACGAAATAAGGGGATGGGAGCACTCGTTCAGGTAAAACTCTTGCTTGTTTGTGATATGGCACATTCGTCCTTTTAAAGCTCTATTGTGTTGTTTCTTGCCTCTTTTTTTTTCTGCGTTCTCTTGCTAGAATAAACCCGTACTCTTGCTGATGCTATCTATCCAGATGTTGTAACTTTCTTTTAGTCCTCCACATGTCTATGTTTTTTGTTTTTTTGTTAAATGCAATGTTTTTTTTTTTTGTGTTTATTTATTTATTTTTCTTTGTGCAATTTATGTCACCATTGTTTTTTCTTGCACATTTTTTTTTTATTTATTTTTTTGTGCAATTTATGGCACCATTGTTTTTTCTTGCACATTTTTTTTAAAGATTTATTTTTTTGTGCAATTTATGGCACCATTGTTTTTTCTTGCACATTTTTTTTTTTTTTGTGCAATTTATGGCACCATTGTTTTTTCTTGCACATTTTTTTTATATATTTTTTTTTTGGTGCAATTTATGGCACCATTGTTTTTTATTGCACATTTTTTTTATATATTTTTTTTGTGCAATTTATGGCACCATTGTTTTTTCTTGCACATTTTTTTTTCTTTTTTTTTTTTGTGCAATTTATGGCACCATTGTTTTTTCTTGCACATTTTTTTTAAATATTTTTTTTTTTGTGTAATTTATGGCACCATTGTTTTTTCTTGCACATTTTTTTTAATATTTTTTGGGTGAGGTTATGTCACCATTTTTGTTATGCGTGTGTTTTTCCTTTTTGGTTTCACCAAGTTGGTACACCAAATGTCCCCCCCCCCCCCCAAGGAGTTGGTGTCCTTTCTAAATGACACATATTACCAAAAATGTTTCATGCCTAATCAACACAGTCTAAAAACACAATAGACAAGGTATTTCTGAAAATAAAATCACCATTTATTTTAAACCTAATTCACCACAAAAATAACTAGAAGGGCAGCACTTGCTGAGATAGCAACATACATGCAGACTTGTGTTCCAGACTGCACAGGCAACATAGTCAAGGACAAAATGGCAAACCTTGAGGACCGCATACCGACAACTAAAGAGAACAACCACAAAAAACAAAAACCAGGAGCAGCAGCAAGTGAGCCAATGGAGCCCAGGCTGTGGTAGTCCAAAAAGCTAAAAGTTTTTGGGGGATCAAATGGAAGGCCGGGAATCATCTTCTCCTGTTCCTTGTAACCCTCCTTGCAGCAGATCTTCCACGGATCCGTCCACGGCCTCTTGCAGATGGGGAGGATGTGGCAGCAGGAGGAGGTAACAGATGTTGGGCAGGATGGGCCGGGTCACTGAGCTCGGTGTCATCGGTCAGCCAGCCCCTCTGCATCCATAGAATCACCTTATTAAAGAGGTTCCTGGCACGCCTCTGATCTTCCTCCCCCCCTTCTGATAGTTCGTGTGCCACATAGGCACTGTAGGCCTCAGTGCGGGTCAGGGGGGCCCTCATTATGGCGCTCGCCTCTCTGATCATCTCGAGGCTCCTATCCTCAACTTCCCTCCTGCGCCTCATTAGGCCTGCTTGCCTGACCTGGGGGGGAGGGACATGCGTGCTTGTGCTAGCCCTGGGCCTGGGGCCCTCCTGACTTGTGCTTGGCACGGCCTCCTCCTCCTGGCTGCCAATGACCCCTTCCTCCTGGCTGGCATGCATCTCGGCCTCAGTAGCCGTCAAATCCTGGCTGGTCACTTCTTCCTGTGGCAAAAAAAGGGACATGTTTTACAATTTGACACCAGCAAATCACACACATTTTCATGCTCTAGACTGGTTTGTTTTATCTTACTTTAATCTTGAATCTACTCTCCTTCTGATCCCTGCACTTGTCATCCAGGACCCCTATTTTTATGCCCACGACTTTTCTAGGACATTTTTTCTTTTGGGATTACAATATCAACTCAATAATTAAACCATAATTAGCAGCACAAAAATTTGGTGGAAAATACTCTACCTCAGAAGAAGTGGTCAGTCGAAGATTTGGATGCATGCCAGCCAGCCCCTCACTGTTCTCCTCCTGTCTACGGTGATCCGTGGAAGGTCTGCTGCATTGCTGTCTGGGAGGAAGGCTTGACATTGATCGCCGGCCATCCATTTGATCCCCCAAAAACTCCAGCTCCTGGTAGTACCACAGACTGGGCTCCGTGGACTCGCTTGCTGCTGCTCCTGATCGTTGCTCCCGTAGTTGTTTTCTTTTTGTGCGGAATGCGGCCCTCAGGTTGTTCATTTTGTTCTTGATTATGTGGCCTGTGCAGCCGGGAACCCATGTTTGAATATATGTTGCAATCTCAGCAAGTGCTGTCCTTCGTCGCGCCCGATTTTTATACAGGGGGTGTCTGCTATCCCAAAGTAGGGGCGTCTCACGATACTTAGCAATAAGGCTACTTATAGCTTCTTGGCCCACAATCTGGTCCATTTATTTTTTTTATGTTTTTTTTCAAAACACAAAATTAACACACTGTAAAAAAAAAAAAAAAGAAGCATTAAAAAATGCACAGCATTCACATTGTAATAATATGTGGCCCCAGATTTATAAAGTACTATGCAAACACAGTTTCTCCAGCAGCTAAAATGCTGCCCAGCTCTGCCCCATTGTTGTGACCAACAATTATTTCACATGCAGACCATTTTGGAATAAAGTTTGCTAAATACGTGTCATCTCTAACCATCATCCATTTTTGATATTTTGACCATTCCTCAAGGCACTATTTCATGTGTACCTAGCATGCCCCTCATCATTCCTGACATATAAATACACTTCATAATAACCTCTGGCCAACCAACACAGAACAATACTTGCATGATCACAATACACCTGGCAAAAACTACAAATACGTAGAGCATTCTTCACATCTAGATTTAAGTGATGTGTGAAAGCATTGTGAGAAGGAATTACCGTTTTGGGGACACAAGAAACATAAGTAGCGTTAAAAGGGTGCAAACAACAGACCAAACCCCAATCCCATGGCTCTATAGTTTTTAGGCCTCTGCTGATCCCATGTTCCAAATTTCTTACCTTATTATCTCTAGCTCCTCGTGAAGCACCTTGAAATAATCTCCGCGTAACGTACGTAACCACGTAGGTTCCCTTTTATACACTCCGCGTATGCGTGACACCCCGCCTTCGTCACCTTTGCCATGCCCCCTAATCAATGTTAACTCTAAAAATATGGCGTTAACTGTGTAACTTCTGTCAAATGTTATAATCATCTCCGCGTAACGTACGTAACCACGTGGCTTCCCTTCTATACATTCCGCGTGTGCGTGACACCCCGCCTTCGTCACCTTTGCCATGCCCCCTAATCAATGTTAACTCAAAAAATATGGCGTGAACTATGTAACTTCTGTGAAACGAGCGAATAATCTCCGCGTAACCTACGTAATTACGTCTTATTCATTCTCTACACTCCGCGTATGCATGAACCGCCGCCCATGACGGGACATTTCCTGGTTTCCACGCCCCTAATCTCTGTGGGGATGAAAGATGGCGATGACAGGCGAGCATGCACGGAGCTCTCAGGCCAGAAGTGAGGGGACAGAGGCAGGAACGTCCCGATCCCGGCCAAAACGGTATGAGGCCACTAATATGGCTTTTGAGGAAATGATTGAGCTTGTGGATATAATGCGGAGGAAGGACTATGATGGCCAATATGGGCCGTACAAGACCCCCAACCGGAGAAAGGGGAAAATTATGGAGAAGGTGGCAAGAAGAATGAAGAGAATGTTTGGGATCACCAGGTCCAAGGAGCAGCTACGGAAGCGGTGGTCCGATTTGAAACTGAGGGAGCCACATCAGTACAAGAAGATCAAAAAAATATTAAAGAAAAGTAAGTTATTTATATTAGTTGGGGGGGGGGAACCTTTTAAGATTTTAAGCTTGGTCAGGTACATTTCTACATCTGTCTCCTTGGCCTGGTTGTACTTCTGAGCTCATGTTGAAATAGAAGGTGTTTTTCACAAACATTTTGCTTGGGCAACGACTGTTAATAGTAAACATCGTTCACATCAGCTTCTTTCTCCCAAATACGATGTTGGCCCAGGAACAAAACACCTGGACATGCCTCTCTGGCCAAAAACATGGTTTGTAAACATTGGGTACAAATATAGTTGTGGAAAATGCAAATCCAAGATTGTGTAATGCCAACAGTGCTACTAAGCTGGTGTTTTCATATCTGTAATCCAGAGCACCTGTGTCTCCACCAATATATTAAGATTAAAATTTGTATGGTCTCCGTGTTAAAATTTTAAGAGGGGGACATACATGTGTGTCACTTCGCTAAAAAGGGCACGAATCAGAGCTTGCCATAGAAGTCATCCCAAATTTTTGAGTGGGGGGGAGAAGACCCAATTTAGCCAAAAAAAAAAAGCCTCTTCCTTAATAAAGCAATGTATGCGATTTCTGCTCTACAATATCTGTGTGTTGATGAGTATACCTTTTTTTCTTTGTTTATTTAGGGGAAAGAAGACGCCTGCAGTTTGAGGAGGCTGAGAGGGCCAGACAAGGCCAACATCAAACATCTCGCCATGTGGAAGAGGAGGAGGATGTGGAAGGAAGAGAGGAGGATGTGGAGGAGGAGGAGGATGTGCAAGGAAGAGAGGAGGATGTGGAGGAGGAGGAGGATGTGCAAGGAAGAGAGGAGGATGTGGAGGAGGAGGAGGATGTGCAAGGAAGAGAGGAGGATGTGGAGGAGGAGGAGGATGTGCAAGGAAGAGAGGAAGATGGAGTCATCTTGGATCTTGTACTTCTGGATGAGGAAGGGGAATTTGATGAAGAAGATTTTTGCAATTTAGAAGATGGTGGATTGATGGAAGGAGGAGTCGTGGAGGATGATGGGGAAGTGGTGCAAGAAGGAGGAGTTATTCAAGATGTCGAAGATGTGGAGGTTGGAAGGAGCACACCATCAGGTCAGTGTCACACCAGCTTGATATGGAAAAACAGATGTAGATAGGCTTGCCACCTCATCCTTTTAATCACAAACACATATGGATTACACATGTTCTGTGGCTAGTGTAATGCTGATATGGCACCAGATGAGTTTAATTACCACCTTAATCAGCCACTAGGCTTTTTCTCACATTGTATTTTTTTGGCTTCATTTTGTAGGGGATGAAGATGTTGTTCATCATTTTTCAGCCGCAAGTGCTGGAATAATTATCCAGCAAGTGATGGAGTGCAGCAGTGAGATGGACAATATGCGACAAAGACTGCTTCTCGTGGAACAGAATGTCAAAACATACTTTTTAGAGTGCTGCACCGAGCTGGAAACTATGCGCCAAAAAATGATCGGTATAGAACAGAACTATAAAAACATCATTGACATGATGGGCCGGGTCAAAGACTGAACACCCCCCCCCCCCACCCGCCCATCCCCCAACCAGTTTTAGTTTGGGACTCAGCAATACGCCAAAATTTGAAGATGCACACACAGTGTGGCAACATGTGCTATCTGCCATCACAGAATATTGATTATCTGTGCTTTGTGGGTACAAACCCCTCCTCGATTCTCAAGTAGTTTTTGAGGAAGGGTTTGCTCCCACATAACACAGACATTGATCACTCATGATGGCAGATAGCACATGTCGCCCTTTGTCGGTGTTTATATGTTGTAGAACTGACATTTGGCGATTTGCACTGAATGTGTGCATCTTCAAATTTTGGCGTGTTCAGGTGTGAACTGACACCATGACTGTGATGTAAAAGTGACACATTTGTCTTTTATATTTGTTTTACATTTTATATGTTTTCCAAAAAAAAAAGGCTTAAATCAACAAGCCAGAAAAATCATTAAAAAAAACTAAAAA
Organism: Rana temporaria; assembly: GCF_905171775.1. Classification (NCBI taxonomy): domain Eukaryota; kingdom Metazoa; phylum Chordata; class Amphibia; order Anura; family Ranidae; genus Rana; species Rana temporaria. Next base: position 51,018,129 of record NC_053491.1, read on the forward strand.
ATATATAAACAACAAAAATTAAAAAATGCAAAAATTGGTAACAAATCTAGAACAAAAATGTAACCAATTTTTTCGAGGAAAAAATAATAAAAAAAAATTATTAAAATTAAATTAAAAAATTACAATTTTTTTTTTAAACATAATTAGAAAAATTAAAAAAAAAATATTAAAAATAATTTTCAAAATTTTAATTTTTTTTTTAAAAATAATGAAAAAAATTAAAAAAAAATTTGCTACAATAGAAGATTTTTTATAATAAACATTTCAAAATATTCTAAGTTTCCCTAAAAAAATTGGGTGAGAAATATGTCAAAAAATGTTACCAAGATTTGTGCAATAATACCAAAAAAATAAAAAAATGTTATTGAAAAAAATCAAAAAATATGAGAAATATTGGTTTAAAAAATTCACACCAAAAAATTCTGTTAAGTTTACATTTGTGAAATATTCTATTTGTGTGAAAAATGTTACAATTGTAATACATTGTTGGTGAACACCAAACATTTATGAGAATAATGATTGAAAAAAATCAAAAAATTATACAAATAAAAAATATACCAAAAAATAAAAGCCTTGCAAAAAATCAAAGTTGACATGTTTGTTACGAAAAATATTTTCAGTAATCAAGGAAAATGAAAAAGCTCAAAATAAAAAAAGCTTTTCCAAAATCCAATCAATGAGTGGCGTTCTTCTTTTATATGCTGGATACCCAGTTTGGAGATGAGTGAATAATGTTGAATTGTGTTTATTTACTAAAACCTGAACCCTACATTTGGCACTAGAAGTGCACTATTTTTGGTGCAAACCAGGAAGACAGATAAAAAGAGAAAAAGCAGTAATGACAAACAACTGTATAAAGTCCAATGGTCTAATTATTTATTAGTTCTGTGAATATTCCTTTCTTTTGGGGGCCGAATTAGAAAGAAATATCATCTGGCATAGCAATGGCCCCCCGACCCATGAAGTACTCAACATATTTGTCGCGTACCTCACGAGCAGATTGGGTGCCAATGCCAGCGCGACCAGTGTCCAGCCCAGGGAGAGGATCTGAGAGTAGTCTTGCCTCAGAAACTCTGTCGGGTAGGTACGTCTGGGAATGCCTGCGTAAAAAGTTGTGCAAAATGCAGCAGGCAAATACAACGGTGTTTAATTTATATTCCGCCAGATGTATAGCTGTCAGGAACAGGCGGAACCGGTTGGTGAGAATCCCAAAGGCATTCACGACTACCCTCCGAGCTCTGGACAACCGATAATTGAACACCCTCCTCTCTGAGGTGAGGGTCCTCTGGGGAAAAGGCCGCATTAGGTGAGGTCCAAGCCCGAAAGCTTCGTCCGCTAGGAACACAAACGGAAGTCCTTCTACATTATCTTCATCTGGTGGCAATGCCAGATCACCAGTTTGGAGACGATCGTAGAATTCAGTCCGTGAGAACACTCCCCCATCTGACAGCCGGCCGTTCTTCCCCACGTCCACATAGAGAAACTCATACTGTGCCGACACCACCGCCATCAACACGATACTATGAAAACCCTTGTAATTATAATAGTAGGACCCCGAGTGGGGTGGGGGCACAATGCGGACGTGCTTCCCATCTATTGCTCCACCGCAGTTCGGAAAATCACAACGCTGGGCAAATTGGGAAGCCACAGACTGCCATTCCTGTGGTGTGGAGGGTAGCTGTGGGGACAACAAAAGAAAAAATATTAGTAATTTATCAGATAAACATTGCAATCACAATACAAAAACCATCATTGTGCAACTTCAACAACAGGATTCTAATTTCATACAATCATTGTGAAGTGAGTATTTAGTTAAAACAATATAGGCACACTTAATTATCAGACTCCACATCCCTCTGATGATAGAGCAATAAACTAATTTCGGGGGGGGAGGAGGGGGGGGGGGGCAGAGCTACAATTGATTAGCCAAAAATAAAAAATTGGCTAGGTGGGTTTGGGCCTAGGAAAGCATGCTGGACAGGTTTATGGTGGGTAAGGACAAAATATGCAGGTAGGCCCAAAACAAACATGTAAAGGTTAACAACATGCATGGGGAGAAAAGGGAACATCCCACACACAGCAGATTACAATCTCATGGTTATTAGGGAATAAAAAAATATTAGACTTTCGCACACATTTAAAAAAAAAACATTGTGATGTTAAAATTAGGGAACTTACCTTAATATACTCCTCCTGCAGAACATGTATGATGGCAGTACACGTCTCCGGTATGATGACCCCAAGCGCCTGGGGAGAGATGCCTGTCGAGAACTTGAGGTCCTGCAGGCTCCTCCCAGTCGCCAGGTACCGCAACGTGGCAATAAGCCTCTGCTCGGCCGTGATGGCTTGGCGCATCACAGTGTCCTGCCTCGTGATATAGGGGGACAGAAGTTCCAGCAGACGGTTGAATACGGGGTCCGTCATGCGGAGAAAATTCCTAAAATCATCAGGATTATTCTCCTGGAGTTCCCTAAGCAGAGGCATATGAGAAAAATGGTCACGCTGGCGCAACCAATTCTTGGTCCAGAAACGCCTCCTCCCAGTGTTCCTGCCCAAACAACTGATTCGCTGAGCCTGTCCATAAGCAAACCCATAAACACCACCAATTCGCAAGAATCGACGATGCTGCTCCATCATGGATTCAAACCGGCCGGCTGGTCAGTCAAGAACACACTCCAACAGAAAGCACCCCCAAATCCAGCACAACCTGCTAAGCCCGCACGACACACAGATACGAGCGCACAGTACGCGGAAACGTGCTGAAAGCCTGTGCCCGAATGCCAACTGCAAACCCGCAAGCACACGCACTGAACCAAAGAATACCACCTGTCAAAACACGGAGACTGAAAAGCACGAATCGGCTCTAACCAAACCTTCACTAGCACGCTGTAACACGGAACTAGAAAAGTGGAACAGAGGGCGGCGCCGTTGACTTTGGTCTTCCCCTTTATAGTGACGTCTTACGTGGTTTACGTTGCATACGTTCTGGTTCGCGGGGATTTTTATACGCTAGTGTGTACGTGCCAGCGGACCAACAGATAAATCCGCCGATCCGCTGAAACCGATCCTCCGGATAAATTCAAGCGCATGGATTCTATCGTGTGTATGGGGCCTTAGAGTTCCACAACTATATTCATATATACAAACTTTTTTTTATGTATACTTCCTAAATGCGGATCTATATGGAGAACACTGGGCAGGTAATTGCCTAACTAATTGAACATATCAATAAAAAGCTCAGTAGAAGCATTAAAAACATTAAGAATACTCTTATGAGATCTGCATTACAAAAAAAGCAAATAACTGAACACACAGACATACACATGCACAGAGAAAACTCATTGACCATAAACAAATTAGTGTGAAAGTACGATTGCTAGTAATTTGTACAAAAATTATATATATATACATGGTTATCCCTGCTATATGAGGCGCAGCGTCGAAATTTTAAAAAGTTACATAGTTTGCGTAAGTCGTCCGTGAATGGGGCTGGACGTCATTTACGTTCACGTCGAAACCAATGACGTCCTTGCGACGTAATTTGGAGCAATGCACACTGGGATATTTTAGGGACGGCGCATGCGCAGTTCGTTCGGCGCGGGGACGTGCTTCATTTAAATGATACACGCCCCCTACCCACCGAATTTGAATTCCGCCGGGTGATTTACGCTACGCCACCGCAACTTTACAGGCAAGTGCTTTGTGAATAAAGCACTTGCCTGAAAAACTTGCGGCGGCGTAACATAAATCGGATACGTTACGCCGCCGCACAGATACGCCAGCTGTACCTGAATCTGGCCCTTTGTGATGTGTTGCTATATTTTTTAAGTTCTTTTTTTAGTACTGGTATTTGCAAGTTGATTGAGTTTTTAATCCAGGGCGATAATAAATTTTCCATCTTCTTGGGGTGTGAGGGAAGGGCACTATTATTAGTTTTAGTGGAGGTTCTTATATGAAAATACTAATTGAGATTATACTTGAATATGCAATACAATGATCAAGATGTCAATGTAAAATATAACAATGACTTCCATTTATAGTCAGTCACGTAACCCAATCACACTTTATCAAGTCAAATTTAGGAACCAAACTGTGATCCATGGGCCAGATTCACAAAAGAGATACGACGGCGTATCTCCTGATACGCCGTCGTATCTCTGTTTATAACTATGCGACTGATTCATAGAATCAGTTACGCATAGATAGGCAGAAGATCCGACAGGTGTAATGGACTTACACTGTCGGATCTTAGGATGCAGTACCGCGGCCGCCGCTGGGGGGAGTTTGCGTCGTAAACCAGTGTCGGGTATGCAAATTAGGAGTTACGGCGATCCACGAAGCTTTTTCCCGTCGTTACGTCGTCGCGAGTGTTAGATTTCCGTCGCAAAGATAGTGCACCTTTAACATGGTGTAAAAGTACTCCACCATGTTAAAGTATGCCTGTCTTTCCCGCGTCGCTTTTGAATTATTTTAAAATGTTTTACTTTTCCCGGCGTAACTCTTTTTTCACGTCGCGATTCACAAAACGTTGGCGCGTCGTAATTTCGCGCAAAGCACGTCGGGAAATTTGGGAGCATGCGCAGTACGTCCGGCGAGGGAGCGCGCCTAATTTAAATGGTACCCGCCCCATTTGAATTAGGCCGCCTTGCGCCGGCCCTGTTTACGATACACCGCCGCAAATTTCCAGGTAAGTGCTTTGTGGATCGGGCACTAAATCGGAAAAATTGCGGCGGTGTAACGTAAACCGGTTACGTAAAATTGCGCCCGCTCTACGTCAATCTGGCCCCAAATCCTCAAATCCCCAAGCTTCTCTCTCTAGAGACTTCATATCATGTCAGAGGTTATATTTTGAACAGAACAGTCACTTAGCTTTCAATGCTTAAATAAATATTGAAAAAAAAAAATGTATGCTTCGAGTAATTTTTCTCATCATGTACATTTAACAATAACAATATGATTACAGGAAGCTTTGAACAGAATGATGAGCAAGCTGAAAGAATGTGTCAGAAAAGAAAAGAAAAACTGCATTGTACAAGATCATCTCGGAAAACAATAAAATGACGAGATAAATGCTTAAATAATGTTGTGACACCCGGTGAACCAGGGAATTAAAGTGTATTGTGATTTTGTAATCTCTAGCCTAGAAGAACCTCACAATGAAGTTAAGAAGATCAATTGTCTTTCCATACATTTTATCCATTAAGCCCGAGTAACTGCTAGGAGAGCTTTTTTCCAGTAAAGATTTACGATAATTCTGTTTTATTTAATACACTTAGAAACACAGCTCGGCTAATGGGAAAAGAACAGTGTATAATGTTGTTGTAAAAATTCCGTCCAGCCATTTAAATATATTTAAAGCACTTAGAAATACGTATAATTACAAAGGCAGCGGAGGGAAACCAATGCCAACATTTGGAAGCAGGGGTAATAACATTTCGTTTTTTACTCCAAACAAATAAGTTTCAACCTGTTTAAGGTATTAAAGGTTATCTAAGCTCACTAGAATGGTTTGTACTGTGTACCGAGCCACTGCATTTAAAATAAACACTACTGGAGGGGCTGGTGGTTGTTTACTGGGGGGGTAATTGACTCCCGTTTGCCCCAAGCTTGGATGTATATGAGCTTCTAACAAGAAAATTAGATGCCTGGGAACTGAGAAGCACCAGGAAACCACCGTTGACCATGATGTCACCCTAAAGTGATTTTGCCTAGGATCCAACCTACCCTATGATGATAAAAGTTGCCCCTTGGGACACCAAAGGTGTTATAAGAATGGGCCGTCTATTATTATTTTTTTTTGTAATTTTAAATTCTCTTTAATTTCACATTAATGAAAAGAATATTATATGACATTTATCTATATTTTGTAATACATGGGCCATTTTCTAATGTTTGGCTATTAACCACTTCAGGTCCCACCCATCGTCAAATGACGTACACAGATAGGATCTCCCATTCTGGGTGGACGCCATATGACATCCTGGCCTTCCTGGCCATCTAGGAGGAGCGTGCATACCCGCGTCATTGCCCGGCACATGGTGCACACGCCCGGCAGCCACGATGTCTGCCGGGCACCCGCGATTGCCCGCAATCACGGCAGGAACGTGGACCTGTGTGTGTAAACACACAGATCCATGTCCTGTCAGCGGTGAGGAGACCGATGTTGTGTTCCCAGTACAGAGGAACACAGATCGGTCTCCTCCCCTTGTGAGTCCCCTCCCCCTACAGTAGGTAGGGCAGTTACTTACTATCCAAATTGTGATAATACCTACTTTTTAATTGTTACATGTTCCCACCACATAGCATAAATAAGGGCCCTTTCACACGGACGTGTCCGTGTACGGGCTCCGCTTTGCTCAGTAGCGATCGTTCCGTCGATCCCCGCTGAGCAGGCAGATGACAGGTCGGTCTCTGCACACTGTGCAGGGAACGACCTGTCAGAGCACCGCTCTCCTCTATGGGAGATCAGATGAAGATGGACCGCAGAGTACGTTTTAATCCGATCAGATCCACCAATAGGGTTTCCATCCGTCACACTATGGAAGTGGAAGCATTGGCTCTCACTGCTTTCAATCACAGCCAGTGAGGAGGGAGCAGGGGCAGGGTTGAGCCTCATTCTGTGTGTCTATGGACACACAGAGCTAGCTTCGGATTGAGAACGCAAAAGTACCCCCACAACAAGCAGCTTGCTGTGGGGGCACTTAGCCCAGAGCACTGGCAGATAAGAAGAGAAGAGGAGGATCGGGGATGCTCTGTGCAAAACCACTGTGTGTTAAGTATAAAACATTTGTTTTGTTTTTTCAATTTTTTTCTTTAGTATCACTTTTCAAAAGTTGCTGGTTACCTTTTTTAAGTGTTTTTACTTGCCTAAAATCCTTTTATGCTCTCCCTGCTTTGTGATAATTAGGAGGGGGCTGTGGAGTAATGTTTAAAGAACAATGCCAGATATGGATTTTTTTTACATAGTTACATGGATCAGGCTTGGACCAATGTAACTATGCATATTTTCAGGGTGCTAATCGGAATAAATATGAGCATGTGCTGAAAAAGAGATAGAAAAAAAAAAGATATGCAGGTGCTGACTCTGCTGAGGAAAAGACCTGGCATAATTGACAATACTTTACATGGTCATGCTCGAAATGCACGTGAGTGCGAACGTTCACGCACACCTGCTGCCAAAACTGGCGCCAAATGCCCTATATAAGGTCAGTGGCTAACTTTGCTGTATGATCTGCAGCTGCTAGTACTCCCTGTCCCTGTGTTTCTTATATTCTTTGCCTGTTACTGACCCGGCTTGCCTCTGGACTTCTCTGCTGACTGATACCTGGCTTTGACACCAACTTGCTCTAAAGGACTCTGCTTCTCTTGTTACTGTATATACCCATGGCTTGCTCTTGACTACCCTTTTGTCTACTCCCTGTCTTCCTGTGTATGACTTTGGCTCCCATCCTGACTACGCCTCTTTAGTCCGGTCCTCCCAGCCTGTTCCTGCTTTTTCCTCAGGTGCCACCTTGCCTGTGATCACTGCCCTGGTTCTGCTACACACCTAGGACTACGGAGATCCTGCCAACTGCCCTCACAGACCAGATGACAGCTATCAAATTTTGCTGCGCTGCAAGCAGCTTCCAGCAGATCTACCTAAACAGCACACATGCTTCTTTGAGCCTAGCACTTCCTGCTCTTACCTTTAGGGGTGCTTGGCACTTACCCACAAAGGAAGGCCTCTCCTCAAATTGGCCTCATACCAGGTTTGTGACATAAATACCATAACTGGTTGATGCCCCTGGAGGCTGAAAATCACTGAAGTAGACACCACTACTCCAGCAATCTGCTTCTGGGTCCCATGCCAAGCAACTGCCCTGCTGCATTTTGAACACAGGAGGTCGGGCATTCAACGTAGGTGCTATTCGGAGATATATGCATATTTTGAATGAATACAAAGCATTCTCTGATTTACGTGATACAAAGGCTAAGGAAATGACTTCACACTCTCCACTTGTCCAATCAAAAAATGTGTTTATTAATTCAGAAAATGCAAATTTCTCTTTTGAATGGCACTCATGCAAAGCAGTTGAGCTCCTGTGTTCACAAAGCAGCAGGGAAGCTGCTTGGCACAGGACCAGGAAGCAAGTGGAGATTACTGAAGTAGCTGTGTCCACTTCAGTCACTTCCAGCTTCTAGATGGATTGGCCAGGTATGGCACATACATACATTGGTCCAAGGTGGATCAATGTAACTATGTATAAAATATTCATATCTGGAAGTCATCTTTAACATTATTAGGTCTGTCTATACTGTGTTTGCAGTTCTTCATTATCATTCTATGCATGAAGGTAAAAAACCTGTATGCAGCAGCCCCCAACCCAGCCCTCCTAATACTTATCTGAGCCCCGTCGTGATACAGCGATGTGCACAAGAGCCTCAGCTCTCCTGGGATTCTCCCTTCTCATTGGCTGAGACAGCAGTGGAAGCCATTTACTCCCGCTGCTGTCAATTACAGCCAGTGAGACAATAAGGAGAGAGAGGAGCGGGACCAAGCCACGGCTCTGGGTGTGAATGGACATGCAGTGCAGTGTCTTGGGAGCGAGTCTGTTTGCTCTGGGGGTACTAGGCAGAAGGAAAAGACCAGCAGCAATGGCGGGAGACCTGAGAAGAGGAGGATCGGGGCTGCTCTGTGCAAAACCATTGCACAGAGCAGGTAAGTATAACATGTTTGTTTGTAAAATAGTTTTTAATATCACTTTAAACGAAGAGTTTAAAATTGTTGGACCATCTGGCTTGCAAATGGTTTGTAGTGAATATGCCTGTCTTGTTTTGGAAAATCCAGATTTGATATGAATCCACATTTTTCAGTAAAGTACAGTACAATAAAAGAATAGGAATGGATTTACTTAATACATTTTCACAGTAGGGTATAATGTATGCCTATGAAGTATAACTAGCAGTTTCTAGGCCCCAGAGCCATCATGTATTCAGACTGTATAAGATAGACAGCAGATAACTCTAAGATATCCACTGAGGACACATTTTGGGTTTATCTAATATGTACCATGGGTGTAGGAACCCTTACAAATCTGGGGGGGACAGCATTTTTACCCCTGACACCTACCTGACACATACACTGACCCCCGACACACCAACCTTACACCTACACTGAAATATGTAAAATGAAGTACAGCGCTAAATGAATAAATACATGAATGTCAATAGGTGTAATTAGGTGTAATGGTGTAATTATTAATCCTCAGGAATCGGATTAATAATTTACTGCTACACACCACTACACTACACTACACACTGACTACACTGACACACTGACCACTAACCCGCACACCACTACACTACACACCGACAACTAACCAGCACACCACTACACTGAACACTGACCCACCTGACCATTACACTGACCTACCTGACACCTACACTAACCTACACTAACCTACCTGACACCTACACTAAACCACCTCACTCCTACTTCCTGCACTACTCACATTACACTGACCCACCTGACACCAACACTGACTATTACACTGACCCCTGACACCTACCTGACACATACACTGACCCCTGACACCTACCTGACACATACACTGACCCCCGACACACCGACCTTACACCTACACTGAAATGTGTAAAATGAAGTACAGCGCTAAATGAATAAATAAATGAATGTCAATAGGTGTAATTATTAATCCTCAGGAACCGGATTAATAATTTACTGATTTTCATGATGTTATCCCTCAGGGCTTTCAGCATGTAAGCCTGTGAGGGAGGCAGAGCAACCGCCGGTCAGCAGCAGTAAGGCCTCTTTCACACTGAGGAGTTTTTCAGGCGGTACAGCGCTAAAAATAGCGCTGCTATACTGCCTGAAAAACTCCTGCCCAGCCTTCTCAATGTGAAAGCCGGAGGGCTTTCACACTGAGGCGATGCGCTGGCAGGAGAGAAAAGCCAAGCAGCATCTTTGGAGCGGTATGTATACCGCTCCTTCCCATTTAAAACAATGGGAAACCGCGGTAATACCACCCGCAATGCGCCTCTGCAGAGGCGCATTGTGGATGGTATTAACCCTTTATCAGCCACTAGCGGGGGTTAGCAGCCGCTAGGAGAGTCACGCCACGTGTTAATGCACAGATAGTACTGACAGAGACCGTTACATGCCAAAAGCCCCCTCCAAGCCCCCCCCCCCCTTAGGAATCGGATTAATGGATTTACTGAGCTTTATGATGTTATCCCTCAGGGCTTTTAGCATCATGTAAGGGGTTAAATTATGAATCCTGCTAGGTTCCCTGAGGGGTGCATTATATAGCAGGATTAACCCCAAGGGGTTAAATAATCCAGCTATATAATGTATCCCTCAGGGAATTCGACATGCCAAATACCTAGCAGGATTCATAATTTAACCCCTTACATGAAAGCCCTGAGGGATAACATCATGATGCTCAGTAAATCATTAATCTGATTCCTGAGGGGAGGGGACTTTTGGCATGTAACGGTCTCTCTGTCTATACTCTCCTCTCCCTAACTAACTGCTGCTGACCGGCGGTTGCTCTGCCTCCCTCACAGGCTCACTTGTGACTCACTTTTTGTTGTCCATCGATCTGGTATGCCACACTGACACTGCCGAGTTGTTCCACTTCCCGGTCCCAGATGAAGGCTCTGAGCATTTCCAGGTCCGGTCAGGGAGGAAGGGTGGAGGAGAAGACGGCGGCGGCTTACAGATGCGCGGGCGGGCCTTCGCGCATGCGCCGCCCGCGTTCAAGGACTGGCCAGCCCCGCCGGAGCACCTGATCACATTCGCCCAATCCCAGGGCACCATCTGCCGCAAAATGGCGGCCGGCCGGTGACACAATAACGGAGCTTAGAAATGTGACACAAGTCCTCCTTACCTGGGGGGGATTTTGCCATACCTGTTCCCCCCGCATTTTTTCCTGGGGGGGATGCGTCCCCCCCGGTTCCTACGCCCATGATATGTACACATGTAGGCAGGACCTGGGGCTATGGTACCCAATCTGGGAGAGATCGCACACAGTCCAGGATGTTGTATAATATCTTGCATATTGTAGGCTGTTCATACAGTTGCAGAACAACACTTAGAAAAGGCACAGTACTGCAGCAGTATATTACTCAGGAATAACACAGTATTGAAGTAAACAAATAATAAAAAATTCTGTGCAACATCTTTGTGTCTCAAAGTTATTACCCCAACTTCGCTATTATGAGTGCTACAATAATGAATTAAATAAGTAAATAACACTACTAAAATTCAACAAAAATGCTCAAAACAACCAATCCCACTGTTAAATTAATTAAATAATGATACATGCACCCATTTAAATTGATGAATGACAATAACACTTAATATCCCTAAAGTGACAAAAATAATACAAATCATATAAACATGTCCATCACATAAATCCCCTGAATTGTGCCTTCTTCAAAGGCTGATGAAAAATACTTCTTTAATCCTTCCCATGAATCAACAGCACAAGTCCCACCACCATTCATCATGTGCTCTCACCTGAATTTGTGGATCTGTAATGAATGGTGGTGGGACTCGTGGCAAGTGTTTATGGTTGTGCGCTGCTTTCTGAGTGCACCTTTTTTGTGCTTGTACATATTTTAAGCTTTTTAAAATAGAAGTATGGAGTTATTTTCTGAAAAGTTACCTAGGTGGATGCAGCATCGGTCCCCTGCTTGCTCTAACACAGAACCGATCGATCAAACACCGCCGATAGCCTGGTTCTTAGGGCTCCCTGAGCAGAGAGCTGGTGACTATCAGTCACCAGCTCTCTGCTCTGCCCCCCACACTGTGCTCACTGGAGCGCTGGGCTGTGGAGGTGGCAGGAGTGGCTGGCTCAGGCTCTCAGTGGTTCATGAGAGGATGGGCCGGGTGTTGGTCCAGGCATATGGGCAGATCCAGACTTCATTGTTGTGATCTTGCCCGATCCTGGCCCGGCTCTGTGATGTCAGCCGACAATGGGCTTCAGCTGAGAATGGGTCACAGGTGTGCAGAACGAACTGCACTTCTGTGATCCACAGGAGAAGTACAGCCAAACTTTGATTGTACTTCTCCCTAAATAAAGGGATTGTGTGTTATAGTGGTAAAGCACTATGCTGTTCCTTCTTTTTTGAGCGGAGGAGCAAGTGGAGGCTGCAGATTGGTGGTGATTTACCCAAGAGCCAGTGGCGAGATCTCCAGAAGGGAGAGAGTGGTGAAGCCCTAGGAATAGACCCCTTAAAGGGGAAGGCCTATTTGACCTATTGCTTACACTGATAAGTCCACAAGTTCAGGTGAGAACACATGATGAATGGTGCTGTTGATGCATGTGAAGAAGAAGTATTTGTCATCACTTTGTAGAAGGTATAAGGGGGTAGGATGATGGGGTGGTTGTCACATTCTCCATGTTTCTCTCCTTGTTAAGCACCGAACAAGAATTGCATGTGAGGCCTACCCTGGGGTGGGTTCTTCAGGGCTATGCTAGGCACTTTGGATAGGGTCACTACCTTACACATGGGGTACCTTTACTTAAACAGATGACTGAACTTTAGTAAACTCTCTCTATGTATTATACACCACCATGGTTACTTGTGCATTTAGGAATGAGACACAGAGCCCTTGCCCTCATCGCCAGTCCAGTGTATGACCGTTACCTCACTACATGTAACGGTATGGAGCCCCGCCGTGCACCTACCACTGACTCCATGCGTCCACTTCAATTAACTCTTCCTCTTCTGTACCTGTGTACAAGATGAGGGCCCCCGGCATTACAGATCTTCTTCTATTGCTATGGAAGACAGTTTGCAGCAGAAGTGCCGACAATATCTCCCTCGCTGCATGAAGCTATCTTAACTGCCACATGTGCATGCTTATGACACGCTGCTAGAGAAACCTTTGTTACCCCTGGTAACCACTGTATTTTCACGCTGTATTGACTCTTATACCGTTATCTTCATACCCCAATGTGCTTAGTTATCTGAGCTGCAACTATATGTGCTGTTTACTTGCAGTACACCCCATAAGTATTTTCAAACCAGGCAAAAACAAAGTTTCAAAAGCTTTACTTAGAAGTCTTGGCATGGCAGTCTAATAAAGGCAACAGTCTTTCCCTAAACTCTGTAGTCCCTACCTCTGGCTTGTGGCTGCCCCAGCATACCTGCACAGAAAAAAGTCCATAGTAGTAGTGTCCAGGATTAGCATCTTTAGGACTATAAGTCTTCACACTGTAGCAGGGTCCTGAAGGCAGAAGTGCATTACTTGAACTCAGCATGTTCAGCATGCCAAATATAAGAAACAATACAATCAGTGCAAACTTTAACCGGTTAACGCCCGCCGTATGTATATGTACGTCCACAGAATGGCACGTACAGGCATATGTACATGTACGTCCCTGCCTTTCCGCGGGTCGGGGGTCCGATCGGGACCCCCCCCGCTACATGCGGCGGACGGAAACCCGCGGGGAGCGATCCGGGACGAGGGCGCGGCTATTCGCTTCTCTTTGCCCCCTCGCGATCGCTCCCCAGAGCTGAAGAACGGGGAGAGCCGTATGTAAACACGGCTTCCCCGTGCTTCACTGTGGCGGCTGCATCGATCGAGTCATCCCTTTTATAGGGAGACTCGATCGATGATGTCAGACCTACAGCCACACCCCCCTAACGTTGTAAACACACACTAGGTGAACCCTAACTCCTTCAGCGCCCCCTGTGGTTAACTCCCAAACTGCAACTGTCATTTTCACAATAAACAATGCAATTTAAATGCATTTTTTGCTGTGAAAATGACAATGGTCCCAAAAATGTGTCAAAATGGTCCGAAGTGTCCACCATAATGTCGCAGTCACAAAAAAAAATGGCTGATCGCCGCCATTAGTAACAAAAAAAAAAAAAATAATAAAACTATCCTCTATTTTGTAAACGCTATAAATTTTGCGCAAACCAATCGATAAACGCTTATTGCGATTTTTTTTACCAAAAATAGGTAGAAGAATACGTATCAGCCTAAACTGAGGAAATTTTTTTTTTTTATATAAATGTTTTTCGGGGATATTTATTATAGCAAAAAGTAAAAAATATTGATTTTTTTTTCCAAATTTTCGCTCTATTTTTGTTTATAGCGCAAAAAATAAAAACCACAGAGGTGATCAAATACCACCAAAAGAAAGCTCTATTTGTGGGGAAAACAGGACGTCAATTTTGTTTGAGAGCAACGTCGCACGACCGCGCAATTGTCTGGTTAAGCGACGCAGTGCCGAATCGCAAAACCTGGCCTGGGCATTTAGCTGCCTAAAGGTCCGGGGCTTAAGTGGTTAAAGTGGTTGTTAAGCTACTTTAACCTGTATACACCATCAGCACTTCCTCCTATTGTAGTATCCCCCTCTGTGTGTGATTTATAAAAATAAATGCTGCAAATACCTAATTTCACTGCCGAGATTGCGATCACTTGACTGGCCAGCTTTCTCCTTTCCTCCTCTGAGAGATGCAGCGGGCAGGGCTGAGATTCCCCTGTCGATGTCAGTCTGGATGGGAGGAGGAGAGGAGGAGAGAGCTGGCTGGTCATGTGATCGCAATCTCTGCTCTCAAATTAGGTATTTACAGCATTTATATTTATAAATCATGCACAGAAAAGGACACTGCAATAGGCTCCCACTGTGTTGTACTGCAACTGTATAAACATCCTATTGCTTGTTATTTGAATAACAATGCCTATATTTACTATCTGAAAATACCTTTGTTATCCTTATTACAGTATGCAAGATATTATACAACATCCTGGACTGTGTGTGCAATCTCTGCCAGATTGGGTACCATAGCCCCAGGTCCTGCCTACATGTGTACATATTAGATAAACCCCAAATTTGTCCTCAGTGGATATCTTAGAGTTATCTGCTGTTTATCTTATACAGTCTGAATACATGATGACTCTGGGGCCTAGAAACTGCTAGTTATACTTCATAGGCATACATTATATCGTACTGTGAAAATGTATTAAGTAAATCCATTTATTGTAAAAGTCAAGCTTGGACCTGCCCTCTCTTTCCCAGGAACCAACTGAGAGTCTAGGAATGTGGGTGGGGCTAAGCTCAACTGGTGAAAATGAAGACTAACGTAACTTTAGCTGCCTAAATCTTTGGATCTACTGCTTTTTTTTTAAATGTCGTTTTTATAATCTCTGTTTATTTTTTTTTTTAATTATAGGTTCAGTTTTGAAGCAAGGTTCCACCCAAAAATGGAACTTCCACTTTTTGGACACCCCCTCCGGTGTCACATTTGGCACCTTTCAGGGGGAGGGGGTGCAGATATCTGTATAATACAGGTATTTGCACCCACTTCCGGGAATGACTCCCACGGGAGGCACTCCACTTCCTGTCCCTGCTGCCTTCTAGGAAACACACTGGTCCCAGGAGACAGCGGGGACCACTGGGAAAACGCTGAGCTACTTGCACATGCGCAGTAGGGAGTCGGGCCGTGAAGCCGCAATGCTGGACTTCCTGATTCCCTCACGAAGATGGCGGAGGGGGCAGCCGAGAGATGAGCGATTGCTCATCTTCTGCTGCCGACATTGTGGGCACCCTGGACAGGTAAGTGTCCATTTATTAAAAGTTAGCAGCTGCAGTATTTGTAGCTGCTGGCTTTTAATATTTATTTTTTTGCGGGACCTCCGCTTTAATGCCCTATTTTTGTAAGAGGGTTACTTTCATTCCAAAACAATTTCCTAAAAATATCTTCAATGAATAAATGGAAAAAAATGGAATATATTAATTTGCAGGGGTATACTTGTAAAAGTATTTCTTTTCATGAGACTGGAAGTGGGAATTGATGTAATTTTAAATCAACTGATGTATCCCAGTGGTTTCTAGTCTTTGTTTCTCACAGGGAATAGGAAGCAGCTTGTAGAAGCCAGCAGGCTGTACCATCATCTTATCCGCTTTACAAAGATTCCCCACATGGGCAGCCTGCAGCTCTATAAGCACATTCAGTCTTTTTGAAAAAAAAATAAAAAATTCAGGTCAGCACTTTCAGATATATTTGGTATTTTATCTCAAGTTAGAAAAATGCTGTATTCTTTGGTTGTGCCGATGTTTTGTGACGTTATTCCCTTTTTAATCATCATCACAATCTTTTAGAGTTATCGGCCTGGATTCAGAAAGCAGTTACGACGGCGTATCTCCAGATACGCCATCGTAAATCTGAGTGCGGGCCGTCGCATCTCGGTGTCTGATTCATAGAATCGGATACGCCTCAATGTTGCCTAGATACGAGCGGCGTAAGTCTCCTACGCCGTCGTATCTTAGGGTGCAATATTTCCGCTGACCGCTAGGGGCGCTTCCCTAGACTTCCGCGTTGAATATGCAAATTAGGTAGATACGCCGATTCAGAAACGTACGTCCGCCCGGCGCATTTTTTTACGTCGTTTGCGTAACGCTTTTTCCGGCGTAAAGTTACCCCTCATAAAGCAGGGGTAAGTCATGTTAAGCATGGACGTCGGAAACGACCGAACAGCGTCGTATTTTACGTCGTTTACGTAAGTCGTTCAGAAATATGGCTGTACGTAAGTTACGTTCACGTCGAAAGCATTGACAGTTTGCGGCGTAATTTGGAGCATGCGCACTTGGAAACGTTCACGAACGGCGCATGCGCCGTTCGGAAAAAACGTCAAATACGTGGGGTCACACTAAATTTGAATAAAACACGACCACATCATCCACATTTGAATTAGGCAGGCTTACGCCGGACCACATACGTTACGCCGCCGTAACTTAGGGCGTAAGTTCTTTATGAATACGGAACTTGGAAACGTTCACGAACGGCGCATGCGCCGTTCGGAAAAAACGTCATATACGTGGGGTCACACTAAATTTCAATAAAACACGCCCACATCATCCACAATTGAATTAGGCAGGCTTTCGCCGGACCACATACGTTACGCCGCCGTAACGTAGGGCGCAAGTTCTTTATGAATACGGAACTTGCGCCCTAAGTTACGGCGGCGTAACGTATCTGAGATCTATTTTATTTGGCTGCCCCACCTTCTTCTATTGTATTTATTCTACGTAGTTTAGCTAGAAGGCCATCAACTAATAGTGAGAAGTTACGCTTAGGGTGGCAATTCACTAGAAGAGTTTAAAGCGGAGCTCCGCCGTTTAAAAAAAATTAACCACTTAAGACCCGGACCATTATGCAGGTTAAGGACCTTGCCCCTTTTTGCGTTTCGCCACTGTGTCGCTTTAACTGACAATTGCGCGGTCGTGCGACGTGGCTCCCAAACAAAATTGTCATCCTTTTTTTCCCCACAAATAGAGCTTTCTTTTGGTGGTATTTGATTGCCTATGCGGTTTTTATTTTTTGCGCTATAAACAAAAATAGAGCGACAATTTTGAACAAAATTCAATATTTTTTACTTTTTGCTATAATAAATATCCCCCAAAAATATATAAAAAAAACAATTTTTTTTCCTCAGTTTAGGCCGATACGTATTCTTCTACCTATTTTTGGTAAAAAAAATCACAATGAGCGTTTATCGATTGGTTTGCGCAAAATTTATAGCGTTTACAAAATAGGAGATAGTTTTATTGTATTTTTATTAATATTATTTTTTTACTACTAATGGCGGCGATCAGCGTTTTTTTTTCGTGACTGCGACATTATGATGGTCAAATTGGAAAATTTTGACACATTTTTGGGACCATTGTCATTTTCACAGCAAAAAGTGCTATAAAAATGCATTGTTTACTGTGAAAATGACAATTGCTGTTTAGGCGTTAACCACTAGGGGGCGCTGTAGGGGTTAGGTGTGACATCATATGTGTTTCTAACTGTAGGGGGGCGGGGCTGGACATGAGACATCATTAATTGTCTTTCCCTTTATCAGGGAACAGACGATCAATGACAGCGCCACAACGAAGACCAGGGAAGGTGTGTTTACACACACACCTCTCCCCGTTCTTCAGCTCCGGTGACCGATCGCGGGACACCAGCGGCAATCGGGTCCCACGGGCGCGGTCATGGAGCTTCGGACCAGGTCGCGAGCGTGCTCGCCACCCCACGGCTGGGCTTAAAGAGACATGTACAGGTACGTGATTGTGCCCAGCTGTGCCATTCTGCCAACGTATATCGGCATGAAGGGGTCCTTAAGTGGTTAAAAGCCAGCAGCTACAAATACTGCAGCTACTGACTTTTAATATATGAATACTTAAGCCGTGTACACACGATCGGATATCTGATGGAATCGAATCCGATGGATTTTTTTCATCGGATATCCGATGAAGCTGACTTTCATTAGTCTTGCCTACACACCATCAGTCAAAAATCTGATCGTGTCCAAACGCGGTTACATAAAACACTACGACAAGCCGAAAAAAATGAAGTTCAATGCTTCCAAGCATGCGTCGACTTGATTCTGAGCATGCGTGGATTTTTGACCGAAGGAGTTCCATACAGACGATCAGATTTTTCTATCGTTTTTTTATCCATAGGAAAAATTTCAAACATGTTCTATTTTTTTTTTCACAGATGGAAAACAAACTGATGGGGCCCGTGCACGATCGGTTTGTCGTGTGTACAGGGCTTAACCCGTCCTCGAGTCCTGCGACGTCTGCAGCTGAAGACGAGCAATCACTCGTCTTACTACTGCCCTCACCGCCATCCTCGGTGAGGGAATCAGGAAGTAAAGCGTTTCAGCTTCACTGCCCGGTTCCCTATGGCGCATTTGCGAGTCGTGCAGCGCCATCCTCACTGGTCCCTGCTGTGTTCTGGGAGCCGAGTGTTTCCCAGAACACAACGGGCGGGGGCGGGAAGTGACGTACGGAAGTGGGTGCAGACAGGTATCTGCACCCTCCTCCCCCTGAAAGGTGTCAAATATGACACCAGAGGGGGGGGAGGGTTCCGATGAACGTAAGTTCCACTCTAGGGTGGAGCTCCGCTTTAACACAGATTAATGGCACTCAGCATTACCTGCTGTCAAATAGCTCTCATTTTAAGCCTGCTTTTAAAGCAGCTGATTGGGCCACCTCAAGTTTTAATTTCTTGGGCATGTTGAGCTTCAGGCTCCATGCACACTGAGCTTAAAAAAAAAGTCTGTTCTCTTGGGAGTAAGGCTGCACTGATAGGAGACACTGATAGACGGCACTGATAGGCAGCACTGATAGGAGTCACTGATGAGGCTGCACTGATAGGCAACACTGATGAGGCTGCACTGATAGGAGGCACTGATGAGGTGGCACCGATATGGGGCAATGATAGGGGGCACTGATGAGGCTGCACTAATGAGGTGGCACTGATGAGGCTGCACTGATAGATGGCACTAATGAGGCTGCACTAATGAGGTGGCACTGATGAGGCTGCACTGATAGATGGCCCTGATGAGGCTGCACTGATAGGCTGCACTGATAGGGGGCACCGATGGGGCTGCACTGATAGCTGGGCATGCTGGAATGAGGACTTACAGAGAAGATACAGGGAAAGGAGAAGTGACGGGCACTTTTTTTCCTGTCTGCAGTGTGCTGGCTATGTGCAGGATTGCACAGTGGAGAGGAGATCAGGAAGCTGCAGCAGTGATCATCTGGACGGGTTCTTCACACAGGCAGGGGATCCGAGGCATGCTGGAGAGGGGGAGAAGCCAGCAGATGGGAGGAAATGGGGCCGCCTACTGACCCTGATCAGTCAGCCCTGACCGGGGGAAACATCTTGCGGCAGCGCGAATGGCTCCATTGATGAAACGACCCCGGGCAGCTGCCGTGAGTCTGACAGCCCCACCCCATCAATGTGTGGCACACAGGGAGGACTGCCCCCCGTTGGTACGCCACATTGCCACCGAGCACTGTATGTGTGCACAGGAGGCGGCTGCGTGAGGCCGACTTGGGAGACACTGGGCGTACCTCCTGCCCTTGGTGCACGTACCACCAGGGGTAAGCATACCACGGGTTGAGAAACCCTGTTGTACATCAAACCAAATTTTAAAAAAATATATCATATTTTATTACAAAATCATCTAAAAATATCCACAAGGGGGGTAACCATGGAATGATATCACCATACTGTACAATGATGTATATATGAAACTTCAATGGCAATTGTCAGAAATCCAAATATCGACTAATTTTCTCAGTTTGAGCCTGGATATTCTATGTTTTTGTATATCCGCCCTTTCCAGCGCTCCTTATTGTATAGACCAGTCATAGGTAGGGGCAGTGGGCCAGATCCACATACATTTCGATCGGCGCAGCGTATTAGAGATACACTACGCCGCCGTACCTTACCTGGTGTATATTCGAATCCTCAGCGAGTTCGCGCAGTAAGTTATGGCGGCGTAGTGTATTTCTGGCGGCGGATTTCAAATTGGGCGGGTTTCATTTAAATGAAGCGCGTCCCCGCCCCGAATGAACTGCGCATGCGTCGTCCCGAAATTTCCCACCGTGCATTGCGCTAAATGACGTCGCTAGGACGTCATTTTCTTAACCTAGACGTGAGTTACGTCCATCCCTTTTCACGGACGACTTACGCAAAAATAAAATTTTCAAATTTTGACGCGGGAACGACGGCCATACTTAACATGGCAAGTCTATCTATACGCCGCAAAATACCAGCTTTAACTATACGCCGGAAAAAGCCGACTACAGGCGACGTTAGAAAATGCGACGGCCTGCGTACGTTCGTGGATCGTCGTAAATCGCTAATTTGCATACCCGACGCAGAAAACGACGCAAACTCCACCCAGCGGGCGCCGAAGTATTGCATCTAAGATCCGAAGGCGTACGAAGCCGTACGCCTGTCGGATCTTACCCAGATGCCGTCGTATCTTGGTTTGAGGATTCAAACTAAAGATACGACGCGGGAAATTTGAAAGTACGCCGGCGTTTCAGTAGATACGCCGGCGTACTTCGTCTGTGGATCTGGCCCAGTGACTTTTGTTTGTTGTACTTATGTCATTGTGGTCAGGCAGCACACTGGCACCTTTGCTTCCATGTGCTGAGTGTACAGTGTGCTCCTGCCCCTTTAATGAGAGCTGGGCTACCTCCAGTTACCTGCCCCTTATCTATCCATCAGCAGTCATGTGCTCCTACTGAGGAGACTTAAAATGCAATGTTATAGTTAGGACTGCAGTATACAGAGTGCCTTGACGAGGCCTGCAGCTTACACAGGCATTTGCAAATGCGTGCAACTAAACCTCTGTTTTAACGCACATTGTTAGACAGGTGAATTTGGTTGGTTGCTGATTGGTCGGTAAGTTTGAGCCTGGATATTCTATGTTTTTGACACATTTTCAAAAAACACAAGCATGACTATACTGAATAGGTGGATGCACAAAGTTTGCATACATACTGTATGTGTTGCCTGTGATGATGATGATGAGGTTATCAATATTTTATTCAAATAGATAACGTAAGTATTCTATCCAGCTGAGGAGCAGGAGAAACGTGAATGGGAAAAGGTGCACAGCTGCACCATATTTTGCACTCTCCAGTTTTAGTAAATCAACCCCCGACGTTTAGGATAGACAGTCACAACCTGAAATCTTTGGATTTCACGATTATGAACATAAATATAACATCCATGAATATGGATTGTTATCTGAACTTGAAAAAAGAAAAACACAACACAAGGAACAGTTACAACAGCATAATTTGGTTGCCGATATAAGTTTTGGCTGATTCTCCTGAAGGACATGTGAACAGTGTCAGAAGAAGAAGGCCACAATCCCAATGCTTGACTTGCT
This sequence comes from Rana temporaria, assembly GCF_905171775.1. NCBI lineage: Eukaryota > Metazoa > Chordata > Amphibia > Anura > Ranidae > Rana > Rana temporaria. The sequence goes on from NC_053491.1 coordinate 51,039,838, forward strand.
TTAACACAACAACCTATCTTAGAATGTTAGAAAGGCTACAATATGTCCATCCTCAAATGACTCAAATTAAACACCCCCTGCCCCCCCCCCAAGAAACAATACAGATCCATGCGTGTTCAACTAGGTAAAAGCTGGAAACATAAGAGAAGAATGAAGTCTAATGGCGTGTACACGCGATCGGACATTCCCACAACAAAACCATGGATTTTTTTTCCGACGGATGTTGGCTCAAACTTGTCTTGCATACACACAGTCACACAAATGTTGTCGGAAATTCCAAACGTCAAGAACACGGTGATGTACAACACGTACGACGAGCCGAAAAAAATTAAGTTCAATAAGCAGTGCAGCTTTCCTCTGCGTGATTCCGAGCATGCGTGGATTTTTGTGCGTCAGTTTTGGCTATACAAGAACTTTTGTTGTCGGAAAAATTGAGAACCAGCTCTCAAACATTTGTTGTCAGAAATTCCGACAGCAAATGTCCGATGGAGTATACACACGATCGGATTTTCCGACAACAAGCTCACATCGAACATTTGTTGTCGGAAATTTCAACCGTGTGTACGAGGCATTAGAAGAGACTTTGGTTTCCTGAACCTAACATGTGCTTGAACAGTCCGGGAAGACAACTTCACTTCTCCAAGAGGGGCAAAGCTTGCAAGGTCACTTATGGTTTTGAATTCATAGTTGGTTTAAGGAACTTACAAGTCCAAAAGACTGCGTCCAGCTTCCAAAGGAAAAGGATGCTCTTGTTCAAGGACTAGTGTAGACAACTCTAGTGAGCTACTTAGGCCTTTTGCTGTTAGTAGGGTTCTTAGAGTGATGTTTAAGCTGTCAGCTGTTTCAGGTTGAGTGTTGATGGACTAATCTGTGATTAAGTTGCAGGTCAAGTCAAGACCATGTTGAAGAAATGTAGACTCCAAGTCTTAAGAGTTCTCTTCAAGACTTTCTAAGTGGAAAGATGTTGCTCCTTTGAAGTTAGGTGTAGTTTCTTTGAACAAACTTGAAGTTGCTGCTGGTCCTCTGTGAGCAGTTCCGTAGCATTTATAGAAGTAGATAGTGATTTCAAGTCCCTAGTTACAACATCCTGAAAGGAATTTTGTTATGCTGGACGAACCATCCTTCTTTAAGGTCTCCCAACAGCGCCCGTTCAGATATCTGGAGACACCATGATACACGAGACAGGTTATGCATTCATATGGTATGTGATTTTACTGAAAAAGTCATACAGTATATATTGGTTTACAAAACAATAGAGAGGGGAGGGGCTGATTTATGGTTACATAACTACGAAACAAAACAGGTTTTGTTCATCACTTAACAGAAGATGGATACCTGGTCATAAAGGTTGCCTGAGGTTAAAAATCCAGATTCCGGGCTTGACCAACAACAATATAATGGGGGATGTGTTATTATACAAACATCCTTACATACCTATACAGATACATAGAGATAAAATACAAGAAGGAATATACAGTTAAGCCAGGCATACCGCATTTGCCGGCGTATAAGACGACTCGGCATATAAGACGACCCCCTAAAATGCTGCTAAAAACGGTGGCTTTGTAGTCTACTCACCGTATTAGACGACCCCCTTGTGTGGAAGTAATGAAGAAGCCGCAGCCCCGCCGGGTGCTCTGTACAGCTGTATGTAGTTTGTATATGCGCGCCGCGCTCAGCGCCGCGCTCAGCCAATCCCTATGCTCGATCGATATCAGCTCAGCTGCCGGGTGCTCTGTACGGCTGCATGTATTCTGTATATGCACGCTCAGCCAATCCCGATGCACAGTGTTGATGACAGAGCATGCTAAGAATGCTCGGATTGGATAACAACCTCTGCCAATCCGAGCAGGCTACATAAATGTAGCCTGCTCGGATTGGCAGAGGTTGTTACTCCAATCCGAGCAGGCTTAGCATGCTTTGTCATCACACAGTGCATCGGGATTGGCTAAGCGGCGCATATACAGAATACATGCAGCCGTACAGAGCACCCGGCAGCTGATATCGATCGAGCAGCTGCTATACCCGGCGTATAAGACGACCCCCGGATTTTGGCTGTGAAATTCCGGTGTAAAAAGTCGTCATATACGCCGGAAAATACGGTAATACATTTCAGATGGCAGAGTAATTTGTATAACTTATTACAATTATTTCACAACCCTATGTCCCTAGTTTCTTCCCTAGTTTCTTCTTAGCATTAGTAGATTCCTGATCACCTGTTGACAGTTCAGTCTTGCTGCTCTCAGCAGGGGCGGACTGACCATTGAGTCACTCGGGCACTGCCCGAGGGCCCTATGCCACTAGGGGGCCCCATCAGGGTTGCCAGGCTCATTAAAACCAGGGACAGTATGTCAAAATCTGAGTTTTTTTTTACATCTGTCCCTGATATGTCCGAAACCGACATGCTTTTGATGTGAAAAACCTGAAATTTTAGCTGCCCCGCCTCTGTAATGCCTCCTGGCTTGGTGGCCATCTGTAAGCCGGGGGGCCCCATAATCTTCTATTGCCCGGGGGCCCCATGAGTTGTCAGTCCGCCCCTGGCTCTAAGTATTAGTTTGGAGTACTTTGTAGTACTAATGTGGATTCGGCTTCCATGGATAATAGTTTTATTGGAACACACATTATCGGTTTGCATTGACAGAGGGTTCTGATAATTACCCAACCTAGGTCAGTCCTTTTGATATAAGGAACACTGTTCCAAACATTGTGCTGCTGAGGTCCCTTGTGAAATATCAGGATGTACCCAGCAGAAGCATCATTTTGGCTTCATTGTCTAGTGGCAGGATACAATCAACTAAATTAGGTGAGGTTCTGAATGTGCATCTTCTGATCCTTGTCATTAGGCAATTGATTTCACTCAGTATGTTTAGAAAGGGGAATCTGCTCAGTTCCTTCCAATGGTTTAATAATGAAATCATAAGTATAAGTTGTCCTTCCTGTAATTTCCTGAGTCACAGATTTTTTTTTTTTTTTTTACAGCAGATAGCACAGTGTGTAAAAGGCTTTAGAAATCTGTCTTCTTACTTATCTGTTTTAAATGCCTCTTTAGATCTCAGTCTGTCCAAACAAGTATATAGCCACTTGCTGACTCGACAGAATCTACAGACAGCTTCTGCTTTAAGGCCTTCCCCCTCCCATCCTCTTCTCCAATTGGCACTTTTTTGGGGGGGAGAGGGGATCCCTGGTTTTTAAGTTCTCCTCTCCCCCTCCCTCCCCACAGTAATCTGGGACCCGGAAGACCGCATGATCATTTACAATGCGAAGTGCGCATCGGGCACCCGGCTGTAAAGCTTTGCTCGCGTGAGCACATGCCTGATCCAGGGACAGGTAAGTGTCTGTTTATCAAAAGTCAGCAGCTACAGTTTTTGTAGCTGCTGACTTTTAATAAACACAACAATTATGAACTCCTCTTTAACTCTTCAATAAGACACAGAAATTGAATTCAACATCATTTTACCTAAAATATGTACAGCACAGGTGATGCTTTATTAGTCTCTTGAAGAGTCAGACTGTCCATACACCTATAGATTATCTGCAGATTTTCTATGGTCAGATGGAAAAAGTAGAACAGATTGCTCCATCTACGCTGAACTGTGTGGACAGAAGAATCTCCCTCTGGCCCAAGCTTCCATATCTTGCTAGTCGGCCCCGCTAGCTCTCACAATACCTGAACATTCTGATTGGGTATAGGCATTGTTTAGGTTGAGAGCCAGCGGGGCTGACAAGATACTGAAGCTTGGCCCAGTGGTAGATTCCTCCATCAACACAGTTTAGCGTACATGGAGAAATCTATTGCACCTTTTCCACCTAACCATAGAAAATCTGCAGATAATCTATGGCCCGGATTCACATACAGCGGCGCATTGTTATGCCGGCGTAGCGTATCGAATATACGCTACGCCGACGTAGCGCAGAACGGCGAGCACAGTATTCACAAAGCACTTGCTCCCAAATCTACGCTGGGTTCCCTCGGCGTAACTCGTCGTAAGTGGCAGTGGGCGTGAGCCATGCTAATGAGGCATGACCCCATGTAAATGATGGGCCAAGCGCCATCAAGATACGAATAACAAACGGCGCATGTGCCGCCTCATGGACGTATCCCAGTGTGCATGCTCAGAATCGCGTTGTAACGAACGCCTAAGATATGTTGAATCACTGCCTACAACGTGAACGTAACCTACGCCCAGCCCTATTGACGTACTACATAAATGACGTAAAAAACTACGGCTGTGTTCCCTGGTGCAGCCATTTGCATTGATGCTGCTGACTTACACCTGCTTTATGAGGCTTAACTTTACGCCGGACGTACGACTTACGTAAACCGCGTATACTAATGCGCCGGGCGCAAGTACGTTCGTGAATCGGCGTATCTCACTCATTTGCATATTCAAATCGTAAATCAATGGGAGCGCCCCTTGCGGCCAGCGTAAATATGCGCCCACGATATGACGGCGTAGGAAACTTACGTCATTCGGATGAAGCCTAGTTTCAGGCGTATCTTGCTTTCAGAGTCAGGCGCATAGATACAACGGCGCATATGTGCACTTACGCGGCGTATCTCGAGATACGTCCGCGTAAGTGCTACGTGAATCCGGGCCTATAGGTGTATGGCCAGTCTAAGGCTCCGTTTACTCCTCAGCGACCCGGATCGTGGGCATAATTGGCGCAATTCTGCCCAAAATTCCAGAATTGCGGCAATAGACGTCGGCGGGGGGCACACATGCGCACATGCCTGCCCCAAACCTGGAAGCAGGCAGCAATGTATGGGTACGTCACTTTGCTTGTACAGGCCGATCGTCTACTATACAATACGGGCAGATGGCCGGTCTGCAGGTGGTTGACACTGATGATAATGCTAAAACTCAGTCACAGAGAGATAAGAACCTGGCAGGTTTTACCCAAACACCAGCAATGTAGATTGCCAGTAAAAAAAAGGAATTGATTAATGCTCCCTTGGTGGTAATTCATAAAAAAGGAGAAGTGACCATTTGTCATAGAGTGGAATTGAATGGGCTGTGATCATAAGAAAGCAATAATTCTTTCATAAAACTGAAGAAGGACAATCCAGCCATGCTTATGTGTCATTAACTTTAATATATTTTCTATGACTTTGCCTCTGCTGTTATCCGGGCACAGCCACATCTTTGTCTCTACCAGCCTGTGGGTCAAGTGCCTTCTTTTATAATGTTGCTGTAATATACTGCTATGCAGCTAATAAAGTTGAAGAGTGTTTAACCACTTAAATGCCCAGGCCAGGTTTTGCGATTCGGCACTGTGTCTCTTTAACAGACAATTGCGCGGTCGTGCGACGTGACTCCCAAACAAAATTGACGTCCTTTTTTTCCCACAAATAGAGCTTTCTTTTGGTGGTATTTGATCACCTCTGCGGTTTTTATTTTTTGCGCTATAAACAAAAATAGAGCGACAATTTTGAAAAAAATTCAATATTTTTTACTTTTTGCTATAATAAATATCCCCCAAAAACATATATAATTTTTTTTCCCCCTCAGTTTAGGCCGATACGTATTCTTCTACCTATTTTTGGTAAAAAAAAACGCAATAAGCGTTTATAGGTTGGTTTGCGCAAAATGTATAGCGTTTACAAAATAGGGGGTATTTTTTTTGCATTTTTATTAAATTTTTTTTTTTACTACTAATGGCGGCGATCAGCGATTTTTTTCGTGACTGCGACATTATGGCAGACACTTCGGACAATTTTGACACATTTTTGGGACCATTGCCATTTTCACAGCAAAATATGCATTTAAATTGCATTGTTTATTGTGAAAATGACAGTTGCAGTTTGAGAGTTAACCACAGGGGGCGCTGAAGGAGTTATACTTCACCTAGTGTGTGTTTACAACTGTAGGGGGGTGTGGCTGTAGGTCTGATCTCATCGATTGTGTCTCCCTATAAAAGGGATGACACGATCGATGCAGCCGCCACAGTGAAGCACAGGGAAGCCGTGATTACATATGGCTCTCCCCGTTCTTCAGCTCCGGGGAGCGATCGCGAGGGGGCGGCTAGAAACAAATAGCCGCGCCCTCGTCCCGGATCGCTCCCCGAGTCTTAGCGACCGCCGCATGTACCGGGGGGGTCCCGATCGGACCCCCGACCCGCGGAAAGGCATCGACGTGCGGGCACGTCGTTCTGCCTGCCCGTGCCATTTTGCCGACGTATATGTACATGCGGCAGTCGTTAAGCGGTTAACTGCTTAAACCTGAACTCCATGCAGGTATAAAAGACAAAAAATAATACAGCTATGAACTCATTAATACATCATTAAAACTTTTTTTTAATGCAAGCAAGACATACCTAATTTGACCTGGTATCAGCCTCTTGCAGTTTCTGGACAGTAGGACTGAAGTGTGAGATGGGTAGTAGTACAAGAAGCCACTCAGTTCTGTACTGACAAAAAGAATGCTGATAGAGAAAGCAGTATGATAAAGAGATGAGTTCATCTCTACGCTGCTTCACCTTTCACTGTCTAGTCACAGGTTCAGACAGTGCAGGGTGACCTGGGCTCAGAAGAAGTAGGTTAACCACTTCAGCCCCGGTAGAATTTACTACCGGGGCTGAATATAACATCGGAATATGTTTCACCATTAACTATAACAACGTTATCCATTTGGGATAGAATGAACAAGACAGGAAAGTTTGTCCCTCCAATATCACCTATACCCCTGGTTCTCTCCGAGGGAAGAAAAGGGAAGTTTAGAGGGTTGGGGAAGGGAGGGAGAGGGGAATTGTGCAGGGGTGGCCCTACAAGGGAAATTGCTCCCTTTGGGAGATTTGGTTCAAAAGTTTGGGGAGGTATCAATGATGGATTGGAAATACCGGCAGTTGACAGATCTGTTTAATAAATGGAAACATCAAATTAGATCAGTAAATTCTATGACTACTTTTGAGGAGTGGTGTGTTAATCCTTTGGAACCAGGCCATATGTTATCTAGGATATATAGATTGGTCCAGAGTGCTCAAAATAAGACAACTCCATATTATATTTGTGAATGGGAGAATGAGTTGGACCACAATTTCACATCAGAGCAAATGAAGAGGTTGATGGAAACAACACACCACTCCTCAATAAGCTCTTATATACAAGAGATGTCTTATAAGTTTTTGACTAGATGGTACCATACACCGACTCGTTTGGCCCAGATTTATCCATCGACGGACGCCAATTGTTGGAGGGGGTGTAACCAAAGAGGTTAATTTCTTCATATATGGTGGCAGTGTCCCAAGATTAGGACATTCTGGGATGAGATATCCCCTTGGGGTGTAACCAAAGAGGTTCATTTCTTCATATATGGTGACAGTGTCCCAAGATTAGGACATTCTGGGATGAGATATCCCCTTGGGGTGTAACCAAAGAGGTTAATTTCTTCATATATGGTGACAGTGTCCCAAGATTAGAACATTCTGGGTCAATAGTGGCACAACCATTCTGAAGTGAAAGCCCCCATAGTCGATCAAATCGGCCGTGTCAAGAGTATTTGGGGGGTCTTTCGATCATTTTTTTTTTTTTTTCTTTTTTTTTTTTTTTTTTTTTTTTTTTTTTTTTTATTTCTGTGGGACTAATAGAATATAAGAAATGAGAGGCCGCCCAGTTAGGAGTGCTGTGGCCAATGCCCCCAAAATAAGTGCCAGCCCTGGAACTATAAAAAAATACATGACACAAGACACTTCCAAAGACTGCCCTAGTGAAACATCTGGGGCCAAAAGCAGACTATCAATGGGCCAACAAAAAAATGGACGGAGAAGGTACTCCGAAACAGTGACAACCAGAGAGCCTGAGGTGGATGTTGTGGAACCACACGGTGCCACCCATAAAGATTTACCCCCATCAAAAACAGAGCTATTAGAGATGTTTTCGCGACTAGAATTATCAATCTCACGAATGGAGGTCTCGTTAAAAAATGAGATAACGATTGTACACGAAGACATGAGTCATTTACTGAGAAGAGTGGAAGAAACTGAAGAAAAACTGGATAGTCAAGCTGCTGAGGTGTTAGAGTTAAAAATGCAAATGAAGGAATTACAAATAGAACAAAGGAACTTGAGGTACCGAATGGAAGATCAAGAAAATCGGAACCGAAGGAAAAACTTGAGGATCCGTGGTTTACCTGACCTGGAAGGAGAAGACCTCCAAGCAAAACTCGATAAACTATTCGGCCACATTTTGGGTAAAATAGAAACGGAAAAAATCAAATTTGAAAGAATTCATCGGATTAGAAAACCGGCGGAATTGGCAGCGGGAATACCCAGAGACGTGATCGCAAGATTTCATAATTTTCAAGATAAAGAACAGATTTGGCAGCGTCTTAAAACCATTAGGCCGGTAACATTTAATAAAACTGAATTACAGATTTTCCCGGACCTTGCCACCGAGACCCTTTCTAGAAGGAGATTACTAAAACCGTTACTCGAACATTTAAAAATACATGGTATCCAATATTCTTGGGGTTATCCAGCGTGTTTAATCGGGAAGAAGGAGGGTAGATCCGCGACCGTAAGGTTCCCCGAAGAGATGACTAAGTTCTGCAAGAGACTGGACATCCCATTGATAGAGATACCTGGTTGGAATGAACCTCAAGAGAAGATATCACCTATACCGGGCCATCAGACATGGAGCCTTATCCCAGGAAATAAGAGAGGAAAATAATTAAGAAAAAAATCCACACAAGACAAATAAACAAAACGGAGATGATGATGCGGGGGGCTGGGGGGTGGGGGGGGGTCGGGGGAGGGGCGGGGGGGGGACTGGCTGGTGGGAGCCCGGGGAGTTCTGGGGTCCTGGGGCTACTCACCCACCCCCATCCTTCGGAGGGGGGGGAGGGCGGTGGCGGTCCGGGACGTAGTCACACTCGCAGAGCTCAACCTCCGGGGCGAGAACCGTGGGCCGGGTGGAGTAGGTTGGCCACGGATCCAGGTGCCTATTTAAGGCCGTAATGCCCCTACTGGTGGGGGAAGGGAGGGAGGGGGGGAGGGTTTGGGTGATGGGAGGGGCCATAGTACAGAGTAAACGGGGGGAGGTGGGGGGGTGTGGGAGAGGGTTTGGGGGGGAGTTTCTCCGGCTATCTGTTTTAGAAATAAACTACCTGTTGTGGTTTTGCCTTGATGCATACTGGAAATTCTGCCTATGCAAGAGGTTGAGTTTTATGACTCAATTTATTGCGACCGAATATAATAATAACAATGTAACGGGAGTGGTCGGGGGGCAAGCGACTATCTGGTAGATACTATGGGAACCTTAAAAATACTCTCATACAATGTAAGGGGATTAAATTCCCCGCTAAAAAGGGGTAATATTTTAAGAGAAATTAGACATCTTAAAGCAGATATAGTACTCATACAAGAGACACATATCTCGCAGGAGTCAAATCTTAAAATAAGCTCACCGGAATATCCATTATGGTACTACGGAGACTCACCGACTAAATTGGCAAAGGGGGTTGCCATAGGGTTTGCCAAGGAAGTTAGATTTGTTCTGGTAGAGAGAAAAGCAGATCCCGAGGGGCGGTATCTCCTACTTAGAGGAAAAATAAATGAAGTGGATTATTCTATTGCAAATATTTACTGTCCAAATAAGAACTCCATGAGATTTCTTAAGGGGGTCATTGAGACGTTTATGGACTTCAGGACAGGCAGGGTAGTTGTGGCGGGCGATATGAACCTCTGTCTGGATCTGGATCTCGATTGTACGTCCCGTGCACAGCGGACTGGAGATGCACAAAGAAAATTACTTAAAAAAAAATTACATCAACTCCAACTGATAGATGTTTGGAGAATACAGCATCCGAAAATACGTGATTACTCATTCTACTCCGCTGTACACGGGACGTACTCTAGGATCGACTTTTTTTTAGTGGATCATAGCTCATTGGACGTAGTGACTAGTTCGGGAATTGGGATAACTACCCTGTCGGATCATGCGCCAGTTTCAATTAATTTAAAAATAGAGGGAGCTCCCAAAAGTAACACCAAATGGAGACTTAATGAGGATTTAATACAGGATGAGGAGGCTGTAAAAAGGATAAAACAGGAATTAGAATGGTATTTCAAAACAAATTGCTCCGAACACGTGTCGGAATCAATAGTTTGGGAGGCTCACAAGGCCTATATCAGGGGCATACTGATCGCAATAGGATCAGCAAAAAAAAAAGAAACTAAGAAGAAATATGATGATTTATATAAAACCATCTTGGACCTTGAACAGACCCATAAACTAACAGGAGAGCATGAAGTGGAGCGTACCGTTATCTTAAAACGAGAGGAATTAAGAGATCTTATTGAATATGAAAATAGAGCGGCATCTTACAGACGTAAGAAAGAGTATTATCAATGGGGCGACTTGTCGGGTAAATACCTAGCAAAAGGGTTTCAAAACAAATTTAAGGGCAATTTTATAGAAAGTATTCAAACAGGCAATGGGAGTAAAGTACATACATCATCAGAAATTGCAAGAGTATTTCAAGAATACTATGGGAAGCTGTATTCTATATCGCAAGGGGACACCCCCGAAAAAACCAAAAGGAGAAGCGTTAATATAAAAAAAAATTTAAGTAACACATGTTTAAATAAAATATCAGACGACAAAATTAGTTTTTTAGAAGAACCTATAACGGAATTGGAAATTCGCAATAATTCACCAAAGGGGAAAAGTCCAGGCCCCGACGGGTTAACAATTGCATATTACCAAAAGTTCAGTGACATTCTGATCCCCAGGATGTGTTCTTATATAAACGGTATTGGTTTAAATTGGGATATTCGTCAAGAGGCATTAGAGGCTGCAATTACAGTAATCCCTAAGATAGGTAAAGATCCCTCCTTATGTTCTAGTTTTAGACCCATCTCGCTATTAAATGCAGATGTAAAACTGTTCGCCAAAATCTTAGCAGGGAGAATGAAAACAATCATGAAAGATTTAGTACATACTGACCAAGTAGGCTTTGTCCCCGGGAGGGAAGGCCGGGACAATAGCATCAGAACACTTCTGTTGACACAGATAATAAAAGATAGTAAATCCCCAGGTCTACTCCTGTCGATAGACGCCGAAAAGGCTTTCGACAGGGTAGACTGGGGATTTCTATTGAACACATTGGAGTCTATCGGGATCGGTCCAAAAATGATGGGGTGGATAATCGCTTTGTATAAACACCCAACGGCAAGAGTTAAGGTAAACGGGACATTGTCAGGGATATTTGAAATGTTCAATGGGACGAGACAGGGGTGCCCCCTGTCGCCCCTTTTATTTATTTTAACCCTGGAACCATTGTTGGCCGGGATTAGAAATAACCCCGATATTAGGGGGATTCAAACAAATGATGGGGAACATAAACTCGCAGTGTTCGCCGACGATATTTTATTATTCATAACGAACCCAACTATAACATTCCCGAACCTATTAAAAACCCTCAAATTGTATGGAGATGTATCTAATTTTAAAATCAATCCTCTAAAATCAGAAATCCTCAATATAAATGTGAAAATACAGGACGTACGGAGATATAAGCAAGAGTTTCCATTTATTTGGACAGATACCGAGATAAAATATTTGGGAGTTAATATCACATCTTCCCCTGACCTAATCTATCTACAGAATTATATACCACTATTAAATGATATTAAAAAAGATTTAAAGAGAATTGCATCGAGACAAAGATCCCTACTAGGGAGAATAAACTGTTTTAAGATGTTTACTCTCCCTAAGATACTATATATAATTCAAATGTTACCAATCGCACTACCGGGTGCTTACTTCAAAACACTAAAACAGTTATTAAATAGGTTTATATGGCGGAACAAAAAAATGCGCATTAGTTTGGAGGTGTTAATTAGAGATAAGGAACATGGTGGTTTGGGGGTACCTGATATTTATACATATTATATGGCTATTCACATGGCACGGGTGGTTGATTGGGTCAGAGATAAAAGAGAGAAAAGATGGGTGAGATTAGAAAGCTGTTCAAATAACTCACGGTTAGGAAAAGAGATTTGGATACCGCCACATTTTAGACAAATAAATCCGCACATGCACAAAATCACATTGGCATCCATGTCTATTTGGGATAGGGCACATAAAAAACATAGATGGGGTTATAACTCCCCATTAATCCCTCTATTTGACACAAATTTCTTTGCACCAGGGAAAATGGACCTGTTTGGTAACTGGATTAAAAAATCAGATGCTCAATTAAAAGACATATTAAAAGACGGCAAAATTCTTACCTATCAGGAACTAAGTAAAAAAAAAGAATTGTTTGAGTTGAACAGGTGGCGATACCTTCAGCTGACGCATTTTGTGGATTCCTTCCCCTCCCCCCTGAGGTCAGATAGATACTTGCTCCCTTTGGAGCGTATGTGTTTGGCACCAGGGGGAAGGGGCGCGATCTCCGCAATTTATAAAATATTAATGGGATTGAAAGACCCCGGTTTCCCTCCTTATATTAATAAATGGGAAGAGGAATTGGGAACGGGGAAAACCGAGACAGTGGTCAGGAGTATTTTAAAAAAGACGCATTCAACTTCATTTAATTGTGCATTGATCGAAATGAACTTTAAGTGTTTAGCACGATGGTATATAACCCCGGCCATAGCACACCGTTACCAAGACGACACCTCCAAATACTGTTGGAGGGGCTGTCTTGAAGTGGGCACTATGTCACATATATGGTGGACCTGCCCAAAAATTAAAACATACTGGCAGGATGTATTATTAATAATTGAGGAGATAACCGGAATTAAAATACCTCCGGATCCATGGGTCTGCCTGTTTCATGGGACAGAAATGTCAACCAAACAGTATAGGAGAACCTTACTTCCACACGTACTAGATGCAGCAAAGAGTCTGATCCCCAAACAATGGAAGGACCCTATGAGCCCGACAGTAAAGAGCTGGTTTTGCAGAATTAACGATATATATTATGCTGAACAGCTCAGGTACATGGGAGAGGAAGGAGAAGGTGGATTTAAACGGAAATGGCAGGATTGGGCTAATTTTAAACTTACACCAAGGTATATAGATAGGATGATATAGTGTAGGAAGGTCAACGGGCAAAGAGTGATTCAATATGAGACAGAATTCCGGAGATAGGGGAGGGTGGGAGGTCGGGATCAAGGGTTGGGGGTGGCTTGAGGGTGGGATGAGGGTTTGTTCGGCTAGGGGACATTAATCTATCTATTCACGTATTTAAGAATTTTTTTTTTTGCTTTATCTCCTTTTGTATATTTATTGACATATATCATTGGTCAACAAGAAAAAAAAAAAAAAAAAAGTATTTTTCCAATAACAAATAAAGAATAAGAAAAGGGGAAAAAAAAAAAAAAGAAAGAAATTTCCAACCATGATGCGAACAAAGGAGACTGTAAATTGAACGCAAAATTGATTGAGTATCCTGATAGTTCTCTGAGGCGGAAATGAAAAAAAAAAAAAAAAAAAAGAACATTCTGGGATGAGATATCCCCTTGGATAAAAAAAAAATTGACATTAAGACCTATTGAGCAGAAGAAGTAGGTTAACCACTTCAGTCCCGGTAGAATTTACCCCCTTCCTGACCAGAGCACTAAAAGCGATACGCACTGCGTTGCTGTAACTGACAATTGTGCGGTCGTGTGACGTGGCTCCCAAACAAAATTGACGTCCTTTTTTCCCCACAAATAGAGCTTGCTTTTGGTGGTATTTGATCACCTCTGTGGTTTTTATTTTTTGCGCTATAAACAAAAAAAAAGCGAGAGAGAGAGAGGTAAAAAAAAAATCGCAATAAGCGTTTATTGATTGGCTTGCGTCCACAAAATAGGGAATAGATTTATGGTATTTTTTAATCATTTTCTTTTTATTAGTAATGGTGGCGATCTGCGTTTTTGATTGTGTCTGCAACATTATGGTGGACACATCCAACACTTTTGACACATTTTTGGGACAAATGTAATTTATACAGCGATCAGTGCTATAAAAATGCACTGATTACTGTGTAAATGACACTGCGAGGGAAGGGAGTTTAAACACTGGGGGGTGATCAAGGGGTTAAGTGTGTTCTAGGGAGTGATTCTAACTGTGACGGGGGCTACCACTGACATGACAGCGATCACTGCTCCTGATGACAGGGAGCAGTAGATCCCTGTCATGTCACTAGGAAGAACAGGGAAATGCCTTGTTTACATCTCCCCGTTCTGCCTCACGGTCTTATGATCGCGGGCCACTGGCGATCATCAAGTTTGCAGGACCCGTGGAGTGTGGAGGGCGTGCCCTCAAGGTGGCAAATTCAAAGGGACGTACCTGCACTCAAAGGGACGTACCTGCCTGTGATATTCTGCCGTGGTATATGTGTGTGCGGTGGTCGGCAAGTGGTTACATGATGCTGGCAGAAAAAAGTGTACAGGGGAAATCTCTTTTTTGATAGGAAATATTACAGCAAAAACTTGTTTTGTTATTTTATCCTTTATTGGGCTATTATTCATTTTTATGTTGTTATTTTCCACTGAATTTCTGCTTAAAAGGGTTGTAAAGGTAAAAAAAAATTCCCTAAATAGCTTCCTTTACCTTAGTGAAGTCCTCCTTCACTTACCTCATCCTTCCATTTTGCTTTTAAATGTTCTTATTTCTTCTGAGAAATCCTCACTTCCTGTTCTTCTGTCTGTAACTACACACAGTAATGCAAGGCTTTCTCCCTGGTGTGGAGAAAGCCTCTTGAGGGGGGAGGGGACGAGCAGGAGGGTCAGGACGCTCTCTACTTTGCAGATAGAGAAAGGAGTTGTGTGTTAGTGGGCGTCCTGACACTCCTGCTCACCCCCTTCCCCCTCAAGAGGTTTTCTCCACACCAGGGAGAAAGCCTTGCATTACTGTGTGTAGTTACAGACAGAAGAACAGGAAGTGAGCATTTCTCAGAAGAAATAAGGACATTTAAAAGCAAAATGGAAGGATGAGGTAAGTGAAGGAGGACTGCACTAAGGTAAAGGAAGCTATTTAGGGAAAACAATTTTTACCTTTACAACCCCTTTAATTGGGGTTGTGTATTTGTGCCCACCTTGCACAAATACACATTAAACTTGAGGCTCTTTACTATGAGACACTCTTCCCGTGACACTGTACACCTTTTCTTCCGAAATGCAGCATTGGGGGATACTGCGGAGTCCGTGCCCCACTCCACCAGCTCAGCTTTCCTGTCACCTCACTCCAGATGAGTAGAGATTCCACTGTGTACTAAGCACAGACCTCTATGCGTGCATAAGTTAACTTCTTTGACTCTCCTGTACCTGCAGCTAGGTCCATGGGGTCTCCGTGCCACAATTGCAGTCCCAGATGCTGTGGGGACACTGACCACTAGGGAGGGAGTCAGAGCCCCTTCGCTATAACCAGAGGACCCAACTCCAATGCCCGTCACCACTCTCCCACTGGCTGGCTGCTATAGCATTCCACCAGTCCTGGTTACCCATAGCAATCGCATGTTAGGCATGGCTTCCCACCATCTCCTCTGTATGGTTAACCCTTCCTTGGTGACCTTCTAGCTTTTCCTCTTCATCCCTGTGTGTATTTTACAGACCCTGTTCTTTTGGATACCCTATATACCTTCTTGCACCCCTTTACAGAAACTTCAGACTAGGCATGAAACCGTTAATGGCATCTTTCAACTTTACTGGAATGTTCATTTGTATAGTCTAAACAGCAGTACATATACAGAACATGTGTACAGCCCTAACTATCTAGTGTAGGCTGCCCAGGTTCATTTCTTCCCCAAGGTAAGAGTCCTTCAGTCCAAGTCCAATACTGGGGTAGTTTCTTGGCTCCAGGTAATATCCTGTGTGGGTAGGCATGTGCAAAAGGGAAAAATTTGTTTTGTTTCGTTTTAATTCGTTATTTAATTAATTTCGTTAAGTTAGATTCGTTACATGTGTTAAATTCGTTTTCGGAATTCGTTCGTTTTCGACCGAATTTCGAAAAATACGGTCGGATTCGAAAATGTTTCGACCGGATTCGATAATATTTAAATCAGATTCGAAAACAAATTCTATTCGAATCGAATTTGAAAACAATTCGATTCGAAAACAAATTCGAATGAAAATTGAAAGCAAATTTGAATCAAAATCTAAAAAATATAAATTGATTTCTAAAAAAGAATACAATAAAATAGAATATAAAATAATAAAACAATAGAATGAAAATCAAAGAGTAGTAAAGAACAGAATGGAACTTAATATAATGTAATCAAATACAATAGAATATGACCTGGCTTCTTATATCTATCTTCTTACTATCTTCCATTTTCTGAAATTCGAAATTCATATAGAATGAACTCAAATTCGAATAGAAAAATATTAGAATAGAGCAGAAAAAAAATAAAAAATAATATATATATATACAGTATATATATATATATATATATTTTTTTATAATTATTCTAATATTTTTCTATTCAAATTTGAGTTCATTCTATATGAATTTCGAATTTCAGAAAATGGAAGATAGATAGATGGAAGATAGATAGAAGAAGCCAGGTCATATTCTATTGTATTTGATTACATTCTATTAAATTCCATTCTGTTCTTTACTATTCTTTGATTTTCATTCTATTGTTTTATTATTTTATATTCTATTTTATTGCATTCTTTTTTAGAAATCGATTTATATTTTTAAAATTTTGATTCAAATTTGCTTTCAATTTTCATTCGAATTTGTTTTCGAATCGAATTGTTTTCAAATTCGATTCGAAAATAATTTGTTTTCGAATTTGAGTCTAATAGAATTTGTTTTCGAATTCGATCGAATTTCGTCCGCGGGTTTTCGATTCGAAAACGTTCGTTCGGATTCGGTTAAATTCGTTAATATTACAAATAGGGAATTCGTATGCATCAGAATGTTCGAATAATGAAAAATTTGTCAGAATTTCGATTCGGAACGAAACGAAATGCACATGCCTATGTGTGGGTGACCCAGTAATGGAGGCCTCTTACTCCAACAGATCTACATGGTTCAGCAGCCCCTTTCCTCGTCCCATGCGGGTATTTCTAATTAGAAATCCATGCCCCTGCTCCCCCCCCCCCCCAAGCTCCCATCCCCTGTATTTCTGGACACACGCCAAGGGGTAGGACTAAAATACCCAGAATAGGAGAGAAACACGTTAACCCTTCCTTACCTCTGGGCAGCCTAAACTCTCTGCATAGTCACTCAATACAATCATTACACCAGTACTAAAGTATTCATGAGCACCCCGTAAATACCTGCTTACAGGCAGGTAAGTGTGTGTTGTTGTAAAAGAGACATTGCATGTCTCTTCTGTAATAAAGAGCTGCCTGCTTGCATTGTTTTACTAGTTAAAGCGAAACTCCACTTTTGTTCCCCTCTGGGTGATCTACTGTATGTACATTGCAGGGATTTTAACATACTTTGTTGCAGATTCCTACCTTTTGTTTTTCTGAAGAAATCCCTGTGTGGTTCTCTGTGCCCCTGTTCTGAGGGGAATAATGGGAGTGGTTTCATAATTATCAACTAGATTCTGCAGCTGTAGGACTCTAATGCGGAAAACTGATGGGCCTGCGTCCCTTTAGACGTGATTTCCTATTGGGAGTATCTAACCAAAAATGACATTTTTGTTGCAGGGGATGCCAAAAATCTGACTTGTATCTTAGTGCAGACTTCTAGGAAAACCAGTGAGCCAATCACACAAGCAGGAAATTATGTCTCTAGGGGGCATTAAACTTTTCCCTATTTTGTAGACGCTATAACTTTTTCGCAACCCAATCAATATAAGCTTTTTGTGTTTTTTATTACCAAAAATATGTATAAGAATACATAATCAGCCTAAATGAAAAAAAAAATTGTTACAGCAAAAAGTACAAAATATTATGTTTTTTTCAAAATTGTCGCTTTTTTGTTTATATTGCAAAAAATAAAAACAGCAGAGGCGATCAAATACCACCAAAAGAAAGCTCTATTGGTGGTAAAAAAAGGACGTCAATTTTGTTTGGGTACAACGTCTCATTACCGCGCAATTGTCAGTTAAAGCGACACAGTGCCGAATTTCACAAAAAGCTCTAGTCATTGAGCAGCCAATTCTTTCAGGGGTGAAGTGGTTTAAAATGCTATACAGGTGCAATAAAAGTTTGTAAATTTGACGAACGATCGAGCATACGATGTTCGAGTCAAACTCATGTTCGACTCGAACATCGTATGTTCGATCGTTCGTCTAATTTACAAACTTTTATTGCACCTGTATAGCATTTTTAACCACTTCAGCCCTGAAAGAATTGGCTGCTCAATGACCAGAGCTTTTTGTGAAATTCGGCCCTTTAACTGACAATTGCGCGGTAATGAGACGTTGTCTGATACGAAGCTCATCCCTATTAGTCATCCCTATTAGTCATTTACAATCATTAGTAGGCTGGCCAGTAGTGACTGTAATCTAGGATAGTAAATGTGCCCCATCATCATTTCTAAGCTTTATTTTAAATTGAGTAGAAGGATTATGCTGATTAATATTCTCCATAATTACATAAACCAATAGTACTGTGTCTTGCCAGATAAAGCTGGCCAAAGCATAGTGAATTGTTTTAAAGAGCGTCCATCATTAGCGTTCAGACTAATTTATCTTTAAGCGCAGCCTTCATATTCTCGTTTTGATTTATACTTGAATTTCTAAATGCAGTTCGTATTTCTCTTCAGCTGCTTAATAAATCTTACTGGAATCTGTCGGAGAAATCAGTGCTTGGCATCGATAATGAACTTAAAGTCACTCAGAAAACTATAATTTTTCACATAGTTAGTGATCCCAACATACATCAAAAGCTTGACGTTGTGATTTCATGAAGTAGGGGGACAAGGAATAAACTCCATCAATGAAATTTATTCTACCAGTGCGCATGTAGCTGACATTATTCATAAACAATTCACAAAAAATATAAGACACCATTACAAATTTTCATTTTCAACTTCCTTTAGCAGACCAAGCTGTCCTGCAAAGTGGCAGTTAGACGGACAGCAGGACAGCTTGGTCTGCTAAAGGAAGTTGAACATTTTATTTTGTAATGGTGTCTTATATTTTACCACTTATCACTGACAGGGGTGCCTAAAATAGTCAGCTTTTATTTATTTATGTAAACCTTCATTCCAAAAACGAAAAAAAAATGTTTCTGTAACCACTTAAAGTGGATGTAAACCCAATTTTTTTTTTTATGTCACAATGTAGAGTATAAGATTTCCTATCATCTGTGCCCAGTCTTGCCACACAGGGTTAATCCAGCTCTGAGCAATCCTCTTTTATTGTTCAGTGAAATAAAATGGATTTACAGAGAAAAACCTTAGTCCGTTCCGCCCCCTTGCTGTGAGTGACAGGTTATTTACATATCTCATGCACTAGCTTGGAGACAAGCATAATTCTTTAATTTCCACCCCCACTCCTTTTCTGAAGTCATGTGGTTACTTTTCTGGATTTTGACTGGATGTTAGTGATCATAGCACAATTTAGTGTAAGGAAAACACAGGAAAAAATGCATGTTGACAAGGGGAGTGTAGAGGAGGGCGGAGAGTCTACTGACATCACAACTTCACCCACCGAGCTCCAGACAACAGATTCACCCACAGAATCTGCAGTTTTTCAGTTCTTATAACAGACAGAGGGGAGACATTTGACAGGTAAGGATACATGCAGGAGGCATCTATATCCTCATAGATCAGCACCATGGCAGTAGTTTAGAAAGGATGAGAGTGGCTTTACATCCACTTTAAGTGTTGGCTGGAGTTAGGCTTTAAATTGATAGTCACATTTAACCTCCCACCACTCAGTCCGTTGGCAAAAGCACACAAAAAGGCACCCAATTCAGCTCCTCCCCACCTTTCAGGTCTACCCCCCGCTATACCTCATGACTTCTCAGCATCCTCTACTAACAGGGATGATGGTATAGTGAAGGGTGTCAAAGGTCCGAGCAGCACATCTGCCAGTAGCACACCACCAGCTGTAGAATATAGCAGGCAAATTTCTCTGCCGCAGAAAAAAATAAAGAAATACAGTCGCTGCCATCCACATGCCCAGCGTCCTAATTCCAGCCTGTCTAAATAAAGAAAAATCTATTAAAATGTCTTATTTTTTTCTTTATAAATGTCAGTTTTGCTGCAGCAGGTTCTATACACTGTACAGATGTGCCAATTTACAGGCAGACTAATGAGACCCCCAGGCACTATATTTTTCAGTTTTATTGTTTCACTTTAGGCATCAGTAAATCATTACTCATATAAAAATGATGTTTTTTTACAAAAAAATGTACATGTCCCCCAGGGCAGTACCCGCACCCCCCATAACCATTGTATGCCCAATAACTTGCATCTATGCCCTCAAAATTGTCACTTTTGATTTTTCCAGTTGCATGGTAAAGTTTATAGAGTAAATAAGCCTTCAAGCTGAATAGAGATCTGATAGCTGCAGTAAAACAGCATTAGAAGTCCTGCAGAGGATAACCTCATCATCTACAAGGCAATAACAACACGATATCATAAAGAAATCTTCAAAGCCAAGAAACATCATTTTTCTATGGCGATTAACAGCGCCCTAAACCGCCCCCGCGAACTCTTCAAGATGGTCACCCAGACCATGAACCCAGGATGTCTTGAAGTCCCCAACTCAGACACCCAAGAGTTCTGCAATGAACTATCGGATTTCTTCATCAACAAAATTGAAAGAATCCGGGAAAGCATCATGCAAAACAATACCCCCCTCAACCGCACCGTCAATCAACCACAAAACACCCACAGAAACGCTCTACAATCAACAAAGTTCACTCTGGAACCGATCTCCATCGATACCACAAAAAATATCATTGGTGCTTTGCGGAACAGCACATCGCCCAATGATATCATCCCCACCAAACTGCTGAAGGAATGTGCCGACATCCTGGCACCACCCATCACACAGCTTATAAACCAGTCATTTAAGGAAGGCACAGTGCCATCCCTGTTGAAAGAGGGCACAATCCAGCCCATCTTGAAAAAACCTAACCTGGATCCCAAGGACCCAACTCACCGCCGTCCCATAACAGGCCTAAATGTTCTCTCCAAGATAATGGAGAAAGTAGTGGTACAACAGCTGCAACAGCATCTAGATACCCACAATCTACTGGATCCATTACAATCAGGCTTCCGTCCCGGACACGGGACAGAAACGGCCTTACTCAAAATATGGGACGATGCCCTCGAGGCCGCAGACGAAGGAGAATCTTGTCTCCTGGTTCTGCTGGACCTAAGCGCAGCCTTTGACACGGTAGACCACAAACTGTTACTGATGCGACTAGCCAAGGTAGCAGAAGTCGCAGAAGGTGATTTACCATGGTTTTCTTCCTTTCTTGAAAACCGATCACAAACAGTTAAATTGGGTTGTTTCACGTCGGAAAAGCGCACGGTGTCATGTGGAGTCCCCCAAGGATCCCCCCTGTCACCGGTACTGTTCAACATCTATCTTCGCCCTCTCTTTGATATTATCAGTAGCCAAGAACTACTCTATCACTCTTATGCAGACGATACGCAACTGTATTTTCGCATCTGCAACAAAAAGGATCATCATCTCAGTTTAGAGAAATGTCTCTCTTTGATAGAAAACTGGATGACTAAGGCCGGGTACTCACGACCAAACATGTATGGTGAAAGCGGTCCGTCGGACCGTTTTCACCATACATGTCTGCCAGAGGGCTTCTGTACGATGGTTGTACACACCATCGTACAGAAGTCCGCGCGTAAACAATACGCGGGGCGTGTCCGCGGTGTCGCCGCGTCGATGACGCGGTGTCGCCGCGACAATGACGTGGCGACGTGGGCGGCCCGCCTTTAAAATGCTTCCACGCATGCGTCGAAGTCATTCGACGCATGCGAGGGACGGCGGGCGCCTGGACATGTACGGTAGGTCTGTACTGACGACCGTACATGTCCGAGCGGGCAGAATTCCAGCGGACTGTTTTAAAACAAGTCCAGGAATATTTGTCTGCTGGGAAAAGGCCCGGCGGGCAAATGTTTGCTGGAATTCGGCCCGCTCGCGCCCACACACGACCAAACATGTCTGCTGAAACTGGCCTGCGGGCCAGTTTCAGCAGACATGTTTGCTCGTGAGTATGGGGCCTAAGAGTTATCTTAAACTCAACAGTTCAAAAACAGAACTCCTTATGTTTCACGCCAGCCGAAAGAGTCAACTGGCAACAACCTGGACACCCCCGCCCATTCGGGGCCAAATCATCACCCCTAGCTCCAAAGTCAAAAGTCTCGGGGTCATCTTCGACACCTTCATGACAATGGACGCACAAATAGGGTCAGTAGTCAGCGGAGCGCACCATCTGTTGCGCCTACTACCAGACTTATTCCATTTATCCCCAAAGAAGACGTAGCAGTCGTGGTGGGAACAATCGTGAATTCCAGACTGGACTATGCTAACGCCCTGTACCTCGGACTCCCAAAGTACCAAATCTCCCGTCTGCAAGTCGTTCAGAATACGGCCGCCAGACTGGTGACTGGGAAAAAAAAATGGGAATCAATCTCACCTTCGTTGAGAACCCTTCACTGGCTGCCAGTAAAAGACAGAATTGCATTTAAAGCACTCTGCCTGACACATAAGTGCATCCATGGGAAGGCTCCGCAATATCTTTGCGACAAGATAGAACCTCACAATTCGAATCGCGTTCTGCGATCCACCGACCAAAATCTGGTCAGGGTACCAAAAACCAAATACAAGTCCAAAGGAGAAAGAAGGTTTGCTTTTCAGGGTCCTAGGCTATGGAACGCTTTACCAACCAGCATTCGGTTGGAGGAAAACCACCTGACTTTCAGAAGACGAATCAAAACTCTGCTCTTTTGATGTCATGAGACACGAACAACTAGCGCCCAGAAGCGATTCAGTTCGCATGCGCCGCGCTTTATAAGTTTTTCATTCATTCATTCATTCATTAGGCTAACTACAAGAGCTTTGACAAATTGTTACTACCTAACACTTAATTTCAGCAATGCCAGAAATGCTGTGTCCTTGTCACTCCCTGTGAGCTCAAGAAAGCAAAAACATCCTTAATGTATATGTTTATTCTACTAGACCCATCAACCAACCAACTCATTATTGGAAAAATATATATTTTAATTAGGGATGGGGCATTCATTTAAAATTGGTGTGGTCCTACAAGTGACATAGTGTTATACCCTAATGCCACGTTTAATAAAAAGAGCTGTAGTTAGGGGCCAAAGTAGAAAAAAAAAAAAAAATACGCAAATGAGGTAGATACGCCGATTCAGAAACGTACTTGCGCCCGTCGGATTTAGCTACGCCGTTTACGTAAGGCGTCGGTCCGGCGTAACTTTAACCCTCACAAAGTAGGGGTAAGTCATGTTAAGGTATGAACGTCGGAAACGTCGGAACAAACGTCGCATTTTACGTCGTTTGCGTAAGTCGTACGTGAATGGGGATGGGCGTAGGTTACGTTCATGTCGACTAAGCATTGTGCCGGCGTAACTTAGGGAGAAAATTCGACGTGATACTGAGCATGCGCGCGCATGCGCCGTTCGTTAGGCGTGTCATTTACGTGAGGTCACAATTCATTTCCATACAACACGCCCCCTAACAGCCTACTTTGAATTACGCGGGCTTACGCCGGCCCATTTACGCTACGCCACCGTAACTTAGGGCGCAAGTTCTTTATGAATATTGTACTCGCCTCTCTAAGTTACGGCGGCGTAGCGTATATGAGATGCGCTCGAAAAAGAAAAAAAAAAAACATCCCACTCACTCCTCACTCTACACACCCCTTTCGTGCTTTTGGATTTCGAAAGGAGCTGAGTTGCTCCTTATCATGTGTTTCCTCTACCCGTGTTATTGAATTCCCTATTACGTTTCTTCCCCATCCTTTCCCCCTCCCCCCAATCCTTCCCTTCCTACCCTCCCTTTATGTGTTATATTAATTTACTCTTTTATTTAATACTTATTATTCTCTTATACAAATGTGAATATTCTCTGTGAAATTCATAAAAGTAAAAAAAAAAAAAAGGGGGGGGTGACCATCTTACCCTTCCCATTCCATTGCCCCATTCCTCCCTCCAGCGCACTTCCCCGGGGTTGGGGGAGGCTACACTTACCCACTCAAACCCCCCCCCCCCCAAAAAAAAATAAAAAAAATATGCAAACAACAACAAAAAAAGGACGGTTACCTGGCTCCCCCCCCCCCCAACTCCCGGATTCAATCCATCCCCACTTCGGGAGCGTAATATATCCACCCTGCCCATGTATCTTTGAATTTGTCCTGTTGGTCTCTCACCGTATGTACCCATCTCTCTGCTTCCATAATCTTCTCCACCCCCCTTTTCCATTCTCCTATCGCATATGGATTGCTTCCAGTATCTAGGGATTAGTGCCTTAGCTGCATTTAGCAAATCTGGAGTAACGCTTCTTTTATAAAATTCAATAGAAGCTGGCATCCCGTGAAAGAGGAAATGTAGCGGGGAGAGTTCTATAGATCTAAGTGTTAACTTTTTTATCCAGGGTGTAATCTCCTCCCAGAATTTTTTAATCTTGGGACAATACCACCATAAGTGGAGAAATGAGCCCCTCTGGTTACACCCCCTCCAACATTTGACATCTCTAGATGGATACATCTGTGCCCGTCAAGTAGGTGTGAGGTACCATCTAGTGAGAAATTTATAGGACAACTCTTGTACATAAGAGCTTATTGAGGAGTGGTGTGTTGTCTCCATCAGTCTGTCCAATTGTTCTGTCGTAAAAATTTTACTCACTTCTATCTGGCTGTTACTAGGCAGATTTCGTAATCTGCCTAGTTCCTGGTCCTAGGTGGTTCAACTTTCTGTCCTCCTGGGAAATTATGACACTAATTTCCCAGGAGTCACTGTGCCTAAAAATCGCCCAGCATGCACCTCTCCCTGAAAACCAGGAAGAAAAAGGAACTGGGCTTCACACGCCCACACATATGATGGATACGGCCACAACATGAGCTGGAGGATATAAGGCAAGTGTTTGCAATGATTTCTGAAACATTTGGGGAGCTATTAATATGTTTTAGGGACTATTTAATGTAATTAATTTTAGCTTGCAAATAAAAAATACAAAAAATTATGCCCGGAACCCCGCTTTGATGTGATTGGTGGGCTGCACTGAAAGCTGGTTGCTGCGTTGCACAATGCTGTGAAAGCAAGAAGTTGCTTGACTACTGATGACATAACTAGGTTCTAGGATAGAGACACTACAGCTGTCCCTACGGTCCTGATCCCAGGACAAAATCTGGGACACGGCCTTGATGGGATAACAGTTGAAAAGTATGTTTATGAGGATGAAAAAAGCAGACACGTTTGAAGTCCAGCCTGTGTGTCAACCATGGCTCCCTCCATAGATACACTGAAGAAGTGAGCATAGCCATCCAGGGACAGTTATTTGCAGGCTTACCAGATGTAAATAAGAAAAAAAAAAAAAATCAGAAATAATAATAATAATAATAACACAACCACCACATCTAAGGACTTGTAAGCTACAATATATTACATTTTTGAAGTTTGGGTTTAGATAAGCCCAACTCGAGGACGTGACGTGGCGTGAGTGAGGTGGGAGGTACCGGACGGCTCCATGGCGGCAGGAGACACACGCCGCTCTGAGGCCCCGTCAGCTCCACTCGTGGCCCCGCAGACTACAGCGTGAGAGGCCGGACTCTGCGAGGAACGAGCGGGCATCCCATCCCCGCCCGGGACCAGACATACTCAGGGGTCTTTACCTGAAGAGCGCCAGCGGACGAGTCCCTGCTGGACACGCTGCGCCGGAGAAACCAAAGCTGCTGCGCACTCAGCGCTGGATGAAAGGAAGCCGACTAGCAACCTGAGCATGCCGTACGGGGTTCTCAGAAGCCCATAAGCCCACCGGAGACACGCAGGCGCTCAGTAGAGCCGAGTCTGATCGGGTCCCCCCCCGTGACCCCCCCCGTTTGTTATGACATTGCCCTCCAGAAGTACATACACTTATACCCCATAAGGTGCCCTCTGATGTAAAAAATTGGACAAAACTAGATGCTAGTCCTCTACTGGGTTTGTTATCCGTGACAGCTGCAATTGAAGGGAATATGAATATAAAATGTAATTGAACATATAACTCATACTGGTATAGGATGAAGTAATAGAGGGAATATCTGAGGGGTATGATATCTGGACTAATTTAGTTCTCCACCTGTTGCAATATCTCTACACTGCTTGCTGTTTATGATTTTTTAAGAGTCTGGCTCCCTGTCCTTACTGAATAGAACTTTATGGAACCGCTCCGATTGGCTCAGGCTGGTCTGTGGAGCTAAATAGGAGGACAATTTAAAGGGTGATATAATTTCTGATCTCTCCTCTTGTGAGTTGCCTAATTGCTCTTCATATAGTTGAAATAACGACAATTCCGATGGCCTGGGCTTTGAAGAATTAGCGCTCTGAGGGAAAATTCATACTGGTGAAGGGCGGTCATAAATATATCATTTTTCTAGACATTACCGGTATAAGACGCACACGTGATTATGAGAAGCTGGAAAATCCCAGTTTTGATGAATGGGGGACAGTGAAAAGATTATCAAGACCCTTTCTGACACAAAGCATCTCCCTCATTTTCTGGAACAATTAGGACGAATTGGGTTGCTGTAACACAGGAGATAACTCTGTAAAGACACTGTAGGTATTCCCCTTATAAGAAGAGAATCCGGTAGCCCCAGTAATTCTGCTTGAAGCAGTAAACGCCCTCTTTTCTGTTGCTCTGCCCCTGGCCCTCTCCCTTCAGTTCGGGCCCCCTGCTTTCCTTTGGCCCTCTCCTTATTAAAATATCTACTTTCTCAGGGTTTGAGTAGTAGTTAAGGGAAGGCAGGAGCATACACCGGTGAAGGAGATTGTGGGCCGATAAGGGTTCTAATTATATAAAAAAAAAAAAAAAAAAAACATTTCCAAACTGGGGAAGAGAATTAGACCCTCCAACAAAATGGATAGATCGACGAGGGGTGGCACTACAAAACCAACTAAGAATAAAACGGGGAATAGCTCCATACAGCAATATATGACTCAAGAAGGGAGCCTCAAAAGCCCAGGACTCGCAAAAAAAAACTGAAAAGAAGAAGATCGATACAAAAAAAGGTGTAGGAGCAGGTAGTGCGGAGAGCTCTATAGGTGAAACGACACTAGAAAGCGAGCAAGGGCAAAATAATGCAGAGGAGCTAGCCCAAGATACACAGCCCCCTAC
Organism: Rana temporaria; assembly: GCF_905171775.1. Classification (NCBI taxonomy): domain Eukaryota; kingdom Metazoa; phylum Chordata; class Amphibia; order Anura; family Ranidae; genus Rana; species Rana temporaria. The sequence goes on from NC_053491.1 coordinate 51,067,047, forward strand.
AAAGGCAGAGATGAACGCAATGCTGTTGAGGATGGAAAATGTCATGGAAAATATCATAAGGACAGAAATTAACAAGGTAAGAATAGACCTTGGAGGACTCCGTGAAAGAGTGGTAGAGACGGAAAAGAGAATAGAGGAGCAGGATCAGGAAATAAACTCCTTGAAAGAGCAAGTAAAGGCTTTGACTGAAAATCAGAGACTGGCGGCATATAGGATCGAGGACCAGGAGAATCGCAACAGGCGACAGAACCTTAGAATTAGGGGGTTGATAGAACAAAAGGATGAAGACCTTAGAAGCATTATGAATACAATTTTTAACCCTCTGCTAGAGAGATCAGTAGAACCTAAGCCCCTTAAGATAGAGAGAGTGCACCGAGTGGGGAACCCCCAACAGATGGAAAAATATGGCCCAAGGGATGTGGTCGTGAGATTCAGGAATTACGTCGATAAGGCAGAAATATGGAGCAGGCTTAGGGGAAAACCACCCCTGAGATATAGAGACACAGACTTACAAATATTTTCCGATCTGGCGAAAGAAACACTGGCAAGGAGGAGATGCTTGAAACCCCTCTTAGAACTGATGCGGGCACAAAATATTAAGTACCAATGGGGATTCCCGGCGTGCCTCATAGGTATAAAGGGGGGTAAAACAGCACGACTTAGGTACCCGGAGGAACTGAACGTATTTTGCCTTAAAATGGAAATAACAATTCCTGAACTCCCTGATTGGGTCGATTAGATTGGCTCTGTCTAGCATGGAACTTTAAGAAGCGGGATGGTGAGGTGGGGGGAGGGGGTGGGGAGGGGAGGGGGGGCCAAGGGGGAGCCCCGAACACCACCACGAAAGAGGAGCCAAGGATGAAGGCGAGGAGTCTTCTACCAGCGGCTCCCAGGCCAAGAGTGGGCCAGGGTGGGGGAGGGAGGGAGGGGGGGCTGGGGCGAGGGGAAGGGGGGAAGGGGGGGAGGGAAATGGGGGGTGGGGGAAGGGAGGGTAATGGGAGGGGGACCATCTGAACGACTCCACAAGAATTCTTCTCAAACTCAAAAAAAAAAAAAAAAAAAAAAAAGAGAGATAAATGACAGATATTAAGTTCTTATCATATAATGTAAAAGGATTAAACTCTCATATTAAGAGACATAAAATTCTTGCCGAACTTACGCAGTATAAAGCAGACATCGTCTACCTACAAGAGACCCACATTACCTTAGAGTCTAATATAAAGATATATTCATCTGATTATCCCGTCTGGTATTATGGAGACACAGTAACATCGAGATCTCGGGGGGTTGCCATAGGATTTGCAAGAGGAGTTAGATACACACTGGTGGACAGATTGAATGATCTGGAGGGGAGGTTCTTGTTTTTAAAAATAAAACTAGGGGAGCAGGACTACACTCTGGCAAACGTATATGCACCCAATGTGAATTCGGCTAAATATATTAGTAAAATACTCAGAAAATTAAAAGATTTTGAAGAGGGACATGTGGTGTTGATGGGGGACTTTAACCTTTGCATGTGCCCGGGCCTCGATAGTACGTCCCATGTTCAGGGGAATAATGGTGAGCATCTTAAGCTACTGAAAAAACAAATGATACAAAACCAAATGGTGGATGTCTGGAGAATTTTCAACCCCAAGACAAGAGACTATACGTTTTTTTCCCCTGTGCATGGGACGTACTCGAGGATCGACTACATCCTCGTAGACCACAGACTTTTGGAGAGAGTGGTCGAAGCAAGATGTGAGATCATAACGCTTTCAGACCACGCCCCTATAACCATGAAAATAAGTACATCCATACAAAAATGCATCCCTCCTGAGTGGAGATTGGATGAAAGTCTGCTGAGGGACGAGGATGTGGTCGAGAGAGTACAGAAAGAATTGGAATGGTATTTCCAGGAGAATGACAAGGAGGGAATCACAGGAGCAACCCTGTGGGACGCCCACAAAGCGTATATAAGAGGGATTTTTATCGCTGAAGGGGCAAAGAAAAATAAGGCAAGAATGAGTAAACTAAAAACATTAAAAGAGGAGATATATAGGCTGGAACAGGAACATAAATTACAGGGCCAAAAGAGGGAAACACTCCGTAAGTTAACTTTAACAAGGGATGAATATAAAGCCCTTGCCGGGCAAGAAACCAAGAATTTCATAGACAGGGTAGAGAGTGAAAGTTATGTCTGGGGAAATAAATCTAGTAAAAACCTGGCCAGAATGGTAAGAAAAAAGAAAACCAGGAACTTTATCGAAAAAATCAGGAATGGGGATGGAGACTTAGTATACGCAACGAATAAAATAGCAGAATCTTTTAGAAGCTATTACGAAAAACTATACAATGTCCAACAGAAGATCAGGGACCCTGCCGAAAAAAAGGATAAGATCAGGGAAGTTTTACGGCAAACTAATCTACCGAAGATAGAAGAGTATGAGGTAGAAAGAATGGAGGAAAGTATTACTGAACAGGAGATAAGTGAGGTCTTAAAAAACACTCCCAAAGGGAAAAGCCCGGGACCAGACGGCTTCACATCGGCCTACATACAAAGGTTTAGTACTATCTTAGTCCCTAGACTATGCCAATATTTCAATGGGTTGGGGCGAGACTATGAGATGAGCAGAGAGGCATTAACAGCTACGATCACTGTCATTAAAAAAGAGGGAAAGGACAATACGAATTGCTCAGGGTTCCGACCTATCTCACTCCTGAATGCAGATACCAAACTGTATGCAAAAATTTTGGCCGAACGAATGAAGGGGGTGATGACTGCCATTGTTCACCCAGATCAGGTTGGTTTCATACCTGGGAGAGAGGGAAAGGACAATGGGGTTAGGGCACTTCTTCTCATGGAGCAGATCAAAGAAAGAGGGACCCCCGGTCTATTCCTGTCAGTAGACGCTGAGAAAGCGTTTGACAGGGTAGACTGGGGGTTCATGATACAAACTCTAGAATGTATAGGAATTGGCCCAAGGATGATCAAATGGATCAAAACGCTCTATTTCCACCCATGTGCTAGGATCAAGATCAATGGATCTTTATCCGCACCCTTTGAGATGAGAAATGGAACCAGGCAGGGCTGTCCCCTGTCCCCTCTTCTTTTTGTCTTATCATTGGAACCCCTGCTGGCAATGGTTCGACAAAATCCAGAAATATATGGAATGGAGGTTGGAGAAGATGAGCACAAATTATCTGCTTTCGCAGATGACATTCTTTTCTATATAAGTAGCCCAAGAGTCACTCTCCCGAATTTAATAGCCACCTTAAAACAATATGGTGAGGTGTCAAACTTCAAAATGAACACAGAAAAGACGGAGATCCTAAATATCAACATTTTTAAAGAAGAAGAACAATATCTGCGGAAGAAATATAATTTTAAATGGCAAAAAGAAATAAAATACCTGGGAATAAAACTGGCAAATACCATCAAGAAAATATATAGAATAAATTTTATCCCTCTGCTCAACGAAATAAAAAGTGAAATTAAAAACATATATAATAGACCAATTTCGTGGTTCGGGAGGATAAATGTAGTAAAAATGGTTCTTATTCCAAAAATCCTATACAAGTTTCAAATGGTCCCAATACACTTACCACCGTCATACATTAAAATAATTAACTCCCTCATAATGAACTATATTTGGAATAATAAAAAACACAGGGTGTCTGCTCAAATCCTAAAACGGGCCAAGAAAAGGGGAGGCTTAGCGGTACCCGACATCAGATTGTATTATAATGCTTCGGTTCTCTCACGGGTTATAGAATGGGCTAAAGAATCCCAGGACAAAAGATGGATAAATATTGAATGCACATTAGCGAGGGCACAGTTAGGGAGATTAATTTGGAACCCACCACAACACAGATCCTTACACACCTCAACACACACAATTACTCATAATGCATGGAGGATCTGGGATAGACTTCACAAACAATTAAAAACAGAATTCAACTCACCCTTTATTGATTTAAAAGAAAATGAATATTTCACCCCAGGGACAAAAGAAGTAGGGGGGAATTGGATCACAAATAGAACACAGTTAAAAGATATAACACTAAATGGCAAAATTAGGACACTTCACGATATTAAATATAGGACTGGAATTAGGGCGCTCGACGAGTGGAGATACTTGCAGTTAGTGTCATTCGTCAAGCGCCTACCACATCCTTTGAGGTCACAAGAGGATTACACCTTATTGGAACAATTGTGTAGCATCGAAAGCTCAAAGGGAAATATATCTAAAATCTATAATTACTTGCTGAGAACGGAAGAGTCGGACACGCTTAAATACATCCAAAATTGGGAAACAGACTTAGGGGTCCCAAGGGGGAAAACGACTATAGGAAGAATCCTGAAAATGACTCACACCTCGGCAGTAGATGTAAGAACTGCCGAGATGAACTTCAAATGTTTGACGAGGTGGTACGCCACCCCAGACAAAATGGCAAAGTTCAGAGGGGGAGAGTCAGAGAAATGCTGGAGAGGTTGTGAGTCAAGAGGAACAATGGCACACCTTTGGTGGGACTGCTTGAAAATTAAAGCTTACTGGAAAAAAATCTTGGCCCTGATAAAGGTAATAACAAAAAAAGAAGTGGAAGATAACCCATGGGTAGTTCTCTTTCATGGGGGGGAGATTCCAGAGAAGGAGTATAAGGGTTCACTGATCCCTCATTTGTTGAACGCCGCGAAACGATTGATTCCCCTTAAATGGAGAGACGCGAAAAGTCCGCAAGTGTGGGAGTGGATCGACTCCGTAGAGGATACTTATAGGAGAGAGAAATTAAAATACGGGAGCTATAAACACAAGGTAGGGGAAAAGGATATATGGGTACCCTGGTTGGAATTTAAAAAGTCCTGGAGGTTCGCAGAAAACCTGAGAGAGGAATAGTAACGCATTTTTCAATTAAGGGAATGAATTCTTATAGTGGAGTCGTGGGATGGTCAAGGGCGGAGGTGGGTAGGGGGGGGGAGGGGGGATTTAGTTGGGGAGGGGGGTGAGGGGGGGATGGGTATGTCTTTGTCACGCAGATAAAACCTTTTAAAAATTCCGTACTCACTATAAAAGAGTGAGTTTTAAACGGTGAGGGAAAAAAAAAAAAAAAAAGGAAAATATAAAAATAAACAAATAAATAAAATAAAAAAAATAACAAGTATAAAAACTTGCAAAAGAAATACACCACAAATGATGCTAAACCGGATGTAGAGACGGAATTATGAATAAAATCATGAGCAAGTCTCTCGCTGTGGTGAAGTCTGAAGTGGCAAAAAAAAAGAAAAAAAAAAAAAAAGATAAGCCCAACTCCAGGAAAAAATGAAATTAAAATAGTGCATTGTGCATCAATTGTGATCATCTAGGAGCCAAGCTAATTCTTGGACACTGGATCCTTCACTGCACCCGCAAGTTCTCGTGCCTCTGAAGCCTATGAGGCCCCATACACACGACCGGTTTTCTCGGCAGAATCCAGCAAGAAACTCGATGGGAGACGTATTCTGCCGAGAAAACCGGTCGTGTGTACACTTTTCGCCGAGAAACCCGTCAGGAAACTCGTCGAGCCAAATAGAGAGCATGTTCTCTATTTCCTCGTTGGGCAATGGGAAAATTTGTCTCGACGAGTTTTCTGACAGCCGAACAAGGAACTCGACGAGCAAAACTATGTGTTTTGCCCGTCGAGTTTCTCGATCGTGTGTACGGGGCCTGAGAGAACTGGGACACTGGACGTGTTGCCTCCACCTAAAGCAGTGGTTCTCAACTCCTGTCCTTGGGACCCACTAAAAGGCCATATTTTAAGTATTACCTTGGGGAGATTCACACTAAAATACTGCAATCACTGAGCAGCAAATGATATCACCTGTAACGTATTTCAGTTAACTTGCGAACCTGGCCTGTTAGAAGGTTCTGAGAATAATGCCCTGTACACACGATCATTTTTCAGCATGAAAAAAAAAACGTTTTTCAGCATGTCGAAAAAACTACGTTTTCCCAACTTCATCATTAAAACGATGTTGCCCACACACCATCGTTTTTAAAAAACTATCTAGCAAAGCGCATTGACGTACAACACGTACAACGGCACTATAAAGGGGAAGTTCCATTCGCCTTTGGGCTGCTTTAGCTGATTCCGTGTTAGTAAAAGACGATTCGCGCTTTTTGGTCTGTTACACCGTGATGAATGTGCTTACTCCATTATGAACAGTAGTTTTACCAGAACAAGCGCTCCCGTCTCATAACTTGCTTCTGAGCATGCGCAGGTTTTTTTCATCGTTTTAGCCCACACACGATCATTTTTTACAACCCGAAAAATGTCATAGTTTAAAACGTCGTTTAAAAATGCAGCATGTTCGAATTTTTTTTTTTGTCGTTTTTCAGAACCTGAAAAATGATGTGAAGCCCACACATCATCATTTTAAATGACGTTTTTAAAAAACTACGTTTTTTTTCATGCCGAAAAATGATCGTGTGTACGCGGCATAAGAGTTGAGAATCACTGACCTAAAGGAAAGAAGGACTCCAGAAAGTAAACAGAAGAAGAGAGAAAGATCATCATGGGACTGTGGCTTCAGGTAAGTAAAATGGGCATGGGAGAATATTTTTTATGTTTTTCATACTAGTGGTTAGTTGGGGGCATGGTAAAGTGGGGTGGGAAAGAGGTTACTAATACCCTGTAGCTGGGGTTTAAGGTTAGAAAATATTGTTGGATGCATAACAGATTAGCCCACAATATAAGACTAAAAGGGATTTAAGAAGTCCTTATGGGACTGTTATTATGGGAAAACGAGTTAAAAATGTTATATAGTGTGTTGCGTGGGACTCTGAAACACTTTAACCACTTGCCTACCATGCACTTAAACCCCCTTCCTGCCCAGGCCATTTTTCAGCTTTCAGCGCTGTCACATTTTGAATGACAATTGCGCGGTCATGCTACACTGTACCCAAACAATTTTTTCATCATTTTCTTTACACAAATAGAGCTTTCTTTTGGTGGTATTTAATTACTGCTGGGTTTTTCATTTTTTACAAAAAAAGACCAACATTTTTGAAAAACAAATGTGTTTTACTTTTCTGTCAGTAAATTTTGTAACAGTAATTTTTCGCCTTCACTGATGTGCGCTGATGAGGCTGCACTGATGGGTACTGATAGGCTGAACTGGTGGGCATTATTGAGGTGGCACTTATGAGCACTGATGAGGCGGCACTGATGAGGAGGCACTAATATTTCGGCACTGGTGGGCACTACTAGGTGGCACTGGTGGGCACTAATAGGCAGTACTGGTGGACACGAATAGGCGGCACTGGTGGGTACTGATAGGTGGCATGGATAGGTGGTACTGATGGGCATTGATGGGTGGCACTGATGGGCGACACTTATGGGCATTGATTGACAGCAGTGATGGGCATTGATGGGCAGCACTGATGTGCGGCAATGACAGCACTGACTGGCATTGCAAATGGGCACTTATTGCTACCACTGGTGGGCACTGATTGCTGGCACTGGTGGGCAATGATGGGCACTGATTGGTGACACTAAATTGCAATACTGTAATTTAGGGCACCGATGATCAGTGCCCTGATTGCATTCCTAGATGTCCCCCGGTAAGGAGATGCCACTGATTGGCTCTCCCCGCTGCACACTCTGTCAGTGTGAGGCGAGGAGAGCCGATTATTGGCATCTCCGTGTTTTCATGTGACCGGCTGTGAATGAACACAGCTGATCACATGGTAAAAGAGAAATGGACGCGGCTCTTTACAGAGAGCGGGGTCGCGCCATGTCCGAGCAACACGGCGTGGCCGCGATCACCATGCCCGGCCCCTGTAGGTGCGTGAGAGCGGTCGTTCTGGGATGCCATCATATGGTGGCGTATCAGAGCGAGAGCCACACCGCTCTGCCGTCATTTGACGTTGGGTGGCCCACAGAGCCCTCTAATGTGACTTGCGACCTCCTGCTCTGGGATAGCAGGTTGGCAAGCCCAGATTATGTTCAGAGCATCAGTGTTCTGAATAAGGCTGGCGGTAAAGGAAACACGGCTGTGGAGGGTGCAGAGCCACATACGCCGATGCTTCCTGTATATCGCTGGTTTCTGTCACAAGCAGAGTGATACCAAATGCACTCCACCTGGGACATTAAGCCTGTTAATAAAGGTACGTTTTTCATGACTAAATTCAGTGTATATATGGGCATATCTGTTTTGCAGTGGTTACTGGGCTGCTTCCAAACTGATCCACAGGTGCAGCGCAGTGCACCTTCGGGTTACTTGCACTGAGTCATAGACTTCTGTTCTTACCTGCGGGTTTGGTGTGCTTTCAGAAAGTGCACCGCACCTGCAGGATATAATAGAAGCCTATGGAAAAGTGCAGCTAACCCACAGGAAAGCCACAGTAGCACTGTGCTGCACTCGCGGGGCAGGCAGGGCCGCCATCAGGGGGGTACAGGCAGTACACCTGTAAGGGGCCCGGAGGCCCACAGGGCCCCAGATGGCAACTCCCCTTTTATTTATTTTTTTATAAAAAAAAATATATTTTTTTAAAATATATTTTTATTTAATTTTTTATTAAAGGGGCCCCGGGTGGCAACCCCCCTTTTTTTTATAAAAAAAAACATATTTTTTTTTATATTATTTTATTTCTTTTTTTATATATATATTTTTTTATTAAAGAGCTCAGAGGTCCCCAGGGCCCCATGTGGCAAACCCCCCCCCCTTTTTTTTATAAATGTTTATTTTTTTTTATTATTAACGGGCCCAGAGGTCCCCAGGGTCCCCAGGGCCCAGGATGACAACCCCCCCCTTTTATTTATATATATATATATATATATATATATATATATATATATATATATATATATATATATTTTTTTTTTTATTATTAAAGGGCCCAGAGGTTTCTTTTTTTATTATTATTATTAAAGGGCCAGAGGTCCCTGATGGCAACCCCCCTTTTTTGTAATTTCTTCTTATAAATAATAATAAAAAAATTGTATGTGTGTATATATATATATATATATATATATATATATATATATATATATATATATATATATATCCAGGGGCCCCATGCCTGATGTGTAAGGGGCCCCATAATTCCTGATGGCTGCCCTGGGGGCAGGTAAACTGATCCAGTAAAAAAAAAAAAAGAAGAGGATCCGTCCCCTTCCATGTGGTCGGATCGGATTGGAGGGCCCATAGAGTAGAGTGGGCATTCGTCCGCTCCGCTTATTGTGGGCCACGAACAGTTACCGAGTCGTTAAAGTGGCCCTCGCTCTTCAAAAGGTTGGGCACCCCTGCTTTAAACCTATTATTATTTTATTTCTACTTCCACTTCTTCTGAAGTGTCATAGCCTGTGCCGAAGACAACATCACAAGTGTTTTCCAGGAGCTCTCGTAGTTAATCTACAAGATCTTACATGGAAAAAAATGAACATACCATTTCAGAAATTTCTAAAAATCACATTATTATTTTTTTCTACACAGAGAACATGAACGTCATCAGTGAGCCAGCCGAGAGAACAGGAAGAAGAAGCCAGTCACCAATTATGTCAATTTTGAAAATGGCAGCGCTTGTTTTTTGGCATGGAGTGGACAGAGCAATGGAATTTTAATACCCTAATGCCGCGTACACACCATCACTTTATGTGATGAAAAAAAATGACGTTTTTAAAAACGTCACTTTAATTGACTGTGTGTGGGGGAAAATGTCGTTTTATGTCTTGTAAAAAACGACCAAAAAAAATTGAAGCATGCTTCAATTTTATGTGTCGTTTTTCAAAAGTGCACTTTTTACTTCACAGAAATTGACCGTGTGTAGCAAAAAACGTTGTTTTCTAAGACGTTTTTTCATCCACGCATGCCCAGAAGCTACTTATGAAGCAAGCTTCAATGGTAAAACGTGGTGGAACGTAACCTCACTTTGCAAGAACATTGTGAGAAAAACGATGGTGTGTAGGCAACTTCGTCTTTGAAAATTGAAGTTTCAAAAACGTCATTTTTCACTTCACAGAAAATGTCGTTTTTTTTCATCACATAAAGTGATGGTGTGTACGCGGCATAAGGCTTAATGAGGTAAGCGCCCATGTGATGGATTAGGGTAAAATTTATATTTTTGAACTCTTTTATTAGAACCACTAAAATGTTTAATCTCTTTTATATTTTCATATTGTTTCTATATTGTTTTTTATTTTTATATATTTCTTTTTATATATGCATGTGTGAAAAGTATATGTCACAATAAGTGTTTATTTTCCTTGATAAGATTTGTCAGATATGAAATTAAGTTTTAAAAGTAATGAACTCAGCATTGAAAATATGAAGGATAAAGAACTGAAGATTGGGAGCAGATGCCATTTCTTTCCCTCATGTTTCAAACGTGTTCAACCCTTCCCCCCCCTCTTCCTGTCTTCATCTCACTGGAGGAAGTTATGTCCCTGACCAGAGAACTGTTTTCCAAATAAGGACTTTCATTCCTTGTCCTTTGCTCCTGGACTTTAGCAATGCGTGCCATGTGCTACAGATGTCATAAGGAGGGGGAGGGTTGATGGGTGTGGATCTATAATGTGTAAGCTAACCAATCAAATGCATGTATTTGTGACTCTATGCTTTTAATAAAGGGAAGCTGTGTGGGCCATAGCCCTCCTCTTGCTGGTGAATGCTGAAAGAGGTGAGATGTGATCTTTTTTGTCTATGGATTGCACAGTCTCACCATATTAATTTGAATGAAACGGCAGAATGGGTAATCCTGAGATATTGTATTAGGACCTCATCACCCATAGCAATAAAAATGGGTTTTCTATACCAATTTAATTGATGTTTGTGGTTTATTAAAATTACATTGTATTCTGGTAAAAAAAATTGTATTAGATCACTGTAAGTATTCTTAAATTTTAAAAGTCCCTTCTAACTGCTCTCAGCCTCCTCCAAAAAATGTTTATTCTTTTTTTTATGTGATCCAACTTAATGTTAGAAGGTGGCTATGTTTGTTCTCCATGATCCCACTGTATATACAGTGCCTTGAAAAAGTATTCATACCACTTGAAATGTTTCACATTTTGTCATGTTACAACCAAAAACGTATTTTATTGGGATATTACTGTATGTGACACATAATTGTGAAGTGGAAGGAAAATGATAAATGGTTTTCAAAATGGTTTTCAGAAAAACATGTGAAAAGTGTGGTATACATTTGTATTTGTAATACTTTTTAGAACCCCCTTTCACTGCGATTACAGCTGTAAGTCTTTTTGGGGATGTCTCTACCAGCTTTGCACATCTAGAGAGTGACATTTTTGCCCATTCTTCTTTGCAAAGTACCGTATTTATCGCGGTATAACGCGCTCCCGCGTATACCGCGCACCCCCAAAGTGACCCCCAATCCTGTGGAAAAAAGTTATTTTTGTACTTACAGTTTTGGTGTCTTGCGCGGCGTCCATCGGCGGCCTCGTCGGGTACGGCATCCTTCTGCGGCTTCGGGTGTCCTCTTCGGCGGGTCCGGCATCCTTCTGCTGGTTCGGGTGTCCTTCTGCGGCTTCGGGTGTCCTTCTGCGGCGGGTCCGGTGTCCTCTTCGGCGGGTCCGGTGTCCTCTTCGGCGGGTCCGGCGTCCTTCTGCGGCATCCTCGCGGCATCCTCGCGTCCTCCCCGCTCGTTTCCCGCGCCGAGTTTTGAATACTGCGCCAGCATATACCGAGCGCAGTACACTCGGGCAGGCTCGGCAACTGTCGCGCTCACGTCCTGTACGTCCAGGACGTGACCGCGGAAGAAGCCGAGACTGGCCGACTATACCCGAGTGTACTGCGCTCGGTATATGTCGGCGCAGTATTCAAAACTCGGCGCGGGAAAGCGGGTATCGGCGTATATCGCGCACCCACGATTTTGCCCTCATTTTCAGGGCAAAAAAGTGTGCGATATACGCCGATAAATATGGTAGCTCAAGCTCTGTCAGATTGTATGGAGAGCGTCTGTGAACAGCAATTTTCAAGTCTTGCCACAGATTCTCGTTTGGATTTAGGTCTGGACTTTGACTGGGCCATGCTAACACATTAATATGCTTTGATCTAAACTATTCCATTGCAGGTCTGGCTGTATGTTTAGGGTTGTTGTCTTACTGGAAGATGAATCTCCGCCCCAGTCTCAAGTCTTTTGCAGACTCTGACAGGTTTTCTTCTAAGATTGCCATGTATTTGGCTCCATCCATCTTCTCATCAACTCTGACCAGCTTCCCTGTCCCTGCTGAAGAAAAGCATCCCCCCAACATGATGCTGCCACAGCCATGTTTCAAGATGTGGATGGTGTGTCCAATGTGATGTGCAGTGCTCATTTTCCGCCACAAGTAGTGTTTTGCTTTTAGGCCAAAAAGTTCAGTTTTGGTCTCATCTGACCAGAGCACCTTCTTCCACATGTTTGCTGTGTCCCCCACATGGCTTCTCACAAACGGTAAACTAGATTTTCTATTGCTTTCTTTCAAAAATGGCTTTCCTCTTGCCACTCTTCCATAAAGGCGAGATTTGTGGAGAGCACGACTAATAGTTGTCCTGTGGACAGATTCTCCCACCCGAGCTGTGGATCTCTGCAGCTGCTCCAGAGTTACCATGGGCCTCTTGGCTGCTTCTCTGATTAATGCTCTCCTTGCCCGGCCTGTCAGTTTAGGAGGATGGCCATGTCTTGGTAGGTTTGCAGTTGTGCCATACTCTTTCGATTTTCAGATGATGGATTGAACCGTGCTCCATGCAATGTTCAAAGCTTGGGATATTTTTGTATAACTTAACCCTGCTTTAAAATTCTCCACAATTTTATCCCTGACCTGTCTGGTGTGTTCCTTGGCTAAAAATTACAAACAGGTGGACTCTATTTACTAATGAGATGATTTCTGAAGGCAATTGGTTCCACTAGAGTGAAGCCTCGTACACACGACCGAGGAACTCGACGGGCGAAAACACATCGTTTTCCTCGTCGAGTTCCTTGTTAGGCTGTTGAGGAACTCGACAAGCCAATTTTCTCCATTCCCATCAAGGAAATAGAGAACATGCTCTCTTTTTGGCTCGTCTAGTTTCTCGACAGTTTCCTCAACGAAAATGTACACACGACCGGTTTCCTCGGCAAAAAAATATCTCCCAGCAAGTTTCTTGCTGGTTTTTGCAGAGAAACTCGGTCGTGTGTACGAGGCCTTAGAGGTATCAGAGTAAAGGGGGCTGAATACAAATGCATGCCAAACTTTTCATATATTTATTTGTAAAAAAATTGAAAACCATTTATCATTTTCCTTCCACTTCACAATTATGTGGCACTTTGTGTTGGTCTATCAAAAAAAATCCCAATAAAATACATTTACGTTTTTGGTTGTAACATGACAAAATGTGGAAAATTTCAAGGGGTATGAATACATTTTGAAGGCACTGTAGGAACAGAGCCACCCTCTCTTGCTAACTTCTGAGATGGGCTATAGTCTATGGCAGGGTGTTCCTCCAGAGGTTACTAGGTATTCTTTGAACAAAGAAGAATTTCTAACTCCTGGTAACCACTAATATCAATGGTCTTTCTATCTTTGTGTAAGGGGCTGGTCAACAATGTAATTCCTTGTACACACGATCGGAATTTCCGATGGAAAAAGTCAGACGGAATTTTTTCATCGAATATTACGACCGCGTGTGTGTCCCATCAGAGTTTTTACATCGGAAATTCTGATGGACCTAGAAAGAGAACATATTCTCTTTTTTTTCCAATGCAAAAAAAAATTCTATTGGAAATTCTGTATGGAACTCCGACGGAGAAAAAACATGCATGCTCAGAATCAAGTAGACGCATGCTCGGAAGCATTGAACTTCATTTTTCTCGGCTCGTCGTAGTGTTTTGTACGTCACAGTGTTTTGGATGGTCGGAATTTGGTGTGACAGTGTGTATGCAAGACAGCTTGAACAGAATTCCGTCAGAAAAATCTGGCTGAGTTTATCCCAACGGAAATTCAGACCGCGTGTACAGGGCATAAGAATGTCCTTATTTCACTGACCATTAATATTGGAGGTTCTTCTCCCATTGGTCATCAATATACCAACAATATAAGAATGCACTTTTTAATTGACCATCAATTTCAGGGGCACTACAGTTTGCGCCGTTGGTGTTTTATTTCAGGTCATTCTGGTTATTTGTACCATTTCATGATTGTTACTGAAACAAATTTTTTTTTCTATAGAGCAGGGGAATGTTAAAAAAAGCTGCCCTGGATGTAAAATATAATAGATACACTACATTATTTATTCTTTTATGTATTATTATATTTTCAACCTGTGCTGTGAACTTAAAGGAACACTAAAGGCACAATTAAAAAAAAAATAAATAACAAACGCGTTATACTTACCTCCACTGTGCAGCTCGTTTTGCACAGAGAGACCCGGATCCGTGTCTTCTGGGGTCCCTCGGCGGCTGTCTCGGCTCCTCCTCGCAAAAGCTTTCTACCTTCATGCGAGCGAGCGAGCATGGTGGAAAGCTTTTGCGAGCGCGCTCCCGTGATACAGCAGCGGCCATAGCCGCCGACTGTATCACTCAGGCCCGCCCCCGGCGCGCCGTGTCATCCGCTGTGATTGACAGCAGCACCAGCCAATGGCTGCGCTGCTATCAACCCGCCCAGCCTAGCCAATCAACGGTCAGGCTGGGAACCGAACAAGATGACAAGCACGCGCCCGGGACTTTCGAACGGTGAGGTAAGTAAAACGGGGGCTCGGGGGGGCGGTGCTGTCAGATGTTTTTTTACCTTAATGCATAGGATGCATTAAGGTAAAACAACCTTTACCTTTACAACCCATTTAAGATGTTATAATTTAGCAGGGGTTCCCCAAGATATAACAATTATTTCAAGGGTTCCTCTGTATTAAAAAGGTTGAGAATGTTTGTTTGTTGTTCTCCTACTAGAAATCCTGGTTGCAATTATACCTATTCCGATGGGGCCCATGTGGTTGCATCTAGTTATAGTCTTATGTTGAAGTCATTATTGTGTTTATTATGTTACACGTTGGTAGGAGTCCTGCTGTGGGCGATAGCCATTGGGCTTACTCTTTACCCCTGCACATTTATGACTATTCTTCGATTGTAACACTTCATGTTATTTGTTTTATTTGTTAAAATACCAATAAATATATTTTCAACTCTAAAAAGGTTGAGAAAGGTTGGTCTATGGGATGTGTAGTGTGCATAGGGTAATGTGCATGACTGTAAATAATGTACATTGCTTGTTTCTGACAAAAGGAAATGAAGAAGAAAAAGAGAGGTTCAGGGACTAACGGAGAACATTAAAAAAAAGCAGAAGGGGGGGCGTGTCCGGACGTACAGCAGGGAGGACGTGTGGATGCTGAGCTCCACACAGGCAGAAATACATCCAGTGCCATCCTACCCCCTTTTCAAGTCTATCAAACCCCGTTTTTGCGGCATCGACTATAGGACACTTTCGGCTCTTACCACGGACGTTTTTTGGGCACCTTTGGCCAGAACTTACCTCCCTGAGGCCTCCAGTGGGGTCCGCTCCGCGCCGCCACCGACGCCATCTTGCGGCCTGTACTTTCTCCAGGGCCCTCCGTTCCTGCCTCCCGTGATCCGGGCTTCGGGAGCGATCCGCTGCTGAATCCGCTGGCCATTATACTCCCGGAGGACGAGGTCTGCCCGTTCTGCTGGGGGGTGAACTCCCGGGGGCCTTGCCGTGGATTGCGGAACATCGCGGCGCCATCTTGCGGGCCTACGGACCGGATCACTTCCACCCCCAGGACGCAGTGAGTACTCGAGCCCAAGCCTCTCATCCATCCGGACTACCTCACCGACTGTGCCCAGCTGGCGGCGGGTTGTGGGATCTCAATCGCTGCTCGGGGGTACACGGACTTAGTGCTCGTTTGGCCGGCCCCCTCTCTCAGGAAAGTCCGCGGCTTCGGCCTACCTCTGGAAGTCGGCGGCCATCTTGCTGCTCCAGATACTCCCAGCCTCTTTCATCAATCCTACCAATCCACATTCTTGCCTTTAGTGTACTCGATGCCTTGCTAGACTCATTTATATGCTACTACCTGTCTCATTTGTTGATAGACTGACACCTATCCCACTTGCTATGTGATCTGTCGTCTAGGTGAGCTCAGGGATCCATCTGTACATCAAGACCCCCGCAATGCTACCCTAGATATCTATAGCCCCGGGGGTAAGCTTATCCCTTTACTCCGCTTCTTTGTCACCCCATGGGCAAAGTTGGCCAGCAGCAGCGATATTATAAACCTCTGTTTGGACACTGTAAGGGATCAAACATGGAACGCTTTGTTACTAGGTCGCAATCTGCGACCTCTAATCCTACCACAGATCCCTTTGCCACAATGGATCCATCCCTGGATTTGGAGTCTGTTAACAACTCCCCGCCATCCACCACCCAGGGTCTAGACTTCGGTCCTATCTCTCCACACGAAGTCCTCACCCCAGATATCCTAGACGCTAAGCTTGATGCCAAATTGCAACTATTGCTCCGACAGATTACGAATAACGTTTCAGCTGAGGTGAGCAAGCTGGCTTCAGAACTCAGAGGAGAAATTAATCAAATTGGAGAACGTACGGACACTCTTGAAAACAAATTTGATGAGATGATTAATTACGTAAAGGCTGTAGAGGAGGAAAACCACAATCTCCGCCTTTCGGTCTCACAGCTACAACTGCAACAGGAGGACCTGGAGAACAGGGAAAGACGGCAAAACCTACGCTTCAGGGGTATCCCAGAAACAGTGGGTGACTCTGAATTACGTGTATATCTCCTGGGTCTCTTCAACACTATGGCCCCCACTGTGGTGGATATAGATTGGCGTCTAGACAGGGCACACCGATCTCTGGGCCCTAAACCTCCGGCTGGAGCTAGGCCTAGAGATGTCATAGTGAGGTTTCATTTTTTTGAAAGCAAAGAGGCGCTGACCCTGGCCACGCGCAACAAGTCCCAAATTACATATAAAGGGGCAAAACTGCAGATTTTCAGCGACCTATCTCCCATCACCCTTGCTAAACGCAGATCGCTGCGCCCAATCACATCTCACCTTCAACATCACAAGGTCCCATATTATTGGGGATTCCCCTTTCGCCTCGTTGTATCCAAAGATGGAGTTCAGCACACCCTGCGTGACTTGCAGGAGGGCGAAGCATTTCTGAAAAATCTTGGCCTACCTCCTCTTCCGGAAGACGACTTGAATCCTCCTTTCGCTTCAGTACGGCCTCTACCCAACACTCCTAACCGCATCTGGACCCCCGTGAGGGGAAAATCTAGGAAACATCTCTCTACTCCGCAGCGTCCACGTTTCTCCAATCAACCTCCTTGAACACCCCTAACCCCCCCCATTTATTTTGTCTCTTTTCTTGTGTTTCCTTTTTGGATCCATACCTTGGTGCTCCATGTACCCTACATTTTGGTTTCTCTGTTTTTTTCTATTTTTTTTATGAGAAACTAGTTTTTTCCTGGCCTTCTTTTATTTACAAGATGTTGTATCCACCCTGTTCCTGGTTTGGGGTGGATCTTTCCCAACCCATGGGATAAGTTCTAACTAACGGTTTTGTTTTTCTTCAGGTTGTTTTACTCATGTTGTTGGTCATCCATGTCTATGCGCTGACATTTTTTTTTTTTTTTCTTCTGCCTCCTTCATTAGTCATGGATCACTGACTTCTCCACGCATTTTGGTAACTACCTAGTTCATAAGATGTGCAGATGACCCTTCCCTGTCTCCTTACCCGGAGTCTCCTGATGGAAGTCCGTTTATGTCCCTACCTGACCCTGGGCTTTGCCCAGGGCCTCCTGAGTAATGTTTACAACTCAGGATCTCAAAGTTTATTTTATTTTTTATTTTTTATGATTTTTTTCTTTTCAATATTTTTATTCTCCTTATTTTCGTTCACTGTGTCCACGTCTGTAAATCAACTCTGTAGGTTGAACTTGCATTATTTCTGTTGTATAGATTCACTAAAGTTCCTTAGCAGGAATTACTTAATACCTTGCAGATCTCGAGGTGACGTCTTTTCTAGAAATGTTTATATATTTCGCTATGCCTTTTATTATGTTCATGCCCTTTATTTTGTGCTAATATCTGTTTTCATTATATTCACGCAAGCCTGTTTATTTAGACTATTTCCATGGCCTTAAGGATTTTGTCATATAATGTGAAGGGTTTAGGTTCTGTGCACAAGCGTTGGATGGCCCTGAAGGACTTCAGGGCCTCTGGCGCAGATGTGATAATGATCCAGGAGACCCACTTCCGTGAGGGAGGTTCGTTTAAATTTGCCTCTAAATTTTTCCCCACCTCTTTTCTTGCCTCTGACTCCACGGGCAGGGCGGGTGTGGCTGTCCTGGTGAAAAGGTCATGTCCTATTAAGGTAAAGAGCTCGTATGCTGATCCCCACGGAAGATTCCTCATTTTGGACTGTGAGTTTCTGACTACATCGTTCACCCTAGTCAATCTCTATGCCCCCAACACTGGCCAGATAGCCTTCCTCAACAAACTTTTTGACTCCCCCCAATATCATGCGCAACCATTTATGATTGTGGGTGGGGATTTCAATTTGGTTATGTCTCCCGCCAGAGATAGACAAACTCTTCTCAATGTCTCTCCATCTAAAAAAGTCTCGTCCCAAGCCAATGCTTTCCGTAGGTGTGTTAGAGCCCACCAACTTTTTGACTCATGGAGGATCAAACACCCGCTTTCCAAACAGTTTACCTTTTACTCTCCGGTTCATAAAATGTATTCTCGTCTTGACCATTTTCTCATTTCGGCTCCGACTATTCCCTATGTGGTCGGATCTGATATTTCACCCATCACATGGTCTGATCATGCTCCCATTGTGTTGGATCTCATGCTTTCCCAGGCCCACGCCAAATCCTGTCACTGGCGTCTCAATGATCATCTGTTACAATCTGAAGCTTCACGTTCAATTTTAGCCAAGGGTTTGGAGGATTTTTTCCAACTCAATGTGGGGTCAGTTTCCGATTTTTCTACACTGTGGGAGGCGCACAAGGCCGTATTTCGTGGCAATTGCATTGCTGAAAGCTCTCGACTTAAAAAAGATCGTGATGGCCTCCTTCGGTCCTTGACGTCTGCTCTGGTTCTCGCTGAGCAGAGGCTGTTGTGCGCGCCCACGGTGGCGAAGTTACGTAAAGTCACCTCCCTTAGGGAACAAATCAAGTCCTTAAAAATGGGTAGGGCGGCTAGGTCCTTGCTTTGGTCAAAACAGAAATTTTACGAGTTCTCGAACAAACCACATAGAATGTTAGTCAACAAACTACACCCGCGCCCATTTCATTCATTCCCTGACTTTCTCCTCCAACCGGACGGTTCTAGAACACATTGCCCCCGTGAGATGTCAGATATTTTTGGCAACTTCTACAGTAAGTTGTATAATTGTCTGACTCCAGAGCATCAATTTACTTTTACCCAAGATAAGTTTGAGTCCTTTTTCTCTGACATTAAACTCCCAAAGTTATCTTTAGCAGATCTTGCCGGATTGAATGTGGCGATATCAGCTGAGGAACTTTCAACTATAATTAAGGATCTTCCCCTACATAAATCTCCTGGCCCTGATGGTCTATCTTATTTCTATTATAAAACTTTTATAGATATTTTATCCCCCCATATGCTGACCCTTTACAGCTCTTTGTTTAAAGGCACCCCCCCGCATTCTCACTTCTCTCACTCTCACATTTCGGTTATCCCGAAGCCCGGTAAAGACCCCTCCATTCCAGATAACTATAGACCCATAGCCCTTTTAAATTCAGATTATAAAATCTTTACCAAGATCCTCGCTTCCAGATTGTCTAGGCTAATTTCCAAGCTAGTCCATAGGGATCAGGTGGGATTTGTCCCTGGCAGGCATGCGGGGGACAACACCCGACGTACCGTAGATCTGATTGATCTCCTGGACAGAACCACTCGTTCGGCACTAGTTTTAAGTTTAGATGCTCAAAAGGCCTTTGATAGGTTGAGCTGGCCGTATATGTTTGCCACTCTGAAATTGTATGGTTTTAAGGGCCCTTTTTTGAAAGCTTTAGAGGCCCTGTATTCAACGGTCACAGCCCAAGTGCAGATGTCGTCCTTCCTGTCGCCTCGCTTTCCCATGACTAATGGGACTCGGCAGGGGTGCCCCCTATCCCCATTGCTTTTCATTCTATGTTTGGAGCCCCTTGCTGAGTCTATTCGATCCCACCCAGACATTCGTGGGGTGGTGATGCGACAGGGGGAATATAAACTTTCGCTTTTTGCGGACGACATTCTGCTCACTATTACCAATCCACTGATTTCTCTCCCTTCTCTACATAAATTATTATCTTCCTTTGGTGCCATCTCAGGTTATAAGGTTAACACTTCCAAAACTGAAGCGCTCCCTATACATATCCCAACCGCATTGCTGTCCCAACTTAAGGGATCATATCCCTACAGGTGGTGTACTGAGTCCCTTAAATACCTAGGTATTCTCCTTACTCCCTCCTATTCATCCCTTTACTCTGTTAATTATCCCTCCTTGGTTTTAGACATTAATAAATCTCTGCTGACCTGGACAAAATATCCTCTCTCCCTTCTTGGAAGAATTAACGTTTTAAAAATGTCCGTCCTACCCAGATTGCTTTACCACTTTGAAACGCTTCCGGTCGCTATACCTTCTCCCCAACTGAAAGCACTTCGACAGAGTTTCTTAAGGTTTATATGGGGAGGCGGGGCTCATCGTATAGCAAGCTCAGTGGTATTCGCTCCCACATGTAGGGGTGGTCTGGGAGCACCGGATATTGTCAAATATTATTATGCCTCACACTTGAGAGCGGTTGTTTCCTGGTCCTCTCTACACGCTCCGAATCAATGGGCCGCCATTGAAAAAGGGGTGCTGTATCCAGCCCACCCTTGCTCGTTGATTTGGGGTGCCCCTTTATCCCTAGATCCTATTTTTAAACGTCAATGTACGGCCCCAATGGCTTTCACTTTAGCTATCTGGCATAAATGCCTCAAAAGCCACTCCCTTGCCTCACCCTGCCCTCCACTGGCGAATGTTCTGTTTAACCCAGTTATACCTGACAGCATCTCATTGGGTAGGATTTCTCCGTGGCTCGACGTACCTCTATTTCAACTCCGAAACTTAGTGCATCCTGTGACACGGAGATTGTATAGCTTTGATGTCTTACGCAAAAAATTCAATATACCCAATCATCTTTTTTATTTCTACCTGCAGGTGAGACATTTCTTTCAATCCAAATCTTCTACCCTGACTCTCGACAAACCGACGGCTTTTGAGTTTCTATGTGCCCAGGGCCCCCACCAATTGCACCTAATATCCTCTATTCACCGTATCCTCCATGGGTCAACCCCTCTTTCTGAAACCACACACCTTTACATGAGAAAATGGTCCCACATATTGGGTAAGCCTATTACGGTCCAAACCTGGGATAAGATTTGGTCTTCCACCTTTAAATCCTCTAAATGTGTGATCCATCGGGAAACGTCTATTAAAATTCTCATGTTTTGGTATAAAACTCCTGATGTTATCCACACATATGTCCCCTCAGTTATGCCGCAATGTTGGCGTTGTGGAAAAGATATTGGCTCTCTATTTCATATTTTTTGGAGGTGTCCCCTGGTTCAACCCTTTTGGCAGGAGGTGAGACAGCTGGTACAAGAGGTGATAGAAGTTTCCCTTCCATTTGACCCACTGAACTTCCTTTTGGGCCTCCCATTCCCAGGTCTAAACAGAAAAACTAACCGCTTGGCCGCTTATATTTTACTGGCAGCCAGGAGGCTGGTACCGTTATGTTGGCTGTCTAGTTCCCCGCCCCCATGGCCCAGATTTCTACACCTGGTAGCTGAAATTCGGAGGATGGAATATTTGACGGCCTCTGTTAACGATTCCATACCAAAATTTGATAAAGTCTGGGAACCTTGGGATCTCTCGAGATACGGGACCCCTGTGTCGTTGCCCTCACCTTAGTATATGGTTTTCCCCTTGTGTTTTTTTTTTTTTTTTTTTTTTTCTCTCTGATTGCACCTCTAATATATACCTAAGAGTTGTTTGTTTTAATATGAGCCTGTAAATTCATGCAGACCACTTCTGTGTTCTGCGTCCTTGGACACTATGTATATGTCATTTACTTTCATGTTTTTTTTTGTTCTTTATACGATTTCTGTATCGTCATTGTGTTGAACTTTTCAATGCTTTGTACTTTATGATACTGTGATGTCTTACTTGTTTTTTTTTTATATAACCCAATAAATAATACAATTATAAAAAAAAAAAAAAGCAGAAAAACACAGTAAGAAACAATTTCATGAAAAATAGATTACAAGACCATTAAGTAATGGATGTGTATGCATTCTTCTGGAGAATAAGGATATAATTGGCTGTCACTTTAACTCTGATAATGATGTAGAAATGAAGATGAGTGCTTGGAACTGTTCTATGGAGATATTACCCCAACCTCATCACACCATCTTCGCTAATTCCTGGTCTTTTTATTACAAAAGTTTACATTTTTGAGGTATATATGAAATTGCCATATTGACGAATCATAAAAAGAAATCACTTTCTTTCCGAAGTGACCCATGGGAAATTGGGCACATTTTTAAAATGTGCTACTTTATCAAAATTAAAAAAAGCAGGCATACATTTGAGGATATGTACAGCAGATGTCAGTTGATGTGATTGCATGCATACATGAATAATGGCATGCCTAATGCACAGTATCATACGGCTGTACAATATGCCTGTGCTCACGGAGCAGTGCTGCAGAAACAGGCCCATAAATCATATTCCGCAAGAATGGAAGCAAGTTAAAGGTTTTGGACATGCAGATGACCGGGAAGATAAGTTGCACTATAAATCACTGTTAAAATGTAAGAAACAATCGGTAAGGACAGTGTGAGGACAAATGTGAACAATTATCCGTGAAAAGTGTCTTCAGACTGCAGCTAGTAAAACCCCAAGAGCTAAGATCCGAGCATACAACTATGAAAAGTCCCAGCATCTGTCACTAAGTGAATGAGAATACATGAGAATACATCTCTTACTATAAAATCTGCAAGAACCCTGCTGAAAGATGATCATTTATTTTTCTGTTTACAGAAAGGACACTTGCTGGGTCTCCAAAGACCTGAGACCAATCTAAGGCATTACCCCACCGCTAATAATTGGGAGCATGCTGCAGAAAATCTGGGCTGCTAAAGCTGAACTTGGGGCAATCAGCTAAATACACAGAAAACAATACCTATAAAGGAGTTGCCTAAGGCCTTATACAGACGAGCGAACATGTCCGATGAAAACGGTCCGCGGACCGTTTTCATCGGACATGTCTGCTGGGAGGTTTTGGTCTGATGTGTGTACACACCATCAGACCAAAATCCTTGCGGACAGAGAACGCGGTGACGTAGACGACACCGACGTTCTCTGACACGGAAGGTCAATGCTTCCACGCATGCGTCGAATCAATTTGACGCATGCGCGGCATTTCGGGCCAGCGGACATGTCCGATGAGTTGTACTAACCATCGGACAAGTCCGACGGACAGGCTTCCAGCAGGCAAGTTTCTTAGCATGCTAAGAAATTTTTGTCCGCTGGAAACCTGTCCGCTAGGCCGGAAAACTGTCCGGTAGGCCCTACACACGGTATTCTGTCCATCCATTCCTGAGATTTACACAGCACAGCACCAAGGGCGGATCCAGAGTCTAATCTCGGGGGGGGGGGGGGCACTGCCAGAAAATAAGGTGTTGCTTACAGAACTCAATTAGGTGTCCAGTGTGTCCGCTGCAATGTTGCAGTACCGCTAAAAAATCAATGATCGCCGCCATTACTAGTAAAAAATATTTAAATATAAATGCCATAAATCTATCCCATAGTTTGTAGACGATTGGACATGGTACAAGAGATGGTCAGAGACTGCAGATGTGGTACAAGAGATGATCAGAGAATGCAGACATGATACAGGAGATTTCCCTGCCCCCCCCCCCCCTGGATCCGCCGGTGCACAGCACAAGAGGCCATGGTACCATGAATATAGGTCACTATATTAGTCACTAAATATGTTAGAACTTTCAGATATAAAGATTGCCCAAGGGACTTTGGAAGAGTTGCACCACACAAGAACAAATCAATGCATTCTTTAAAAAATCCACAGAATCACTGACATACCGTATTTGCCGGTGTATAAGGCGACTGGGCATATAAGACGACCCCCTAATTTTACATTTTTTTTAAAGATTTTTTGCCTATGCTCACCTTATAAGACAACCCCCCTTCCGAGGCTTCCAACGCTTCATATTTCTTCATTCTGGAGCCATATTCTTCATTCTTGCTGGAGCCAATCATGGCGAGTGATGTATTCTATTAATGAATACAAAGCCTGCTTGGATTGGCAGAGGCTGTATCATCATCAGCCCACGCCTCTCTGACTCTCAAAGCAATGTTCACTTCCTCAAGAGATAATAGTATTCAAGAGAGGCATAGCTTGAAGCTTGTGGGCCCCCGGTGCAAAAGTTGACCTGGACCCCCCCACTACCATCCACCGCTTTCATTGCACACCAAGATACCTTCTCCGACACCCCCCAGTCTGCACAAGCCTGTCCCTCCAGCCTGCAAAAGCTCCCCCTAGTCTAGTCACGTCCCCCCAATCTGCACAAGCCTCCCTTAGTCTGCACAAACCCCCCCCGCCAGTCTGTACAAGTCCCCCCCAGTCTGTACGAGCCCCTTTTCTCCCTAAATTCACAGAACTCACCTCAGCATCACATATCGCTCTCTCACAGACATGGTAGATTTCCTTTCCTTCTCGGGGGTCCGGTGGATGACATCAGCTCCCCGCCCCCTCCAGAGATGCGGTTCCTGCCCCCAGACACCCACCTGTAGCTCCAGCAAGAGATCTCTGTGTGACTGAGAAGCAAGTCTCACAGGACTGTCTATGACAGAAGCCAGTGCAGTGATAGAAAAAAAAATGATTAGTTAAACCCACAAGTAGGAATGAGCCTAACACCCCCCCCCCCCCCAGGTTCAGTTCGCATCAGAACATGCGAACAGGCAAAAAATTAGTTTGAACGCACAAACACCGTTAAAGTCTATGGGACACTGTAACGGCTACCCAGGTAGTGAGAGGGTATCAGCCGTTGAGGACGTCCTTTTTCCTGGCAAGTTGCGATATGCAAGTACCGCCGGTATATCCTCATCCACGAGGTCCAGAGAGAGAGTCAGGTTCAGCTGTAAAATAGCAGAATAACAATCCAATAGAATGCCCTCTCAAGAACGAGACGGGGCTACGTTTTGAAGGGTCAAGTAGGACTCTTTTTTTTCAAGTACATAGCACACTTTTATACAGAATTTGGAACATTCCACCCCCTTACCATCAGAATAATTAACATGAGCCAATTATCTGTCATTTAGCCTGACGAGGTGGCTAGGCGTCTCGTCTGCAATTCCCCACACATATATTAGTGGAGGTAATTATCTCCTAGAGACGTCCCGTCTCTGACAACAGCTATTAACCTGCAGAACACAATAACAAGGTATTTCACAAGCCGGCTCCACTTAGCATTTCAATAGCCTGAGCTAAGCATTGAAGGGTCATTGTCCTATTGACCTAGTCAGGACAAAATAAACCACTTGTAATGTGTCCAGTACCTTCTGCAATGAACTGTCAGTAATGTCCCATCTTCTGAAATACATAGTTCCGTTACAGACACGAACATGAAAAATTAAATGTGCTCATTTTAAAGGTTAATATGCAAGTTATTGTCATGAAAAGTGTTTGGGGACCCGGGTCCTGCCCCAGGGGACATGTATCAATGCAAAAAAAATGTTTAAAAACTGCAGTTTTTTCGGGAGCTTTTCGGGAGATTTAATCATGCTTAAAGTGAAACAATAAAAGTGAAATATTCCTTTAAATTTCGTTCCTGGGGGTTGTCTATAGTATGCCTGTAAAGTAGCGCATGTTTCCCGTGTTTAGAACAGTCCCTGCACAAAATGACATTTCTAAAGGAAAAAAGTCATTTAAAACTACTTGCGGCTATTAATGAATTGTCGGTCCCGGCAATACGGATCGAAGTCCTTGAAAAAAAACGACATTGAAAAAAAAATGTGGGGGTCCCCCCAAATTCCATATAAGGCCCTTCAGGTCTGGTATGTATATTAAGGGGAACCCACGCCATTTATTTATTTTTAAATGGTGTGGGGTTCCCATCAAAAATACATACCAGACCCTTATCCGAGCAAGCAACCTGGCAGGCCACAGGAAAAGAGGGGGGGACGAGAGAGCCCCCCTCCTGAACCGTACCAGGCCACATGCCCTCAAAATGGGGAGGATGTCCCCATGTTGATGGGGACAAGGGCCTAATGCCCACAACCCTTGCCCGGTGGTTGTGGGGGTCTGCGGGCGGGGGGCTTATCGCAATCTGGAAGCCCCCTTTAACAAAGGGGAACTTCAGATCCCGCCCCCCCTATGTGAATTGGTAACGGGGTATATTGTACCACTACCATTTCACAAAGGAAGTGTAAACATTTAAAAAAAAACACACATACACAGCTTGGGACAAGCGAAAGGAGAAAGCCGGGGGTTACCCAATGACGTGGACGGGTGACCCTGCCACCTCTTACGCGTCATAGGGGTTTTGTTCCTCGAATGAGTGGAGACTGCAGCGTCGCTGGAGAATAGATCATTGTTGGACATCAAGAGACAGGATTACATCGCTGGAGTTTTTTTTTTTTATTCCGTGTGTTTTTAAAAATGTTTTACACTTTCTTTGTGAAATGTACCCCGTTACCAATTAACATGGGGAGGGGGCTGAGATCTGGAGTTGCCCTTTGTTAAAGGGGGCTTCCAGATTCTGATAAGCCCCCCCGCCAGCAGACCCCCACAACCACCGGGCAAGGGTTGTGGGGATGAGGCCCTTGTCCCCATCAACATGGGGACATCCATCCCATGTTGAGGGCATGTGGCCTGGTACGGTTCAGGAGGGGGGCGCTCTCTCATCACCCCCTCTTTTCCTGCGGGCCTACCAGGTTGCGTGCTCGGATGAGGCCTTGATCGCCCCTCCGTGTTAACCCCTTCCCTGCCAGTAATTTTTTTTACAGTAATCAGTGCATTTTTATAGCACTAATCGCTGTTAAATTGTCAATTGTCCCAGAAATGTGTCAAAAGCGTCCGATGTGTGCGCAGTCCCAATAAAAATCACAGATCGCCGACTGTCGTGTTGTGTCGCAGAGTCTACCGCCATTACTAATAAAAAATTATAATAATAAAAATGACATAGTTCTATCCCCTATTTTGTAGATGCTATAACTTTTGCGCAAACCAATCAATATAGACTTATTGCGATTTTTTACCAAAAATATGTAGAAGAATACATATCGGCCTAAACTGAAGAGGAAAAAAAAATGTGAAAAAAAAATTGGAATATTTATTATAATAAAAAAGTAAAATATGGTGGGGGCTATTTATCTAAGGTAAATCCACTTTGCACTACAAGTGCAAAGTGAACTTGAAATTGCGCTGAAAGTACACTTGGAAGTGCAGTCGCTGTAGATCCGAGTGGGACATGCAAGGAAAATAAAAAACAGCATTTTAGCTTGCACATGATTGGATGATAAAATCAGCAGAGCTTTCCCTCATTTCAGATCTACCCCTCAGATTTACAGCGACTGCACTTCCAAGTGCACTTTCACTGCAATTTCAAGTGCACTTTGCACTTGTAGTTTGAACTTCTAGTGCAAAGTGGATTTGCCTTTTGTAAATAACCCCCCTTGTGCTTTTTTCAAAATTGTCGCTGTTCTTTTGTTTATAGCGCAAAAAAATAAAAGTCGCAGAGGTGATCAAATACCACCAAAAGAAAGCTCTATTTGTGGGAAAAAAAGGACGCCAATTTTGTTTGGGTACAACGTCACACGACGTGCAACTGTCAGTTAAAACTATGCAGTGCCGAATCGCAAAAATTGCTCTGGTCAGGAAGGGGGTAAAACCTTCTGGGGCTGAAGTAGTTAAAGTGGAGTTTCCATCCCAAACATTTTTTTTTCATTATTGTGCTCATTAGACCTAAAAAAGAAAAAAAGAAAAAAAAATTGTTTTACTCATCTGGAAATCCCTGTTGCTATGCAGTCCCACGAAATCTGCCTTTGGAATCACCTAGGATCCTGACATCATCTCCATCTAATGCTCCTGGGAAGTGTGTCATCATTTCCCAGGATGCAGTGCGCTACCCAATTATCACTCCCCATCCAAGACTTCCAGGAAGTAAGGGCCAGATTCACCAAAGAGATACGCCGGCGCATCTCCTGATACACCGTCGTATCTCTTGTCCTATCTATGCGACTGATTCATAGAATCAGTTCCGCATAGATAGCCCTAAGATCCGACAGGTGTAATTGAATTACACCGTCGGATCTTAGGATGCAATACTTCGGCCGCCGCTGGGTGGAGTTTGCGTCGTTTTCCAGCGTCGGGTATGCTAATGAGCAATTACGGCGATCCACGGCGGTTTTCGCGTTCGTTACGTCGTCGCTAGTAATTTTTTCCAGACGCAAAGTTAGTCATGATTTTACATGCTCTAACTTTACACGAGCCATGTTAAAGTATGGCCGTCGTTCCCACTTTGAATTTGTTACGGAACCATGAACCAGACGTACAACAAGAGATAAGTGAAAATAAGAAGGCTTTATTGAAAATCAAGCTGTAAAGCAAAAGTCCAAACGGATGGTGAAACCAGAGGTCAGGAACCAGAAGGGTAGTCAGACGAAGCCAGGATGAGGAACCAGCAGGGAAGTCAGACGAAGCCAGGATCAGGAACCAGCAGGGAAGTCAGACGAAGCCAGGATCAGGAACCAGCAGAGAAGTCAGACGAAGCCAGGATCAGAACCAGAAGCAGCAGCAGTCTTAGAAGCATGTGCACACAGGAGGACCAAGCAAGGAACTGAAGTCACAGACCTCCTATATATGTGAGCCAGGCATCCAGCTCCTCCCAGTGGGAAGGAGGAGCCGCAGGGTGGGAGGCTACAAGAGACCTAGAAACCAAGATGGCCGCCAGCACATGTCAAACGAAGGAGACAGGAGAGAGGTAAGACCATGACAGTACCTCCCCCTCAAGGGCCCCTCCTCCGCGGTGCAAAAAACGGTTTCTGAGGGAAGCGTGCGTGGAAGGCTCGGAGCAAGGCAGGAGCATGGACATCTGCGGAGGGAACCCAGGAACGCTCCTCTGGACCATAACCACGCCAGTGGACCAAAAACTGCACCCGACCGCGGACCAGGCGTGAGTCCAGGATATTGCTCACCTCATACTCCTCGTGATTGCCCACTTGGACCGGACGAGGCCGAGGAACCGAGGAAGTGAAGCGATTGCACACCAGTGGCTTCAACAGGGAGACATGAAACACGTTGGAGATCCGCATGCCAGGTGGAAGCGCAAGGGCATAGGCTACCGGGTTTACCCTGCGAAGCACTCGGAAGGGACCAACAAAGCGAGGAGCCAGCTTGGGAGTGGGCACTCGAAGGTTGAGGTTGCGGGTGGACAACCATACACGGTCTCCGACCTGGTAGGAAGGAGCAGGCGCTCGTCTGCGATCAGCCTGGAGTTTCTGGCGTTGCGCAGAGACCTCAAGGGACTTCTGGATCTGTACCCAAGAAGCACGTAGGACGGAAAGGTGATCCTCCACAGCCGGAATATCCTGGGGAGAGAATGCCTCCGGTAACACGGCAGGTTGGAACCCATAATTGGCCATGAAGGGAGACGTCCCAGAGGAAGAGTTCACCGCCGTGTTCCTGGCAAACTCAGCCCAAGGCAGGAGGTCAACCCAGTTGTCTTGGTGATCGGAGACATAGCAACAAAGGAATTGCTCCAAGGCCTGATTGGATCGTTCTGCGGCCCCATTGGACTGAGGGTGGTAGGCCGAGGAGAAGGAGAGATGAATCCCCAACTGGGAGCAAAAGGCGCGCCAGAACCTGGACACAAACTGACTCCCCCGATCCGACACAATCTCCTTGGGCAAACCGTGCAACCGGAAGACCTCCCTGGCAAAAATCATGGCCAACTCTTGTGCAGAGGGTAACTTCTTGAGAGGAACACAGTGGCACATTTTGGAAAACCGATCCACAATCATGAGAATGACCGTATGGCCTCGGGATGCAGGGAGGTCCACGATGAAATCCATCCCCAGGTGTGACCATGGGCGGTCCCCGGTGGCTATGGGTTGCAGAAGGCCCAACGGAAGGTGCCGAGGGGACTTACTCTGGGCACAAACGGAGCATGCCGCTACATATGCGGCGATGTCGGAACGTAGGGAAGGCCACCAGAACAGACGTGAAACAGCCCAGGACAGCTGATTCTTTCCAGGATGCCCCGCGGTCTTGGAGTTATGGTAGGTTCGCAACAACCGAGTGCGCAACTCCTCAGGCACAAAACATCTGCCGTTGGGTCTCCCAGAGGGAGCACCAGATTGAGCCGCCAAAATCTGCTCACCCAGGGGAGAGGTCAGGCTGGTGCGAATGGCGGCCAGGATCTGATTCGGAGGTATGACCGAAGTCGGAATCGATTCCTCCCTGGACAGCTCGGAGTACTGCCGTGATAAGGCATCCACCCTGATGTTCTTGGAACCGGGTAGGTAGGAGACCACGTAATTAAAACGTGACAGGAACAGAGCCCATCTGGCCTGACGTGGTGTCAATCTCTTGGCCTCAGAAAGGTAGGTCAGATTCTTGTGGTCCGTCAGGATGAGAACCGGAACCACCGAGCCCTCGAGCAAGTGCCTCCATTCTCTAAGGGCCTGCACGATGGCCAATAACTCCCTGTCACCAATCTGATAGTTGCATTCCGCGGGAGACAGTTTCCGGGAGTAAAACCCACAAGGAAGCAGAGGACCCTCTGGTGTTCTACGCTGAGACAGAAGAGCGCCTACTCCCGTCTCAGACGCGTCCACCTCGAGGACAAAGGGCAACCCAGGGTTGGGATGCGACAGAATCGGAGCCGACACAAAGGCGGACTTTAGGGCCTCAAAAGCTCGGATGGCCTCGAGCGGCCAGACCTGGGAATTACTGCTCTTCCTGGTCAGATCCGTGAGAGGCTTGGCCAGCATGGAAAAGTCCCTGATGAACTTCCGATAATAATTGGCGAAGCCCAAAAAGCGCTGCAGGGAACGAAGACCACTGGGCTGGGGCCACTGTAAGACAGCCGAGACCTTCTCAGGATCCATGGAGAACCCCTCAGCGGAAATGATGTAACCTAGGAAGGTTACCTGGGATCGGTGAAATTCGCATTTCTCAAGCTTACCGAACAGCTTGTTCTCTCGTAACCGTTGCAACACTCGTTTGACATCCAGAATGTGGGCCTCCATGGATTCAGAATATACCAAGATGTCATCCAAATAGACCACCACACACTGCTGCAACAGGTCACGGAAAACATCGTTGATGAATTCCTGAAAGACTGCGGGCGCATTGCACAACCCAAAGGGCATAACCAAGGATTCATAATGACCGGTCCTGGTGTTAAACGCGGTCTTCCACTCATCGCCCGCCTTGATCCTTACCAGGTTATATGCCGCCCTCAGGTCGAGTTTGGTAAAGACCGTGGCCCCTTTCAGGCGATCGAACAGCTCTGAAATCAAGGGTATCGGGTAAGCGTTCTTGATCGTGATGCGATTGAGACCCCTGTAATCGATGCAAGGCCTCAACTCACCGCCCTTCTTTTTCACAAAGAAAAATCCAGCCCCTGCCGGGGACGAGGATTTGCGAATGTGACCACGGGACAGCGCCTCCATCACGTACTCCTCCATGGCCTCATTCTCCGCAACCGACAGTGGATAGACCCTGCCGCGAGGAGGAACGGCACCAGGTTGTAACTCTATGGCACAATCATAGGGGCGGTGCGGAGGTAGGGCAACTGCGCGTACCTTATCGAATACATCCCGGTACTCCTCGTATTCAGGAGGCAACAGAGAGTCCGAGGAAGTACACAGCAACTTGACAGGCCCATGGATGCACTTAGCCCCACACTGTGGTGACCATGAGAGGATCTCGGCCGATCTCCAGTCGAAAGTCGGATTATGCCTCTGGAGCCAGGGGTACCCCAAGACCACCGAGTAGTGTGGAGACGAAATAACTTGGAAGCAGACCGACTCTCTGTGAGCGACACCAATGGCTATCCCCACTGGAAGGGTCTCATGAGTCACGTGTGACGGCTGGAGGGGTCTGCCGTCTATCGCCTCTAGAGCCAGCGGGGAACCTCGAGCCTGTAGAGGAATGGAATTGGCGGCAGCGAACTCACTATCAATGAAAAAACCACCAGCACCAGAGTCCACCAACGCCTGGGTCGTCACCGAGCCCCCGACCCAGGAGAGGACAACAGTGATCAGTGGTTTATCAACACGGGAAACCGGGGACGAGGAGACTCCACCCAAGATCTGCCCCCGACAGGATCTCAGGTGCGAGCGTTTCCCGGACGGTTCGGACATGCCAACCGAAAATGCCCACCGAGACCACAGTACATGCATCGGCCCTCGCGTCTCCGGAGTACCCTCTCCCCCTCGGGAGGCGAGCAAACCCCAGCTGCATGGGTTCACCCCCAGACAAGTCAACACCAGGAGGCGTGGGAGGAGAGGGAGGCACGGGTGGGACAGCAAAAGTAGGCGCCAAACTGTTAGGAGGCCTCCGCAGGCGCTCCTTAAAGGAAGGTCTCTCCCTGAGTCTGGTGTCAATCAAAATCAGGAAAGAAATAAGAGCCTCGAGCTCCACTGGTAGGTCCTTAGCTGCAACCTCATCCTTCAAGGCATCCGAGAGACCATGAGAGAAAGCAGCGACCAGAGCCTCATTATTCCAACCTACCTCTGCTGCCAGGGTACGAAACTCAATGGCGTATTCGGCTACGGATCGTGAACCCTGTCTGACGGACATAAGGAGCTTCGCAGCAGAGGCGGCGCGAGCCGGCACATCGAATACCTTCCGAAGAGAAGCAACAAAACCGGAAAACTCGGCAACCACCGGATTGTTGTTCTCCCATAAAGGGCTGGCCCAGGCCAAGGCCTTGTCCGAGAGCAGCGAGAAGCCCACCTTTGATCTCTCAGTGGGAAAGGCATGTGGCAGCAACTCGAAATAAATGCCCACTTGGTTAAGGAAACCTCGGCACTGAGTTGGCTCTCCCCCAAATCGTTGTGGAAGGGGGGCAGAACCGGTCATACCCCGAAACACCGCAGGCGCAACAACAGGTGTCGGGGTAGACTCTGGCGCAACAACCGGAGCGGCAGTAGGAGCGGGCCCAGGAGCGACAACCGACCCATCGGCAACTGGAGCGACATGAGCCGTGCGTTCAAGCAGGGTTTGCAACGCCACGGCGAACTGACCCAACAGGGACTCCAGCTGATCAAGTCTGGCAACCAGCGTGGGTAGCGAGGATGGCTCTGTACCGTCAAAATTCATGGCTTGGTCCTAATGTTACGGAACCATGAACCAGACGTACAACAAGAGATAAGTGAAAATAAGAAGGCTTTATTGAAAATCAAGCTGTAAAGCAAAAGTCCAAACGGATGGTGAAACCAGAGGTCAGGAACCAGAAGGGTAGTCAGACGAAGCCAGGATGAGGAACCAGCAGGGAAGTCAGACGAAGCCAGGATCAGGAACCAGCAGGGAAGTCAGACGAAGCCAGGATCAGGAACCAGCAGAGAAGTCAGACGAAGCCAGGATCAGAACCAGAAGCAGCAGCAGTCTTAGGCCCCATACTCACGAGCAAACATGTCTGCTGAAACTGGCCCGCAGGCCAGTTTCAGCAGACATGTTTGGTCGTGTGTGGGCGCGAGCGGGCCGAATTCCAGCAAACATTTGCCCGCCGGGCCTTTTCCCAGCAGACAAATATTCCTGGACTTGTTTTAAAACAGCCCGCTGGAATTCAGCCCGCTCGGACATGTACGGTCGTCAGTACAGACCTACCGTACATGTCCAGGCGCCCGCCGTCCCTCGCATGCGTCGAATGACTTCGACGCATGCGTGGAAGCATTTTAAAGGCGGGCCGCCCACGTCGCCGCGTCATTGTCGCGGCGACACCGCGTCATCGACGCGGCGACACCGCGGACACGCCCCGCGTATTGTTTACGCGCGGACTTCTGTACGATGGTGTGTACAACCATCGTACAGAAGCCCTCTGGCAGACATGTATGGTGAAAACGGTCCGACGGACCGCTTTCACCATACATGTTTGGTCGTGAGTACCCGGCCTTAGAAGCATGTGCACACAGGAGGACCAAGCAAGGAACTGAAGTCACAGACCTCCTATATATGTGAGCCAGGCATCCAGCTCCTCCCAGTGGGAAGGAGGAGCCGCAGAATGGGAGGCTACAAGAGACCTAGAAACCAAGATGGCCGCCAGCACATGTCAAACGAAGGAGACAGGAGAGAGGTAAGACCATGACAGAATTTCAAATATTTTTTTTTTTTTGCGTAAGACGTCCGGGAATACGAAACGCCGTAACTCACGTCGCCGTTCAAAAAAATTACGTCACATCACGCAAAGCACGGCGGGAATTTCAAAACTGAGCATGCGCAGTACGTCCGGCGCGGGAGCCCGCCTAATTTAAATGGTACACGCCCCATTTGAATTGGGCGAGCTTGCGCCGGACGTGTTTACGATACACCGCCGCAAGTTTACAGGTAAGTGCTTTGTGGATCAGGCACTAACACTGAAAACTTGCGGCTGTGTAATGTAAACGGGTTACGTTGCGCCGCCGCAATTGTACCTGAATCTGGCCCTAAGTGCTTGTGGGCTTCACAATGCCCACAAGCAAAATGACAACGGTGTGGACATAGTTTTATAAACTATCTTTTTTGAATAACTATGCGGAGCGGCAGCGCATTGTAAAATAGTAAGTGACCGGATTTATATTATAAAAACGCATGATGAAAGGACATACATTTAAAAAACGCTAATTGTGGATAGAACCCCGCTTTAATGATTGGTAATATATTACATTTTTGGTTTTCGGGTTATTATCACTTTAAAAAAAGAAAACAAATGCAGCCACCACATCAAATGATTGGTAAGCTGCAATATAATAGATTTCTGATGTTGTGCTTAGATACGCTTTAGGTATTTACAACTTGGTAAGGACCAGTCATGAAGCCTTCAGTGTTGTGACCACGTCTGTGGATATTAGCGAGTGCTTGTGTTATGATTGCTATGGGTGTCATTGTCATATGGAATGTGTCACATATTTGGAACTTGAAATAGAGAAATGATGAGAAGCTGTGAGTCAGGATTCCTGCGTGGGAGCAGCCATTGCACAGGGGTTAATAACCATGTGCGGCTTCTAACAAGCTGTATCTTCCCTAACGGGGTCAGCAGGAAGCTCATAGGAAGTTGAAGAGGCTCGCCTAATGATACGGGATACAATAATCCGCTGTTGGTTAAAGCAATCCCTCCTCTCCAGCGGCGTATTCAGTTGCAGTATATATAATCCCATTCCATAGAATATGCAGAGATGGTAACCGAGAAATAATTGCCCAGCTTCTGATTCATGCATAGAGATTGGGCTCAGGCTCAAACACGACTTGTCATTTTCTCAACCATGTTGGTTGTTTTTTTTTTTTTTTCTCAGTTAATCTGGTCTGGGCATATGGCAGTGCATTCATAAATGCCTGTTATAGAACTTTCCGTGTCCAAAAACAGCGTTCATGTATTTTCAATGAACCTCCGCTGAGCTCCTTTTTAAAGGGAAAAAAAAAATATGCACAAATATGAATCCAGAATTGTGTATCGGCCAAGGCCCAGTTTATAGGGAAAATCCGAAAGCAGCCAATACAGAATTGATGTGTCTTTATAGGAATGGCGCAAGGAAATGTATATATAATCAGGTGTTTATGTGACTGCAAATTATCCCTTGACTAAGCCTATTTCTGACATTTTGGGGGCAGATCTTTGTGTATCTGAGATACACCTACGCTGCCGTAACTTACTTTTTTTGGTTCGAATCCCCAAAGAATTTGCGCCGTAAGTTACGGCGGAGTAGTGTATCTCAAGCGGCGTAACGGCGCGGAATTCAAATCGGCGATTAGGGGGCGTGTTTCATTTAAATGAAGCGCGTCCCCGCGCCGAATGAACTGCGCATGCTCCGTTTCTAAATTTCCTGCCGTGCATTGCGCGAAATGACGTCCTTGCGACGTCACTTAGACGTGACTTACGTACATTCTGAAAAATAAAAATTCAAATTTTGACGCGGGAACGACGGCCATATTTAACATGGCAAGTCTAAGGCCTCGTACACACGGACGGACTGTCCGATGAAAACGGTCCGCCGGACCGTTTTCATCCGACATGTCCGCTGCCGGATTTCTGTCTGATGGTTGTACACACCATCAAACAGAAATCTGCGCGGACACGATACGCGGAGACGTGGCCGCGCCATTGCCGCGATGATGATGCGGTGACGTGTGCGGCCCTGGAAGGTCAATGCTTTCACGCATGCGTCGAATCACTTTGACGCATGCGAGGGCTTTCGGCCGAGCGGACATGTCCGGTGAGTCTGTACAGACGACCGAACATGTTCGACGGACAGGTTTCCAGCGGACATGTTTCTTAGCATGCACGTACGTTTGTGGATCGTCGGAAATAGCTAATTTGCATACCCGACACAGAAAACGACGTGAAATTTGAAGGTACGCCGGCGTATCAGTAGATACGCCAGCGTACTCTCTTTGTGGATCTGCCCCTTGGTGTTTACAAGTTAAAGCGGGGGTTCACTCAAAAAAAATAAAACATTTAACATCACATCTAGCATACTAAGCATACTAAGGGCATTTACTTTCGGCAGGTCTTTTTTTTTTTCTTCCGTACTTACCTTTATATCCTGATTTTGTCCAGGGCTTCGATGACTGCGGGACTGGGCGTTCCTGTCCTTCGGTTCGATGATTGACGGCTTGTGAAACATGTCCCCTGTCGCACAACGCGCGTCACCAGATTTTCGGAAATAGCCGAGCTGCGAGTCAGGACTATACGGCACCTGCGCACGTCGTGTAGAGCTGACTGCGCAGGCGCCGTATAGTGCCGACTCGCAGCTCGGCTATTTCCGGAAATCTGGTGACGCGCGTTGTGCGACAGGGGACATGTTTCACAAGCCGTCAATCATCGAACCCAAGGATAGGAACGCCCAGTCCCGCAGTCATCTGAACCCTGAGGCTGGGATAGGAACGCCCAGTCCCGCAGTCATCGGAACCCTGAGGCAGGGATAGGAACGCCCAGTCCCGCAGTCATCGGAACCCTGAGGCAGGGATAGGAACGCCCAGTCCCGCAGTCATCGGAACCCTGAGGCTGGGATAGGAACGCCCAGTCCCGCAGTCATCGGAACCCTGAGGCAGGGATAGGAACGCCCAGTCCCGCAGTCATCGGAACCCTGAGGCAGGGATAGGAACGCCCAGTCCCGGAGTCATCAGAACGCGGAAGCCCTGGACAAAATTAGAATATAAAGGTATGTACGGAGAAAAAAAAAAAAAAAAGACCTGCCGAAAGTAAATGTCCTTAGTATGCTTAGTCTAATGTTAAAAATGTGTTTTTAGGGTGAACCTCCACTTTAAAATCCATATTTTTTGCTAGAAAATTACTTAGAACCCCTAAAAATTATATATATATTTTAGCAGAGAATCTAGAGAATAAAAGGGCGATTGTGGCAATATTTTATGTCACACGGTATTTGTGCAGCGGTCTTTTAAATGCAACTTTTTGGGGAATAAGACACTTTTATGAACAAAAACGAAACAAAAAATGTAGCCCAATTTTTTTGTATAATGTGAAAGATGATGTTACGCAGAGTAAATAGATACCAAACATGCCACGTTTAAAATTGCACACACTCGTGAAAAAACTACGGTCCCTAAAAATCTCCATAGGCATCGTTTTAAAAAAACGTAACGGTTACCAGGTTAGAGTTACAGAGGAGGTCTGGTGCTAGAAATATTGATCTTGCTCACATATGCAGGCGTGACTTCCGTATGCGTTTTCTTTGCTGCGCAAGCTCGCAGGGACGGGGGCGCTTAAAAAAAATGTTTTATTTTTTCTTTATATTGTGTTTTAAAGAAAAAATGTGATCACTATTATTGCTGTGACAGTAATAGGTGGTGACAGGTACTCTTTATGGAGGGATCAGGGTCTAAAAGACCCCAAATCCCTCCTTTACACTTCAAAGTATTCAGATCGCTGAAAACGGCGATTCTGAATACTGTATTTAAAAAAAAAAAAAAAACGGTGCCATTGGTAGCCGAGTAAACCGGAAGTGACGTTGTGACGTCGCTTCCGTGTTCACAGAGAGAAGACTGGAACTAAGCCGTTTCCGGCTTCATGCCCATCTGTCTCTACCCGCCGGAAGTGGAGGATCGAGGATTGGGTCTCCCGGTGGGACGGGAGGCCCGGTAAGAGCGGCGGAAGGGTGGCGTCCCCTCCTGCTCCTCCAGAATAACAACTGAGCGACTTTTAGCCACATCGGTTGTTATCCCTGGAAAGCCGACTGCCCGCTCTAAAAAACAGTACCGGGATGATGCCTGCAGCTGCGGGCATCATCCCGGTATAACCCCCTAAAGCCGAGGCCGCATATATGCGTACGCTTAGCGGGAACGAGTTATACCGTAGATTAGGATTTTTAGAAAATGAAATGGGACCCCCCCACCCAAACCCAGGCACACTGAATTTTCACAGAAAACAGCCCACTACTTTGTTTTGTTATTTTATTGAGAGGATAAAACTTAGATGTGCACCATAGTCAATGGCACAGGCGCACTGAGCCTGCCGGATTTCTGAATGGGATCATGCCGGTCCCGCGCACATGAGTGACGTCATTGCCGCTCCGGCCAGTCACATCGCTACCCGGAGAGATGGTGGCGGAGGGGAACGAGGAGCGCTTCGGGGGCTTCGATCTCAGGTAAGTCATTCATAATGAGCTAGTACACTACAACTACAAGTGCAAACTACAAGTGCAAAGTGCACTTGAAATTGCACTAAAAGTGCACTTGGAAGTGCAGTCGCTGTAAATCTAAGGGGTAGATCTGAAATGAGGGGAAGCTCTGCTGATTTTATCATCCAATCATGTGCAAGCTAAAATGCTGTTTTTTTATCTCCCTTACATGTCCCCCTCGGATCTACAGTGACTGGGTGTCTGACACCCCGCAACACCGATCTAGGTAAAGAGTCTCTGACGGAGACTCTTTACCACGTGATCAGCCGTGTCCAATCACGGCTGATCACGATGTAACAGGAAACAGGAAAAGCCTGTTAGACGCGAGTAGAGGAGAGCCGTTCGGCTGCTCTTCTGACAGGGGGGGTTTGCACTGATCAATTATTAGCGCAGCCCCCCCAAGGATGCCCACACTGGACCACCAGGGATGCCACTAGACCACCAGGGATGCCCACCACAGGTATGCCACCCTAGACCACCAGGGATGACGATCAGAAATGATAAATGGATGCAAATCAGTGCCCACAATGGATTCCAATCAGTGCCCACAATTGGCATCACTGATTGGCAGGCATTATTGTTTGGCACTGATTGGCATCCATTAGTACAACACATTGCAGTACATTAGTGCCACCTATCAGTGCCCATCTATGCCCATCCATGCCGCCTATCAGTGCCCATCCATGCCGCCTATATGTGCCCATCCGTGTCGCCTATTCGTGCCCATCCATGCCGCCTATCAGTGCCCATCCATGCCGCCTATCAGTGCCCATCCGTGCCGCCTATCAGTGCCCATCCGTGCCGCCTATCAGTGCAACCTATCAGTGCCACATATTAGTGCCCATTAATGCCACCTCATCAGTGCCACCTCATTGGTGCCACCTCATCGGTGCCCATCAGTGCCGCCTTATCAGTTCAGTACTATCAGTGCCCATCAATGAAGGATAAAACTTACTTATTTACAATGTTTTGTAACTGAAACAAAGAAAAAAAAAAAAGGTTTTATTTTTAAAAATTTTCGGTCATTTTTTATACTTTTTTAGCAGAAAATAAAAATTGCAGAGGTGAACAAATACCACCAAAAGAAATCTCTATTTGTGGGAACAAAATTATAAAAATTTAATTTGGGTACAGTATAGCATGACCGCGCAAGTCTCATTCAAATTGCAACAGCGCTGAAAGCTGAAAATTGGTCTGGGAAGGAAGGTGTATAAGTGCCCAGTATGGAAGTGGTTAAAGCAGCGCAGGCCCATATCGCAAAAAAATGGCCTGGTCATTAAGGGGA
The DNA here is from genome assembly GCF_905171775.1 of Rana temporaria. NCBI lineage: Eukaryota > Metazoa > Chordata > Amphibia > Anura > Ranidae > Rana > Rana temporaria. Next base: position 51,107,211 of record NC_053491.1, read on the forward strand.
TAAACCCTTCAGGGGCTGAAGTGGTTAAAGAAACAATCGTAACTTAGTATCGATTTGCCATTCTGAAGCTTCTCTCCAACCACTTTGCATATTATTGTATATATACTGTGATTCAGTACTTGCCAAATATGCTGCAGAAATCTCCCTCCACTAAAGCTGACCATACATTATACAATTTTCTTGTTCAATTTCCTTTAGATTTACCTTCAACTATGTAGTAGAAGGGCCTGCCTGATTGCATACACAATTTAAAGTGTTTAAGGTGTGACCTCATATTATATGGTTTTGGTAAATCTAAAGGAAAGTTGTAGAAGAAAATTGTTTAATGTATGGCCAGCTTAAGTCTGGCTGCAGTCATTTTAACTTTGGGCAGCTGAAGCTGCTGCCTGTTCACTTCCTGGATTTACACAGACTCACAGAGGCACACCTCCAGCTCTGAATCTCTCATTGGCCCTCTTATGACGTATCCCCTCCCTTCCTGCCTCTGTGCATGATGTCATAAGCCTAGGCCAATGACCAAACAAGAAACAGGAAGTGGGCTGTATAAGGTATTTATTGGCATTTACTATCCAAAGTTTAAACAACAACAAGGGCAGAAGATTTATTACAGGCATGTCCAAAGTCTGGCCCGCGTTCCAGTTTCGGGCGGCCCGCCTGATGATCTTGACATATATATCTTTTGTGGCCCCCAACCAGGGCTGTCTTTAATGTTGATTGGACCCTGGGCAACACAATTCTTGACCCCCCCCCCCCCCCTAATGCAATTTTGTTCTCCACCTGCTCTGAGACATATAATAAATATCAGCTAGACTTAAAATCAGTTTGCCGTATCAGATCAGGCAGTGATTGTGATTGGTTGCCAGAGGTTACAGCATATCATTACCACTTACTGACTGGTTGCTAGAGGTTACAGCACACATTACGGCTCACTGATTAGTTGCTAGAGATTACAGCACCTGATTTCTTCTTGTTGATTGGTTGCTAGAGATTACTGTACAGTAATACTACTCATTGTTTGGATGCTAGAGGTTACAGCACATCATCTCCTCACTGCAGAGGGGCATGATATACATGATAATGCCGCCTTTATTTACATATGAATGCCACCAGCCTCAGCTATTTACATATGAATGCATTTATTTACATATGAATGCTCCCGTTATTTACATATGAATGACAATGATTTACATGTAAACACAGGGTCTGCAGGTGAGTCATCTGTACACAACAATAGGGTTGAGCTGGGCAGCATTAGTAGCAGCACACTGAGATATCAGTACATGCCATGGGACTAAAACTTCAAGGGACAAGGGAATTTAAACTGGTATAGTTCCCAAGTATGAGGCAGCTGCTTTGGGCCCCACAACAATGCCCCTTTTGCCCTGCCTTAAAGACGGCCCTGCCCTCAACGAATCCCCAAGTGCCGGGGGCCACAATAGATAGCATACAGGAGAGTATTTCCTGTTTACAGGCATCCAGTGTAAAAGGAAGTCCCGTCTCCTGCCCTGCCATTGGACGACTGTTCTGTCCATCACAGGAGGCGGGACTTTCAATTAAAGAGGCCCATCGAGAAAACAGGAGCTTCTCCTGTTTGTTGGCGCTCGTCCCGCCCCCTCCCTGTCTCCTCTGCAGGCTGCACTGACAATAATGGTAAGTCTGCATTCATGGCAATAAAATGGGTGCTGCATTTATGGCAATTTAGTGGGTGCTGCATTCATGGCAATATGGCGGGTGCTGCATTCATGGCAATACGGCGGGTGCTGCATTCATGGCAATACGGCGGGTGCTGCATTCATGGCAATACGGCGGGTGCTGCATTCATGGTAATACGGTGGGTGCTGCATTTATGGCAATGTAGAGGGTGCTGCATTTATGGCAATAGGGTGGGTGCTGCATTCATGGCAATACGGTGGGTGCTGCATTCATGGCAATACGGCGGGTGCTGCATTCATGGCAATATGGAGGGTGCTGCATTCATGGCAATATGGTGGGTGCTGCTTTAATGGCAATACGAAGGGTGCTGCATTCATTGCAATGGAGTGGGTGCTGCATTCATGGCTATACGGCGGGTGCTGCATTCATGACAATACGGCGGGTGCTGCATTCATGGCAATACGGAGGGTGCTGCATTCATGGCAATACGGTGGGTGCTGCATTCATGGCAATACGGCGGGTGCTGCATTCATGGCAATACGGCGGGTGCTGCATTCATGGCAATACGGCGGGTGCTGCATTCATGGCAATACGGAGGGTGCTGCATTCATGGCAATACGGAGGGGGCTGCATTCATTGCAATGGAGTGGGTGCTGCATTCATGGCAACGGTGAGGCTGCAGATGGGCACTGATCCTTGTTTTGCTTCATCGTTCTTTATTTCAAATTTAAGATTTGTTTTCCTGAAATTTTCTTTTTTAAAGTGAAGGTGCGTGTTATAAGCCGATAAATACGGTATATCAAAATAACATGCCCAAGCTCATCTCTTCACCACGCACAGCCACAAAGGCAGGAGAATTCTTGCTGGGCCGTGTATTAGTGATCAAAGGAACACACTTAGACCACATTGTAATGGTTTAAAGAATGTCAGACAAAATAGTCGGCCCTCACTCATGTTCACTTCATCAAATCTGGCCCTCTTTGAAAAAAGTTTGGACACCCCTGATTTAATAGATGGAATGATGAAAAAAAGTCCACTTTAACTACAAGAGCAGGGGAACGAGGAACCAGAAAATCCCAATATCAGACAGCTGTCCTCATTGTTATGGAGCAGAGGAAGAGAAATGTGTCATTTTTTATATTTTTGCAAAGTCACCGATGTCTGCAGGCTGATACCGGAAGGTGATTTTTATAACAATAAATTGTAGAATGGATTGTATGCCACATACCTGTCATATGTTCTATAGCACTAAATATCAATGAAATGGGCACCGGCAGGACACACACACGATCATTAAAACCCCCCTTGTGGATATGAACATAAAATATCAATCAAAGACAAAACACGCTAAATCCTGTTTGTAGATTTATTCTCTGTGACCTGTACTGAATAATACTTGTGAAGAACGTGTAATAATCCTAATACAGGGAAATTGGGTTTTTAGACTGGCAGGCATGAAGAAACAATAGAAATGCAGAAGGCGGCATGAATAGAACAAAGAGGGGGAAAAAAACGCCTTTTTAGGTTTTATCACAAAGGCAACAGAGACTAGCCAGAAGGTATATCATGAGATTAGGTGGGAAATCTGTATTCTGAGACAGAGCCACAATCTCAGTGTGTGTAATGTTATTGGCAATTGTACCAAAATAATTCATGTACTTAGGAGATCAGCACCGGGGAAATAACACTGTGCTGGGAAATTCCTCTGCATTGTCAGGGCATCAATTCCTACAGCTGGTGATTATTCGGGCTGCCATCTAGTGGTGAAATGTGGCACTAAGTCCCATCCTTCATTATAGTGAAATTCATACCAGGGCTGTCCTGAAAATAATGCAAAACTGGGCATATCTTTTTTTTTAACCACTTAAGCCCTGGACCATTATGCAGGTAAAGGACCTGGCCCCTTTTTGCGATTCGGCACTGCGTCGCTTTAACTGACAATTGCGCGGTCGTGTGACGTGGTTCCCAAACAAAATTGGCGTCCTTTTTTTCCCACAAATAGAGCTTTCTTTTGGTGGTATTTGATCACCTCTGCGGTTTTTATTTTTTAACCCTCCTGGCGGTGTTCCCGAGTCTGACTCGGGGTTAGATTTTCATGCTGCGATCGGTAACCCCGAGTCAGACTCGGGCTCGCCTCGCTGGATCCACAGACAGTGTTTACTTACCTTGTTCCTGGATCCAGCGATGCCACCGCGCTGTGTGAGCGAGCGGGACCTCGTTCGATTCACACAGTGTCCTCCTGTGCCGCCGATCTCCGTTCCCTGTGACATTACGACGCACGGGGGCGGAGATCGGCGCCAAATTCAAAAAGGTAAACAAACACAATACACACAGTATACTGTAATCTTATAGATTACAGTACTGTATGTAAAAAATACACACACCCCTTGTCCCTAGTGGTCTGCCCTGTGCCCTACATGTACTTTTATATAATAAAAACTGTTCTTTCTCCCTGCAAACTGGAGATTGTCCATAGCAACCAAAAGTGTACTTTTATGTCAAAAATGGTTTTAGATCAGCTAGAAAACAGCAATAATAAATTATAATCACTTGCAGAATTGTGCGATAGCGATTTGTGGGGAAATTCGTCATAAAAAAAAAAAAATAATGACAACGACAATTCTGCAACTGAGCAAATTTCAGTGATTTTGAGTTGATTACATTATTGAATCATTTTTATTATAATTATATTATTATTTGTTATAATTATTTATAATTATTTATTATATTATATTATAATTTATAATTTTGTTTTTTTTAAAAATGTCATACCCGGGATGCCTACTAGACTCTTGTTTGGTCAGATTTAAGTGAGTTATTCCTAAAAATTACAGGCCTACAGTATAAAACGCCAAATTTCCTTGCAAATAATGGTACCGCTTTCAGCACCTTTTTTCTGAAAGAATCATACCGCCAGGGAGGTTAAATAAAAATAGAGCGACCATTAAAAAAAATATATATATTTTTTTTACTTTTTGCTATAATAAATATCCCCCAAAAATATATAAAAAAAACATTTTTTTCCCTCAGTTTAGGCTGATACGTATTCTTCTACCTATTTTTGGTAAAATAAATCGCAATAAGCGTTTGATAGGTTTGCGGAAAAGTTATAGCGTTTTCAAAATAATGGATATTTTTATGGCATTTTTATTAATAATTTATTTTTTACTACTAATGGCGGCGATCAGTGATTTTTTTCGTGACTGCAACATTATGGCGGACACATCGGACACTTTTGACACATTTTTGGGACCATTGTAATTTTTACAGTGAAAAGTACTATAAAAATGCACTGATTACTGTGAAAATTACACTGGCAGTGAAGGGGTTAACCAGGAGGGGGCACTGTAGGGGTTAGGTGTGCCCTAAGGGAGTGTTCTTACTGTGGGGGGGGGCGTGGCTGTGCGTGTGACGTCACTGATCGTCGTTCCCTATGACAGGGAACAGACGATCAGTGACAGCCACACTAGGAAGCACGGGGAGAGGTGTGTTTACACTCACCTCTCCCCTTTCTTCCTCTCTGTGACCCGATCGCGGGACACCGGCGGCGATCGGGTCCGCGGGGCCCCACGGGCGTGGTCATGGTGGACCGGACCGGGTCGCGAGCGTGCTGTAGGCGCACTCGCGACCCACGGCTGGGCATCTTAAAGGGGACGTACCTGTACGTCCATATGCCCAGCCGTGCCATTTTGCTGACGGAAATAGTCTTGCGGCGGTCCATAGGTGGTTCAAATGTCATATGTTGGTAGAGTAACTCTTCCTCTATAGTAACTCTTCTTTTTTTTTTTCATTGCAAGTAAAAAGCGGATTCCAAGCAGAAGCAACATGCTGTCATTGGGGTTGATTTACTAAAGACAAATACACTGTGCGCTGCAAGTGCAGTTGCTGTAGGGCTTAGCAACTTAGGAAAGGCTTCATTTTGCAAAGAATACTCAATTACATGCAAGGAAAATTAAAAAAAAATATGTTTTTTTTATTTGTACATGATTGGATGATAGAAATCAGCAGCGCTTTCACTCATTTCAGAGCTTCCCCTCAGATCTAGAGCAACTGCACTTTAAGCTCACAGTGTATTTGCCTTTAGTAAACCTACCTTCCTGAGTACTTGAAGTGATTGTATAAAAAAACAAACAAACAAAAAAACATGTCATACATGTGCTCCTTTGCTCAGGTTCCCCGCCTGCGCTCTGGGCCCCTCCCCCTTGCTGAGTGCCCCCATAGAAAGCCGCTTGCCGTAGGGGCACTTATGCATGCTCGCTCCCGAGCTGGCTCTCTGCGTCCATAAGACAAACTTTTGGATAATCTTGATAACAGACAATGGGGGTTATTTATGAAAGGCAAATCAACTTTGCACTACAAGTGCATGGTGTACTTAGAAGTGCAGTCGCTGTAGATCTGAGGGGAAGATCTGAAATGAGGGGAAGCTCTGCTGATTTTATCATCCAATCATATGCAAGCTAAAATTATGTTTTTTATTTTCCCTGCATGTCCCCCTCAGATCTACAGCGACTGCACTTCCAAGTGCACTTGCAGTGCACTTGTAGTGCAAAGTGCATTTGCCTTTTGTAAATAACCCCCCATTGTTATGAAGCAGAGGACACCATTTTTTCTAATCATTGCTATGTAATTTTTTATATTTTTACAAAGTCACTGACATCTGCAAGCTATAAAAAAAAAACATCCTGTTTAGTTTGAATCTATCCATTATTATCTATCCATTATTGAGGTATACCTGCCATTGCCCAAACAGTATTGACCAGTTCCAGTTCTTCAATGCAGGAATCATACCTATCAGCTGTAAGGAGTTCCTTAAAGTGGTTGTAAACCCTTAGGCCGCGTACACACGGTCGGTCCAAACCAATGAAAACGGACTGAAGTTCAGTTTCATCCAGGGCCGGACTGGGAATAAAAACCAGCCCTGGAAAAAATGTCATACCAGCCACATAGCATAACGTCATTTTTTTCTTATTCATGAAAGGGAAAACTATGCACATTTGAAGAGTGTATTATATATACAGAAGACAGATATAAAAATCACATAGGGCTTTATATATATATGCAAATGCCAGTTAAAAGTGGTCAATCATCAAGGGGGACCCCAGGACATCTGGGAACGTGGGGCCCATTGAAATCAGCAGCAGCGCTTTTTGGGGGTGATTTTAACGTTTTTTGGCCACTAGCGGGGGTTAAAAGTGCCCACTGGCGGCTGAAAAGCACTGCAAAAAAGTCGGTAAAGCGCCGCTAAAAATTGCAGCGCTTTACCGCCGACGACCCCCAACGCCTCAATGTGAAAGCAGTCTAAGGTAAGGGGTGGGTTACTGATATAAGGGGGAAATCTTTAAATCAGTGTCCCTTTACATGATTGTATTCACTCCCCCTTATATCAGTGACCCCCCCCTTAGGCTGGCCTTGCGGTGCTGTCACTGACCTCCTTTTAGGTGCACCTTGCAGGGATCAGTCAATCGGCTCCAGCTTGGTGGCTCTGGTTCCTCTGACTTCTCCCATGATCCCCATCCCAGCGACACTCCCACTCTTGACTCCTCTCCAAACTCCCTCAGAGACTGCAGACTTCACATGATACAAGAGATGGTCAGAGACTGCAGACATGATACAAGAGATGGTCAGAGACTGAAGACATGATATAAGAGATGGTCAGAGACTGCAGACATGGTACAAGAGATGGTCAGAGACTGCGGATATGATACAAGAGATGGTCAGAGACTGCAGACATGGTACAAGAGATGGTCAGAGACTGTAGACATGATACAAGAGATGGTCAGAGACTGCAGACATGGTACAAGAGATGGTCAGAGACTGTAGACATGATACAAGAGATGGTCAGAGACTGCAGACATGGTACAAGAGATGGTCAGAGACTGCGGATATGATACAAGAGATGGTCAGAGACTGCAGACATGATACAAGAGATGGTCAGAGACTGCAGACATGATACAAGAGATGGTCAGAGACTGCAAACATGATACAAGAGATGGTCAGAGAATGCAGACATGAAACAAGAGATGTCAGAGACTGCAAACATGATACAAGAGATCAATGCAGAGAGAACAGGCAAAAAATATATAAATGCACATTTTTTTACCTGAAAAAAAAAATAATTTATTATTATAATAAATACATTCACATTTTATTATTATTTACAGTATATTATTTTATTATAATACATAAAGTTAGCTTTTTTTTTAAAGAAAGAAATCCATGAGAGAGGGGCAGAAATGGTGAGAAAGAGGGGCTGCAATGGTGAGAGAGAGGGGCTATAAGGGTGAGAGAGAGAGAGAGAGAGAGAGAGAGAGAGAGAAAGGGGCTGCAATGATGAGAGATAGAGGGGCTGCAGTGGTGAGAGAAAGGGGCTGCAATAGTGAGAGAGAGGGGCTGCAGTGGTGAGAGAGAGAGAGAGAGGGGGGGCTGCAATGGTTGGAGGGAGAGAGGGGCTGCAATAGTGAGAGAGAGAGGCTGCAACAGAGAGAGAGAGAAAGAGGCTGCAACAGAGAGAGAGACAAAGAGGCTGCAACAGAGAGAGAGAGAGAGAGAGAGAGAGAGAGAGAGAGAGAAGAGGCTGCAACAGAGAGAGAGAGAGAGAGGGGCTGCAATGATGAGTGATAGAAGGGCTGCAGTGGTGAGAAAGAGGGGCTGCAGTGGTGAGACAGAGTGAAAGGGGCTGCAATAGTGTGAGAGAGAGAGAGGCTGCAATAGTGAGAGAGATGAGCTGCAATAGAGAGAGAGAGGAGCTGCAATAGAGAGAGAGAGGGGCTGCAATGGTGGGGGAGAGAGAGGGGGGCTGCAATGGTGAGAGAGGCTGCAATGGTTGGAGGGAGAGAGGGGCTGCAATAGTGAGAGAGAGAGAGAGAGAGAGAGAGAGGGGGCTGCAATAGAGAGAGAGAGGGGCTGCAATGGTGAGAGAGAGAGAGAAAGTGCTGCTATAGTGTGTGTGATAGAGAGGGGGGCTGCAATGGTGGGAGAGAGAGAGAGGGGGGCTGCATTGGTGGGAGAGAGAGAGGGGGGCTGCAATGGTGGGAGAGAGAGAGAGGGGGGCTGCAATGGTGGGAGAGAGAGAGAGGGGGGCTGCATTGGTGGGAGAGAGAGAGGGGGGCTGCAATGGTGGGAGAGAGAGAGAGGGGGGCTGCAATGGTGGGAGAGAGAGAGAGGGGGGGCTGCAATGGTGGGAGAGAGAGAGAGAGGGGGGGGGCTGCAATGGTGAGAGAGAGAGGGGGGCTGCAATGGTGGGAGAGAGAGAGAGGGGGGGGCTGCAATGGTGAGAGAGAGAGGGGGGTTGCAATGGTGGGAGAGAGAGAGAGAGAGGGGGGGGCTGCAATGGTGAGAGAGAGAGGGGGGCTGCAATGGTGGGAGAGAGAGAGAGAGGGGGGCTGCAATGGTGAGAGAGGGGTTGCAATAGTAAGGAAGAGGGAGAGAGAGAGATGGGCTGCAACAGTGAGAGAGAGGGGTTGCAATGGTGAGAGAAAGGGGCTGCAATGGTGAGAGAGAGGGGGCTGCAGTGATATGGGAGAGTGGGGGGGGGGCTGCAATGGTGGGGGAGAGAGGGGGGCTGCAATGGTGGGGGAGAGAGAGAGGGGGGGGCTGCAATGGTGGGAGAGAGAGGGGGCTGCAATGGTGGGAGAGAGAGGGGGGCTGCAATGGTGGGAGAGAGAGGGGGTCTGCAATGGTGGGAGAGAGAACTGCAATGGTGGGAGGGAGAGAGGGGGCTACAATGGTGGGAAGGAGAGAGAGGGGGCTGCAATGGTGGGAGGGAGAGAGAGGGGGCTGCAATGGTGGGAGGGAGAGAGAGGGGAGCTGCAATGGTGGGAGGGAGAGAGGGGGGCTGCAATGGTGGGGGAGAGAGGGGGGGCTGCAATGGTGGGGGAGAGGGGGGGCTGCACTGGTGGGGGGAAGAGAGGGGGGCTGCAATGGTGGGGGGAGAGAGAGAGAGGGGGGCTGCACTGGTGGGGGGGCTGCAATAGTGGGGGAGAGAGAGAGGGGGGCTGCACTGGTGGGGGGAGAGAGGGGGGCTGCAATGGTGGGGGGAGAGAGGGGGGCTGCACTGGTGGTTGAGAAAGAGGGGGGCTGCAATGGTGGGAGGGGGGAGAGAGAGGGGGGCTGCAATGCTGCAGACCATTTACCGGCAAAAAAACATAATTTGTTTGCTTTGAGAGAGAGAGAGAGAGATGCACCTTGCAAATTGTAAACCATATAATCTCTTTCTCACACCACCCATTGCACGGTGCACTCCTCCCCCCCCCTCTCTCTCTGAGATTGTTATAGAGACAGTTTACAATTTCCAGGGGCAGCAAAGGTAGGTGACCGTGACAGGGAGAGGAGGGGGGCCCGGGGGGGGGGTGCGAGAGAGTCGAGATACAGAATGAAACAGCATGTATGGATTTTCATTAAAAATCTATTTGTTCACCTTGTGGCTTGTGCTCCAACTCCAAGGCTGGCCGGAGCCGTTCACTTCTTCTCCTCTGCGGCTCTGCCTTCACAGGAGAAACATAGTGGGCGGTGCTGGCGCCGCACGGGACGATGGAACAACATCTATCATTCAGTTCTCCTGCTCGGCTCCTCCCCTCCCTCAGACACATCATCGCTCCAGCCTCCAGTCCACACAGCGCGGGAAGGAAAGTGCAGCGGAGAGCATGGCGGCCGCAACCCGCCGGCCGGCCGGCCGCCGCTGCTGTTTATTAACATAATGTAAATATTAACATGACACTGGTGACTGGAGTCACTGCAGCTAGGCATGGGGCAGGCGTATAATAGCAAAGTGCGGCCGCGATGGAGGCCGGCCGGCCGCCATCGTGGCCCCCACAGCTGATTAGTTTGACTGACAGCAGGCGGCCTACCGGGAATTTTCCCGATATCCCGGTAGGCCAGTCCGGCCCTGGTTTCATCGGTCCAAACCCTAAAGGTGGATGCCGCACCTGGAACCTGGAACAGGCGGGAAGAACCAATAAAGATGGCGTCTGCCACAGATATACCCCTCCCCAGCATTCCCCACGAGGGAAAAACTCCTCATTAGCTGCTGGGGAAAAGTGGCTCTGCCAGAACCCCTCTAGCACCACCTGTCGCCCAGGGGTGGAAACAACACCCCTGGAGCGCAGACTGACCCACAGGACAGTTCTGGAATGACAGCAGCCCATAATTTAACAAATTGTGAATGGGAGCAAATAACTCTCCCATTCCCCACTAACTTTAGCGTAGTGCCCATACTGAAAGTAAGGGGGCATTACATAAATGTAGGATTAGGAGGGGGTGCAGGATATAAATGTAGAGTTAGGAGGGGGTGCAGGATATAAATGTAGGGTTAGGAGGGGGTGCAGGATATAAATGTAGGGTTAGGAAGGGGTGCAGAATATAAATGTAGGATTAGAAGGGGGTGCAGGATATAAATGTAGGATTAGAAGGGGGAGCAGGATATAAATCTAGGATTAGGAGGGGGTGCAAGATATAAATGTAGGATTAGGAGGGGGTGCAGGATATAAATGTAGGTTTAGGAGGGGGTGCAGGATATAAATGTAGGTTTAGGAGGGGGTGCAGGATATAAATGTAGGATTAGGAGGGGGTGCAGGATATAAATGTAGGTTTAGGAGGGGGTGCAGGATATAAATGTAGGATTAGAAGGGGGTGCAGGATATAAATGTAGGATTAGAAGGGGGTGCAGGAAATAAATGTAGGATTAGGAGGGGTGCAGGATATAAATGTAGGATTAGGAGGGGGAGCAGGATATAAATCTAGGATTAGGAGGGGGTGCAAGATATAAATGTAGGATTAGGAGGGGGTGCAGGATATAAATGTAGGTTTAGGAGGTGGTGCAGGATATAAATGTAGGATTAGGAAGGGGTGCCGGATATAAATGTAGGGTTAGGAGGGGGTGCAGGATATAAATGTAGGGTTAGGAGGGGGTGCAGGATATAAATGTAGGGTTAGGAGGGGGTGCAGGATATAAATGTAGGATTAGGAGGGGGTGCAGGATATAAATGTAGGGTTAGGAGGGGTGCAGGATATAAATGTAGGATTATGAGAGGGTGCAAGATATAAATGTAGGATTAGGAGGGGGTGCAGGATATAAATGTAGGATTAGGAGGGGGTGCAGGATATACATGTAGGATTAGGAAGGGGTGCCGGATATAAATGTAGGGTTAGGAGGGGGTGCAGGATATAAATGTAGGGTTAGGAGGGGTGCAGGATATAAATGTAGGGTTAGGAGGGGGTGCAGGATATAAATGTAGGGTTAGGAGGGGGTGTAGGATATAAATGTAGGATTAGGAGGGGGTGCAGGATATAAATGTAGGATTAGAAGGGGGTGCAGGATATACATGTAGGATTAGGAGGGGGTGCAGGATATACATGTAGGATTAGGAAGGGGTGCCGGATATAAATGTAGGGTTAGGAGGGGGTGCATGATATAAATGTAGGGTTAGGAGGGGGTGCAGGATATAAATGTAGGATTAGGAGGGGGTGCAGGATATAAATGTAGGATTAGAAGGGGGTGCAGGATATACATGTAGGATTAGGAGGGTGTGCAGGATATAAATGTAGGATTAGAAGGGGGTGTAGGATATAAATGTAGGATTATGAGAGGGTGCAAGATATAAATGTAGGATTAGGAGGGGGTGCAGGATATAAATGTAGGATTAGAAGGGGGTGCAGGATATACATGTAGGATTAGGAGGGTGTGCAGGATATAAATGTAGGATTAGAAGGGGGTGTAGGATATAAATGTAGGATTATGAGAGGGTGCAAGATATAAATGTAGGATTAGAAGGGAGTGCAGGATATAAATGTAGGATTAGAAGGGGGTGCAGGATATACATGTAGGATTAGGAGGGGGTGCAGGATATAAATGTAGGATTATGAGAGGGTGCAAGATATAAATGTAGGATTAGGAGGGGGTGCAGGATATAAATGTAGGATTAGAAGGGGGTGCAGGATATAAATGTAGGATTAGGAAGGGGTGCCGGATATAAATGTAGGGTTAGGAGGGGGTGCAGGATATAAATGTAGGGTTAGGAGGGGTGCAGGATATAAATGTAGAATTAGGAGGGGGTGCAGGATATAAATGTAGGGTTAGGAGGGGGTGCAGGATATAAATGTAGGATTAGAAGGGGGTGCAGGATATACATGTAGGATTAGGAGGGGGAGCAGGATATAAATGTAGGATTATGAGAGGGTGCAAGATATAAATGTAGGATTAGGAGGAGGTGCGAGATATAAATGTAGGATTAGAAGGGGGTGCAGTATATAAATGTATGATTAGAAGGGGGTGCAGGATATAAATGTAGGATTAGAAGGGGGTGCAGGATATAAATGTAGGATTAGAAGGGGGTGCAGGATATAAATGTAGGATTAGGAGGGGGAGCAGGATATAAATGTAGGATTAGGAGGGGGTGCAAGATATAAATGTAGGATTAGGAGGGGGTGCAGGATATAAATGTAGGATTAGGAAGGGGTGCCGGATATAAATGTAGGGTTAGGAGGGGGTGCAGGATATAAATGTAGGATTAGGAAGGGGTGCCGGATATAAATGTAGGATTAGGAGGGGTGCAGGATATAAATGTAGGGTTAGGAGGGGGTGCAGGATATAAATGTAGGGTTAGGAGGGGGTGCAGGATATAAATGTAGGATTAGAAGGGGGTGCAGGATATAAATGTAGGATTAGGAAGGGGTGCCGGATATAAATGTAGGGTTAGGAGGGGGTGCAGGATATAAATGTAGGGTTCGAAGGGGGTGCAGGATATACATGTAGGATTAGGAGGGTGTGCAGGATATAAATGTAGGATTAGAAGGGGGTGTAGGATATAAATGTAGGATTATGAGAGGGTGCAAGATATAAATGTAGGATTAGAAGGGAGTGCAGGATATAAATGTAGGATTAGAAGGGGGTGCAGGATATACATGTAAGATTAGGAGGGGGTGCAGGATATAAATGTAGGATTATGAGAGGGTGCAAGATATAAATGTAGGATTAGGAGGGGGTGCAGGATATAAATGTAGGATTAGAAGGGGGTGCAGGATATAAATGTAGGATTAGGAAGGGGTGCCGGATATAAATGTAGGGTTAGGAGGGGGTGCAGGATATAAATGTAGGGTTAGGAGGGGTGCAGGATATAAATGTAGAATTAGGAGGGGGTGCAGGATATAAATGTAGGGTTAGGAGGGGGTGCAGGATATAAATGTAGGATTAGAAGGGGGTGCAGGATATACATGTAGGATTAGGAGGGGGAGCAGGATATAAATGTAGGATTATGAGAGGGTGCAAGATATAAATGTAGGATTAGGAGGAGGTGCGAGATATAAATGTAGGATTAGAAGGGGGTGCAGTATATAAATGTATGATTAGAAGGGGGTGCAGGATATAAATGTAGGATTAGAAGGGGGTGCAGGATATAAATGTAGGATTAGAAGGGGGTGCAGGATATAAATGTAGGATTAGGAGGGGGAGCAGGATATAAATGTAGGATTAGGAGGGGGTGCAAGATATAAATGTAGGATTAGGAGGGGGTGCAGGATATAAATGTAGGATTAGGAAGGGGTGCCGGATATAAATGTAGGGTTAGGAGGGGGTGCAGGATATAAATGTAGGATTAGGAAGGGGTGCCGGATATAAATGTAGGATTAGGAGGGGTGCAGGATATAAATGTAGGGTTAGGAGGGGGTGCAGGATATAAATGTAGGGTTAGGAGGGGGTGCAGGATATAAATGTAGGATTAGAAGGGGGTGCAGGATATAAATGTAGGATTAGGAAGGGGTGCCGGATATAAATGTAGGGTTAGGAGGGGGTGCAGGATATAAATGTAGGGTTAGGAGGGGTGCAGGATAAAAATGTAGAATTAGGAGGGGGTGCAGGATATAAATGTAGGATTAGGAGGGGGTGCAGGATATAAATGTAGGGTTAGGAGGGGGTGCAGGATATAAATGTAGGATTATGAGAGGGTGCAAGATATAAATGTAGGATTAGGAGGGGGTGCGAGATATAAATGTAGGGTTAGGAGGGGGTGCAGGATATACATGTAGGATTAGAAGGGGGTGCAGGATATAAATGTAGGATTAGAAGGGGGTGCAGGATATAAATGTAGGATTAGAAGGGGGCGCAGTATATAAATGTATGATTAGAAGGGGGTGCAGGATATAAATGTAGGATTAGAAGGGGGTGTAGGATATAAATGTAGGATTAGAAGGGGGTGCAGGATATAAATGTAGGATTAGGAGGGGGTGCAGGAAATAAATGTAGGATTAGGAGGGGGTGCAGGAAATAAATGTAGGATTAGGAGGGGGTGCCGGATATAAATGTAGGGTTAGGAGGGGTGCAGGATATACATGTAGGATTAGGAGGGGGTGCAGGATATAAATGTAGGATTAGGAGGGGCTGCAGGAAATAAATGTAGGGTTAGGAGGGGTGCAGGAAATAAATGTAGGATTAGGAGGGGGTGCAGGATATACATGTAGGGTTAGGAGGGGGTGCAGGATATAAATGTAGGGTTAGGAGGGGGTGCAGGATATAAATGTAGGATTAGAAGGGGGTGCAGGATATACATGTAGGATTAGGAGGGGGAGCAGGATATAAATGTAGGATTATGAGAGGGTGCAAGATATAAATGTAGGATTACGAGGGGGTGCGAGATATAAATGTAGGATTAGAAGGGGGTGCAGTATATAAATGTATGATTAGAAGGGGGTGCAGGATATAAATGTAGGATTAGAAGGGGGTGTAGGATATAAATGTAGGATTAGAAGGGGGTGCAGGATATAAATGTAGGATTAGGAGGGGGTGCAGGAAATAAATGTAGGATTAGGAGGGGGTGCAGGAAATAAATGTAGGATTAGGAGGGGGTGCAGGATATACATGTAGGATTAGAAGGGGGTGCAGGATATAAATGTAGGATTAGGAGGGGGTGCAGGATATACATGTAGGATTAGAAGGGGGTGCAGGATATAAATGTAGGATTAGAAGGGGGTGCAGGATATAAATGTAGGATTAGAAGGGGGCGCAGTATATAAATGTATGATTAGAAGGGGGTGCAGGATATAAATGTAGGATTAGAAGGGGGTGTAGGATATAAATGTAGGATTAGAAGGGGGTGCAGGATATAAATGTAGGATTAGGAGGGGGTGCAGGAAATAAATGTAGGATTAGGAGGGGGTGCAGGAAATAAATGTAGGATTAGGAGGGGGTGCCGGATATAAATGTAGGGTTAGGAGGGGTGCAGGATATACATGTAGGATTAGGAGGGGGTGCAGGATATAAATGTAGGATTAGGAGGGGGTGCAGGAAATAAATGTAGGGTTAGGAGGGGTGCAGGAAATAAATGTAGGATTAGGAGGGGTGCAGGATATAAATGTAGGATTAGGAGGGGGTGCAGGATATAAATGTAGGGTTAGGAGGGGGTGCAGGATATAAATGTAGGGTTAGGAGGGGGTGCAGGATATAAATGTAGGATTAGAAGGGGGTGCAGGATATACATGTAGGATTAGGAGGGGGAGCAGGATATAAATGTAGGATTATGAGAGGGTGCAAGATATAAATGTAGGATTAGGAGGGGGTGCGAGATATAAATGTAGGATTAGAAGGGGGTGCAGTATATAAATGTATGATTAGAAGGGGGTGCAGGATATAAATGTAGGATTAGAAGGGGGTGTAGGATATAAATTTAGGATTAGAAGGGGGTGCAGGATATAAATGTAGGATTAGGAGGGGGTGCAGGAAATAAATGTAGGATTAGGAGGGGGTGCAGGAAATAAATGTAGGATTAGGAGGGGGTGCCGGATATAAATGTAGGGTTAGGAGGGGGTGCAGGATATACATGTAGGATTAGGAGGGGGTGCAGGATATAAATGTAGGATTAGGAGGGGGTGCAGGAAATAAATGTAGGGTTAGGAGGGGTGCAGGAAATAAATGTAGGATTAGGAGGGGGTGCAGGATATAAATGTAGGATTAGGAGGGGGTGCAGGATATAAATGTAGGGTTAGGAGGGGGTGCAGGATATAAATGTAGGGTTAGGAGGGGGTGCAGGATATAAATGTAGGATTAGAAGGGGGTGCAGGATATACATGTAGGATTAGGAGGGGGAGCAGGATATAAATGTAGGATTATGAGAGGGTGCAAGATATAAATGTAGGATTAGGAGGGGGTGCGAGATATAAATGTAGGATTAGAAGGGGGTGCAGGATATAAATGTAGGATTAGGAGGGGGTGCAGGAAATAAATGTAGGATTAGGAGGGGGTGCAGGAAATAAATGTAGGATTAGGAGGGGGTGCCGGATATAAATGTAGGGTTAGGAGGGGGTGCAGGATATAAATGTAGGATTAGGAGGGGGTGCAGGATATAAATGTAGGGTTAGGAGGGGGTGCAGGATATAAATGTAGGGTTAGGAGGGGGTGCAGGATATAAATGTAGGATTAGAAGGGGGTGCATGATATACATGTAGGATTAGGAGGGGGAGCAGGATATAAATGTAGGATTATGAGAGGGTGCAAGATATAAATGTAGGATTAGGAGGGGGTGCGAGATATAAATGTAGGATTAGAAGGGGGTGCAGGATATAAATGTAGGATTAGAAGGGGGTGCAGGATATAAATGTAGGATTAGAAGGGGGTGCAGGATATAAATGTAGGATTAGGAGGGGGTGCAGGAAATAAATGTAGGATTAGGAGGGGGTGCAGGAAATAAATGTAGGATTAGGAGGGGGGTGCCGGATATAAATGTAGGGTTAGGAGGGGGTGCAGGATATACATGTAGGATTAGGAGGGGGTGCAGGATATAAATGTAGGATTAGGAGGGGGTGCAGGAAATAAATGTAGGGTTAGGAGGGGTGCAGGATATAAATGTAGGATTAGGAGGGGGTGCAGGAAATAAATGCAGGATTAGGAGGGGGTGCAGGAAATAAATGTAGGATTAGGAGGGGGTGCCGGATATAAATGTAGGGTTAGGAGGGGGTGCAGGATATAAATGTAGGATTAGGAGGGGGTGCAGGATATAAATGTGGGATTAGGAGGGGGTACAGGAAATAAATGTAGGATTAAAAGAGGGTGCAGGATATAAATGTAGGATTAGGAAGGGGTGCAGGATATAAATGTAGGATTAGGAGGGGGTGCAGGATATAAATGTAGGATTAGAAGGGGGTGCCGGATATAAATGTAGGGTTACGAGGGGGTGCAAGATATAAATGTAGGATTAGGAGGGGGTGCAGAAAATAAATGTAGGATTAGCAGGGGTGCAGGATATAAATGTAGGGTTAGGAGGGGGTGCAGGATATAAATGTAGGGTTAGGAGGGGGTGCAGGATATAAATGTAGGGTTAGGAGGGTGGGCAGGATATAAATGTAGAATTAGAAGGGGGTGCAGTATATAAATGTAGGATTAGGAGGGTGTGCAGGATATAAATGTAGGATTAGAAGGGGGTGCAGGATATAAATGTAGGGTTAGGAGGGGGTGCAAGATATAAATGTAGGATTAGGAAGGGGTGCAGGATATAAATGTAGGATTAGGAGGGGGTGCAGGATATAAATGGAGGATTGCGGCAGGGGCTCATATATTATAAAGAAGTCGATTTTTGGTTAGAAGAAGGGGAAGCTGGTGAGTTGAGTCTCCAGCTGGCAGGGAAGGGGAGGGCTGATCCAGGACAATAGACACCTCATTGTGACACCGGGGAGGAGGAGGAGGAGGAGGAAGGCTTGGTGTAATCCCCCTGAGCCCCAGGCAGAGGGAGGGAGGTAAGTAGGATTCCTTCTCCATGAGCCGGCTTGGGTCTTACTGGAAAAAGAACAATGATGGTTAAGAGTCTTTGCAGCTGGTGGACAGCAATGGCAGGCCAGTACCAGAGCAGATGGCAGGGAGCAGCCTGGGAGCTTGCAAGGAGTGAGCTCGGTTGCGGTGCCATCCGGAGGAGCCTCTCCAGTAGCAATAGCAGCGGCAGGCAAGAGCCTAGGCTCTTGGACTACAGTACCATGGACAGCTCAGGTGTGGCACCTGGGGTTGACCGCATCCCTGTTTGTACGCAACTGTGGTATACGTACCTGCACCAATCTTCCTTTTCTGGGGCACTGCAGGCCCCTCCTCTTCAGACAGTGCCCCCATTGAAAGCTGATTTCCATAGGGGGACCCATGCGGGCTTGATCCTGATATGCCCTGTCTGCATCTATTGACACAGACTGGGAAACTCAGCCCTCCCTCGTCACAGCATTTTATTGATAGCAGCGAGAGCCAATGGCTATCAATCTGCCCAATGAGGAGGGAGACAGCAGAGAAAGCCACTGCTCTCTTGTGTATCACTGGATCAGATCGGGCTTAGGTAAGTGTAACGGTCACCACCGTTTACGACCTTCCATCAACCCACGACAGCTTATCCGACACACAGACAAACCAGCAGGCACGATCCATATCAATTCCCCAGAAAATGAGACTGACAGCTCTATTCTCTGCTTCAAAATGTATGAACACTTTTAATGGTTAGCTCTCAAGTTTATATACAGTTCAAGCATGAAAGGAACAATCAAACTCTCCACCCTCACATCACACACTGGGGGGCTTCAATACCCCTGCAGATGGCTAATTACTAAACATTCCAGACATCTTGGCGCCGGTCTATAATTAACATGACCTAATCACTACACCTGAGAAGTCACATTCCTTTATTAATAGAATTCAAACAAAACACCATCACACAATGATTTCCCCTCAATCCACATCTTTAGACAGACGGTCTGTCTCCGACAGAAAGGTATTCACACCTAAACATCAATAGGCTTTACACAGTGTTATCACACAATGAAAGGCCTTTCAGGAGCCAGCCTCATTTAACAACTCAATAGCCTGGGCTACACATTGAAAGAGTCATTCTATTGACTGGTAGGGTCAGAATAAACCAATACTTAGCTCATATTACAGGATCTTGAGATATTGCAATCAGTAATGTCCCCTGTCCTGTAATTTAGGATATAATTTCTCAGTCACCCTATGGCCCTATCGGACATAAGGTGACCCTAGACATAAGACTCCTTGGTGACACCGGTACAGGAGTACCCCTCATCCTTCCAAAGTCTCTGTTTGTCATGGGTCATTCCGTTACAGTAAGAATAAGGGGGGAGCTGGGGGGATCCTGTAGCAGAGAAGGTTATTTACCTTAATGCATAGAATGCATTAAAGTGAAAAACCGTGAGGCTTTATAACCATTTTAATGGTCAGATTTTCTGGCCAGTATAAGCCTGCAGGAGACAGGTGCTGACGGGCCAGCACTAAAATCTTTTTGGTTACAGCCAGGTACCATTTGGTGCATGGCTGTCTGTACTATTTAGATACTAACAGAATCTGTTTAACATCAATGATACATTTTGATGTTGCATTGCTTTTTTCAGAATACTTGCATTCAAAAATAATTTTATACGAGAATGATGAATCATGAAAGCCTTAAGAGACTTGATTAAGAAATATTACTTATTGATGCAGTCATACAAATCTGTGGCACAATATTCAGAAACTGCGGTATTAGTCTAAATAGAAATTAAAAGCAAATAGAACAGTTGGGATTTGTCCAAGTGTTTTTTAAAAATGACACTTGTAATATATTTCTGTGACTGATTCCACAGAATCATGGGGACTCTCCTTACTATAAAGCCCTGTACACACGATCGGATATCTGATGGTATCTAATCAGATGGATTTGTTTGTCGGATATCCGATGAAGCTGACTTTCATCAGTCTTGCCTACACACCATCAAAATCCGACCGTGTCAAACGCGGTGATGTAAAACACTACGACGTGCTGAGAAAAATGAAGTTCAATGCTTCCGAGCATGCGTCGACTTGATTCTGAGCATGCATGGATTTTTGACCGATGGACCGATGGTCACACAGACGATCGTTTTTTTCTATCGTTTTTTTATCCATTGGAAAATTTTAAAACATGTTCTATTTTTTTTCACCGATGGAAAACAAACGTCCGATGAACACAGTCCATCGGTCCATTTTCATCAGACAAACCGATCGAGTGTACAGGGCTTTAGGGTACTAAATCAAAATAGAACTATCATTGATCCACAATGGCAATGACACAAGTGTAGAGCAGTGGCCTAGGCAAGAAAATTATTTATTGCACAGAATGGTGCTCAACATTTTTGGGGGGCGCAAACAAACTGAAAAAACCCCCCTCAATTGCAGCCACGTGCCATCAAACGCAGCCACTGTGCCATTAAACGCAGCCACTGTGCCCATCGAGGGCAGCCACTGTGTCATCAAATGCAGCCACTATGCCCATCAAACACAGCCACTGTGCCATCAATTGCTGCTACTGTGCCCATCAATTGCTGCCAGTGTGCCCATCAATTGCTGCCAGTGCGCCCATTAATTGCTGACACTGTGCCCATTAAATGCTGCCAGTGTGCCCATCAATTGCCGCTACAGTGCCCATCAATTGCTGCCAGTCTGCCCATCAATTGCTGACACTGTGCCCATCAATTGCAGCCAGTGTGCCCATCAATTGCCGCTACTGTGCCCATCAATTGCTACCAGTCTGCCCATCAATTGCTGACACTGTGCCCATCAATTGCAGCCAGTGTGCCCATCAATTGCCGCTACTGTGCCCATCAAATGCTGCCAGTGTGCATCCCCCGCTGCCCGGCAATAACGTGTTTTGGTGGGGTAGCGGGTCATGGTGGCGATGTCCTCCACACTCCTCAATGTCTTCTCCCGTCCTCTCTTCCCATCCTCTGTTATGATTGGAACGCCTGATAGGTGGTGGTTTTTCAGCTCTTTAGCGCCACCCTTTGGGCAACTTCTGCTAATGTTGTGTTATGGTGAGCATTGCTTCTGAGCAATGCGTTTGTACTTTGGAGTTTTGTCCGATGGACTTTTGTGCACACGATCGGAAAATCCAACAACACACAACTGTTGGCGGACAATTTTAAAGCATGCTATCCCACATTTGTCCGTGGAAAATCCGACAAATATTGTCCGATGGAGTATAAAACCGGTCGGATTTTCCGTCAACAGCCTGTCATCACATAATTCCCGCCGGATAATCAGATCGAGTGTACGAGGCTTAAGATTGGGATTAAAGTTCATGTAAAGGCAGGCGTCCCAATACTTTTAACAATATAGGCCCGGATTCACATACATCGGAGCATATTTATGCGGGCGTAGCGTATCTAATATACGATATGCCGGCGCAGCGCACAGAGGCAAGCACTGGATTCACAAAGCACTCGCTCCCACTCGCTCTTAAAGATACGCTGGGTTTCCTCGGCGTAAGCCGGCGTAGGTGGAAGTGGGCGTGAGCCATGCTAATGAGGCGTGACCCCCATGCAAATGATGGGCGGAGTGCCAGACAGATACGTATCACCAACTGCGCATGCGCTGTCCCGTGGGTGCATCTCAGTTAGCATGCTCAGAATCACGTCGGAACTACTCCCTAAGATACACCGGATCACTGCCTACGACGTGAACATAACCTACGCCTAGTCAAATTCACGTACAACGTAAACGACAAAAGATACGACGGCTTGTGTTCCCTGGTCCATACCTTTGCATGGGCTGCGCCTCCTATATGGGGAATAACTTTACGCCGGACGTACGACTCACGCAAACCGCATATATTATGCGCTGGGCGCAAGTTCGTTCGTGAATCGGCGTATCTCCCTTATTTGCATATGTGCATAGAAAATCAATGGGAGCGGCAAATGTGCCCAGCGTAAATATGCGCCCACGATACGCCGGCGTAGGAAAGTTACGTAGGTCGGATGAAGCCTATTTTCAGGCATTTCTCAGTTTATGGGCACGGCGCATAGATACGAGGGCGCATACTTACACTTATGCGGCATATCTCGAGATACGTCTGCGTAAGTGCTTTGTGAATCCGGGCTATAGTGTGTATACATTGTATAGATAGATTGATATGCAGCATATAAGGAACTAAGGGAACCACAGACTATGCATTTAATTATAGTAATTTTTTTTTAATCTTCTACCCTAACAATGAGGACACTCACAGTGTAAAATGACCCAGATCTCATCTCCTAGGAGGACTCTTGTGCTGACCAATGGTTACGCATGCAGCATATTTTGTGCAGAACACAATTTATGTTGGTAATGAAGCTTCTTTCAGCTACAGACATACATGGGATCCAGGAAAGCCATATTACAGTGCAGAATACACACTGGCATGATTACAATTATTTGCATAGTTAGAAGAATAGTGGTTGCCACTTGCCATACATTTACTGAGAAATAACTACACTGCACAGCTATTAAATACAAGTGTATTTTGTACACCTGATCCAAACTCAAAGCAAACCCCCCACCCAGAGTACCTCTGTCCAAGACCCACAGCCTGAGCTAATAAAAAAAGGCAAAAAAGAGAAAACAAATGGTTTCTTTCACAGACCTTGCCTCTTCCTACCCTATATCTGATCCTATAACACTGAATAGATATAAAAGACTCCAAGTAATGTGTCCATCAATAAATCATTAAGGGTGTTTTCACACTGATGCCGTTCTATTTTCTCGCGCCAAGGGGGCAGTGCAGTGTACCCACGGGTTTGCGCGTTGCCATAGACTTCAGTTGCATCAGGTGGTTTTGGTGCATTTTCTAAAAGCGCACAAAATGTTCTGCATGCAGTGTGAAATCGCCCCTGTAACGGTCAGGGGTTAACACCGTTACGATATTCCATTCCACCAACCCAAGACAGCTTCCGACACTCCACAATCCAGCAGACAGGACCCATTGGATTCCCCCCCCCCCCCCCCCCCCCCCAGAATAACGAGACACAGCTCTGTACTCTGGTTCCAAACAGAATGACACTTTAATGGTAAACTTAGGTTTCTTATATACAGTTAGAAAGCATGCTGCAGGAATCAAAGGGACAATGACACATTCCACCCACAACATCACACAATGGGTGCTAACGAGTCCCCCTCAATCCACATCTTAGACAGACTTTCTGACTCCGCGATAAGCTATTCTCACCTGCTACACAATACACATTCCTTTAGTGAACATAAGTCAGACGTCTGACCTTTAGAGTGTGTTAACTCACAACACATATTAGCATCAATAGAACTTTCACACAATACAGGGTTAGTTAGAATAGCACCATGACATATCTTAGGAGCCAGGCTTAATTAACACAATAGACAATAGAATGCAATCACAGCAAGCTGTCATCACTACAGCCAGGTAGCTGGAGGTGATTAACATCAATTAACATCTCAACAGTCTATGTTCCACATTGAAGGAGACACTCTATTGACCTGTTGTGTTCAGAATGAACAACTTGTAATATTTCAAGATATCCTGCAATACATGAATTATCATTACTGTCCCATCTCATGTAATCCATGATATCAGTTCTCAGTCATCCTATGCCCCTAGTGGACATAGGATGACCCTAGACACAGGAGTCATTGGTGAAGCTGACACAGGAGTACCCCATATCCTTCAAGTGCCTCTGGGTCCCATGGGCCATACCGTTACAGCCCCCATAGCTCCCAACTGTCCCTGATTTAGAGGAACTGTCATTGAGTTGGAACAATGTCCCTCTGTCCCTCATTCCTCCTCATTTGTCCCTCATTTTGGTCTGATCCATATAGTTGTATATAAAATACACTATTTATCTATCAAAAAGTGTTTTCCAGCCCTAAACCTTTCATCCAATTTCTAAATTGCTGCATTTGTAAATTCCAAAAGCCAATATAAAGGAATAGTAGTGGTGAAAAAAAGATTTAACCAATCTTGTTTTTTTTGTTCAATTCTCCTTTAAGGGGGTGTAGCAAGGGGTGTGTCCCATGCCTGCATACTTTTGCTGATAGGTGTCCCTCGTTCCCATCTCAAAAAGTTGGGAGGTATGCGCCCCAAATGTATGTTTTTTATTTCCAGCTAATGTAAGTACCTGAATCTAAGTTAGTATCTGCCTCTCTAAATTCCCTTTACAGCAACACACAAACTGGAGGAGGAAGAGGCAGAACTGGCAGTCACTGAGGTGTGCTGTTGCAAATATGTTGACAAGGATTGTGCTGCTTGGAGAAGAGAGTGGGAAGACATACACCGGTGAGCAATAACATTATGACCACTGACAGGTAAAGTGAATAACATTGATTATCTCGTAAAAATGGCATCTGAAAGTGGGTGGGATATTTTAGACAGCAAGTGATCATGTTGTCCCTGAAGTTGATGTGTTGAAAAGCAGAAAAAATGGCCATGTTTAAAGGGTAACTTCACTTTCGTGGGGGAAAAATATTGCAAATAAAGAAAAAATAATATAGCGTATACAATTGCGATACAAGTAATATTGTAATTTAATGTTATTAAAAAAATATCTTTCCTTTTTAATCTGTAACCACTGTAGTTTTCTATAAATGCAATATGGCTACCTGAAGGTGTTCTGTACACAGAATGTGTACAGAACGCCCCCCCAGAAACCTAATTTCCTGCTTGTGTGATTAGCTCCCCAATTTTCCTGGAAGTCTGCCTAAGATACAAGTCCGATTTGAGGCATTCCCTGCAACAACATTTTTGGAGAAATACTTCCAATAGGAACACGCCTAAAGGGATGCAGGCCCAGCAGATTTTGTCATTAGTGCTGTGCAGTTGCCACAGCTGACAGATAATTATGAAACCACTCCCATTAGAGCCACTGGCCCAGATTCACGTAGAGTGGCGCAAATTAAGTTACTCCAAACGTATGTCATTTTACGGCGCCTTAATTTTGTGTCGTAAGTGCCGTATCCACGGCGCATTTGCGCCCAAAATTGCGCAAGCGTAACTTAAATCCCGAGGCGTAAGGCGGGGTTATTGCAAGTGGGAAGGAAGTGGGCGTGCTCCATTGTAATGAGCCGTGACCCCATGCAAATGAAGGGCCGGCAGTATTGCGCATGCGCGCACGAATCTGCACCTCACTGGGCATGTGCAGAACTCGGCTCGGCGCAATCAGTGAGATAGGTAAAAGGCCAAGCGTACTTAGTTTGAGAATCGCCCTGTGTATAAATAGCCCCAGACAAACACACTTCCCTTGCAAAAGTACATCCCTGTGTTCCCCTTTCCTAGAGCAAGTTGCTTTTGCTCTGTCGTCTGTTGGTGTGTGTTGGTGAGTTTAGTGTTAGATAAAAGATTTGGAGGAGTAGTAGAGTGTAGTAGCTGTTTTTTTTTCTGAGTGTATTTTCTGTTTGTTTTTTCTGATTGTTTTTTTTCTGAGTGTATTTTCTGTTTGTTTTTTTTTCTGAGTGTATTTTCTGTTTGTTTTTTCGGTGTTTGTTTTTGAATTTGTATTAGCTGTCTGCTTGTGTGGTTTGATTTTTGTGTGTGTTTGTTCTGTGAGTATTTGTGTTTGTTTGTTGTGTTTGTTTTTTGTTGTTGCTGAGTGTTGGGTGTTATGGCACCGAAGCGCAGGAAGCTTAATTTTTCAAACACAGAAAAGCAGATACTTGCTAGGGCCATCAGCCGTTTCGGGCGTTATTTGCATGGCCCTGAGAGCCGGAACACCACCCCGGCCAGGAGGGAGGAGATCATTAAAAAAATTACCGATCAGATCAATGCGGCGGGGGGGGGGGGAAGACGAGGACCCCCGGTGGGATTCAAAATAAGATCAACGATCTTAGAAGCCTGGTCCGGGACAGACAAGATGGCCAAAATAAATGCCCATGCCACGGGCACTTGAGGAGGAATGGGCAGTGGCCCGGTGTTTCCATAGCCAGCAGGTGGTGGGCCTGCCTGGTTTAATCTGATTCTTCTGTGAGGACAGGTCATTTTTGTTTTTTTCTATCTGGTGATTAGCATGTGTGGGTGGGGGAAGGGAAGATGTGCCAAGTGTGTAGGTCCTCCAACCTGTGATTGTTTTGTGTCCTCCACAGATGGCCAGGAGATTGCTGGGCCATCAGGCCAGGAGGTTGCTGGGCCATCAGGCCAGTAGGTTGCTGGGCCATCAGGCCAGGCTGCACCATCCCCAGGACAACAGGCTGCAGAAGAGCCCCAAGAATGGCAGGAGTCCCCAGGGGAGAGGAGTGGCCACACCTCCCCTCATGAGGAGGATGAGGGGGGGAGGATGAGGATGAAGATATGGAGATTGCCAGGGAAATCCTTTTGGCTTCGGATGTGGTTCCCCCTGAGGCTACCCCTGAGGCTGGCAGCAGTCAGGCCACCATCAGGTGTAGCCCCTCCCACTCCTCCCCTAACAGGCCTCCCCCACAATGGTCTCTCTCCCCTCCTCCCAGGCCACAAGCCTCAGCTGCAGGCAGGAAGGCGACCCAGAAGACCAGGGGGGTGGCCGAGGTTCTGCCAGCCACTCTGCGGAGGGACAATGCCCTTCAGACCCGCCATCTGGGTCAGATCAACCAGACTCTAACCCAGATAGAGGACAGCCTGGGCTCAATTAAGGAGTCACTCACTGATGTGGCCACAAACTCCTTGGCGGTCATCACATGCATGTGTGAGCTGCAGACCGCCACAACAGGCGTGGCCCAGGAGGTGAGTGCCCTGACCCAGGCTGTCCAGGACAATACCCGGGCTGTCCAGGCCAATACGGCTGCCCTCACTCTGGGTCTGAACAGAATTGCAGTGGCCTTGGAGGGCAGGCCAGCAGGGGGACAGTCACCAGGGGAGGCTCCTCCTTCCCCTGCTCACCCCCCCATGAGTCTCCTCCTTCCCCTGCTCACCCCCCCCCCCAGGAGTCTCCCCTGGTTGGCCGTGGCCGTGGGCGACCCAGGCGTAGCTCTCGCCGCCGCCGTTAACTTTTGGGGTACTTTTTTTTTTTATTATACTGTACTTATGATTTGTTTTATGTGTGTGAATGATGTGTGAATGTGGGAGGTGGCATTCCTGATTAAATAAGGGGTGTCACCCTCAATTTTGGTGGAGTAGGGATCCCCAGGACCAGGGAGAAGTGATCCCAGGTCCATGTGAATGGTGTATGAATGCACAGTGACATAATTGGAGCCGTGGCGTTACTGCTCCCAAGTACCATTGGGGGTACTTGGATCTAATCCAATTAGATGTGCATGTGATGTGTCTGTGCTAGGGACCACAGCGGGTGGGTGTGCATGCATTCATTGTGCCATGATTAATGTGTGTGTTTACTGTGCAAAGATGCATTCTGCAAGGCGTCTCCTGACTGCTGTTCCCTCAGAAGAGGGGGTACCCTCGGTTACTAAAGTCACTAGTATAGTTATGAGCATGGATGCCCCTGGCATGTTGGCATACAGATTGTTGTCCTGCAAGTGTGTGTGCTCAGCTCTTCCTTAATGGTGTTGCTTTAGCTGACCTCTACACGGCTGGTGCAAAGTTAGGGCTGCTTTTATAAAGTGTAATTTTACACCATGAAACTAGCAGAAGCGCACAGGGCGTAATCTACGCCGCACACACTTAATTTTGTGGATCGCCTTATCTCCCTCATTTGCATCTTTGCCTATCAAAACAGCGGTGTGTCTAGCGTCTTTTAGGTAGGACGGGAAAAAATGTATTTCAGGCGTATCTCGTTTTGAGGATATGGCGCAAAGATACGCGCAGCGCATTTTTCAATTATGCCGCGCATCTCGAGTTAAGTCGGCGCATCTGCTTTGTGAATCTGAGCCACTAAGTACAGAGGCACAGAGGAACACACAGGGATTTCTTCAGAATAACAAAAGGTAGGAATCTGCAACAAAGTTTGTTATAATCCTTGCAATGTACATAGATCACCCGGAGGGGAATGTTTTTTTCTCAACAAAAGTGGAGTTACGCTTTAAGGATTTGAGCAACTTTGACAAGGGCCACATTTTAATGGCTAGACGACTGATTCAGAACAACTCCAAAACTGGAGCTTTAAACCACTTGCTTACTGGGCACATATACCCCCTTCCTGCCCAGGCGAAATTTCAGCTTTCAGCACTGTCACGCTTTGAATGACACTTGCACGGTCGTGCGACGTGGCTCCCAAACAAAATTGACATCCTTTTTTTCCCACAAATAGAGCTTTCTTTTAGTGGCATTTGATCATCTCTGCGGTTTTTATTTTTTGCAATATAAACAAAAATAGAGCGACAATTTTGAAAAAAAACAAAAATTTTTTACTTTTTGCTATAATAAATATCAGAAAAAAATTCTCAGTTTAGGCCGATACGTATTCTTCAACATATTTTTGGTAAAAATAAAAATCGCATCAATCCTATAGTGATTGGTTTGCGCAAACGTTATAGCACCTACAAAATAGGGGATAGAATTATGAAATGTTTTTTTTTTTTTTTTTTTTTACTAGTAATGGTGGCGATCTGTGATTTTTGTCAGGACTGCGACACATCGGAAACTTTTGACACATTTTTGGGACCATTCACATTTATACAGCGAACAGTGCTATAAATATGCACTGATTACTGTATAAATGTGACTGGCAGGGAAGATGTTAACACTAGGGGGCGAGGAAGGGGTTAATGTGTGCCCTGCTAGGTGATTCTTACTGTGGGGGGAGGGGAGTGACTGGGGGAGGTGACTGATGGTTGTCCCTATGTATAAGGGACACACTATCGGTCTCCTCTGGAGCTCTGTGTTTACACACAGAGCTCCACGTCCCTGTCTCTGTGACTGACGATCGCGGGTGCCCAGTGGACATCGCGGCCGCCAGGCAAGCGCATCGGAACCTGACTGTGGCGGCGGGCGTGGCTGGAGGTCGGAGGCCGTATATAGACGGCCTCCCGGCATTTAAGAGCCACATTGTGGCCGTAAAAAACCCGTCGGGTGGGCGGGAAGTGGTTAAAGGGATGTTCCTGGTTGCAAGCGCATCGGCACCTGACTGACGCGGCGGGCGTGCGCGCCCCCCCCCCCCCAGTGGCTGGAAGCCGTGTATAGACGGCCTCCCGGCATTTAAGAGCCACATTGTGGCCATAAAAACCCGTCGGGCGGGGGGGGGGGGGGGTTAAAGGGATGTTCCTGGTTTGCAGTGGTCAGGGCCTACTAAAATTAGTCCAAGACAGAAAAACTGGCAAGCTAGTCAAGGCTCATTAATGGACTGCAGGGAAAAAACACACAGTGGCGCTAGAGGTAAGTCCAGAGATAGGGGAATGACTAACCAATTAATAATGACAGCAATTGTAAAAATATATGAAAAGACAGTAGTACTTACAAAGAATAATAATACTTGAATGCGAGCACAGAAAAAGCTATTTATGCAAGTCCATATAAAAAGTCCATGTTAAAAAAGTCGTAGTGAAATAGCACTAGGAGGCAGCAACCTGGAGCGAAGCAATGTACTCTGTAGATGAGGATAAAACACAAAGGGGTGCCATGACTAAGTGCAGCATTAAAGTCAATTTAATGATTAAAAACAGATTGGCAATTTACAATGACAGGCATTTGGTTGTATAAGCGTCAATGCACCAACCTCTCCAAGGAGTCCTGTGGCCGCTGTGGACTCGAGTAGGCTGTGTGAGCAGATGGAACCAGGAAGCGGGCAGATGGAACCAGGAAGCGGGCAGATGGAACCAGGAAGCGGGCGAACGCCCCTGTAAACAGCTTGAACCGCAAACCCGTTATCTGGCCGGAAATGACATCACATGGAGGGTGTGCTAGATGTGTGGTTTGTAGATCGGAAATGCATTTTGAAGTGAACACTTAGGTCTGAAGGAGAAGCGTTCACTTTGAAATGCATTACCGATCTACAAACCACACGTCTAGCACACCCTCCCTGTAAAGTCATTTCTGGGCAAACATAAGTTTGCGGTTCAAGCTGGTTACAGCGGCGTTTGTCGCTTCCTGGTTCCATCTGCTCACACAGCCTACTCGAGGAGAAGTTGATGAATTGACGCTTATACAACTGTAGCGCCCCCTTACTTTCAGTAAAGGCGCTACGCTAAAGTTAGTGGGAGAATGAGAGAGATAATTTGCTCTCGTTCTGAATTATGTCAAATTTGGCTGTCGCCAAATCTGGATTGCTCTGTGTGCTAGACTGTGTTCTAGGTATGAGACATCATCCCTGGGCGGCAGGTGGCGCCAGAGAGGTCCAGGTGGAGCCGCTTTTCCCTAGCAGCCAATTAGAGGAGTTTTCCCTCGCGGGGCATTCTGGGGAGGAGTATTTCTGCTGTTGTTCTGGGTTCTTCGCAGGTTTGGGTGTGCGCACATCGCGGGCCCCACCACTATGGCCTACCTGGCCTGGGGTCGCATGCAACGCAGAGTTCCTGACTCTGGGCCCTCATGGCCTGGAGCAACTGATGCTATCAGGGGCCCCAGTGACTTGCTGGGTTCCCAACTCTACTGAAGAGATCCCAAGCTGCGTGCTGTGTGGTGGGGAATCGGCTCAAGGAGAACCAAGAGGCAGGTTGTCTGAGAAGCTTGAACCAACCATTGGGGATCTGGGTGACCGTATACTGACAGATAACCTTGGTACTGTCAGTCGGTGACCACAAAGCACAATTTACTGGGAGGATAAGCTCAACTATTCCGCTCATCCAAGTTCTAGGCCTGTGGCAGAGGCCCCAATAGAGCCAGGCCTGTTCCTCCCAGCAACCTTAAAGTGACACTTTGGCTGCCAGGCTCGTGGCAGGAGTCTGTGCGGGGGCACTTCACCCACTCTGGCTAGAGTGGCGACGAACTGTATCTATTACTACTGAGAGCAGGATTGCTCGTCTCTAATCCAAGCCTGATACTCTTACTTCATCAACCTTTTCTGTCCTATCTCATGTTGATGTTGGTCGTGTTGGGCCGAGACAATAAAGCATTCAGAAAATCTTATCCGCTGATTGGACATTCGTTTACTGCTCTACTCACTACAATCACCCTAGACAACGATTGAAGGTAACTTAAAGTGGAGGTTCACCCGAAAAGTTAATTTTTAACATTAGATTGATGCT
Source organism: Rana temporaria (assembly GCF_905171775.1). Classification (NCBI taxonomy): domain Eukaryota; kingdom Metazoa; phylum Chordata; class Amphibia; order Anura; family Ranidae; genus Rana; species Rana temporaria. The sequence goes on from NC_053491.1 coordinate 51,138,664, forward strand.
CATTTTGTCAAGGGGAATCGGGTAGTTTTTTTTAAAATCGAAGCAGTACTTACCATTTTAGACAGCGATCTTCTCCGCCGCTTCCGGGTATGGGCTGCGGGACTGGGCGTTTATATTTGATTGACAGGCTTCCGACAGGCTTCCGACGGTCGCATACATCGCGTCACGATTTTCCGAAAGTAGCCGAACGTCGGTGCGCAGGCGCCGTATAGAGCCGCACCGACGTTTGGCTTCTTTCGGCTACTCGTGACGCGATGTATGCGACCGTCGGAAGCCTGTCGGAAGACTGTCAATCAAATAGGAACGCCCAGTCCCGAAGACCATACCCGGAAGCGGCGGAGAAGATCGCTCTCTAAAACGGTAAGTACTGCTTCGATTTTAAAAAAACTACCCGATTCCCCTTGACAAAATGAGCCTCAATCTAATGTTAAAAAAAAAATTCGGGTGAACTCCCGCTTTAATACGCCGATCCCAAAACAACCAGCGGCTCCTGAGATGGTAGCGCTACACAACCAAATGCCTGTAATTTTTCTCCTTGTGATTTGCCAATCTGTTTTTAATTAAATTCACTTTTAATGCTGCACTTAGTCTGGTGCCCCTTTGTGTTTTATCTTAATTTGTGGCCTGGCATGTGTAGTCTGATTAAATAGAAGAGCTACTGTAGCTCAAATAAAAAAAAAGTAAATGCTGGTTCTGATATAAAGGTGTCAGAACTCACAGTGCATTAAGGTTTGTTGTGTATGGGGCTGCGTAGCTGCAGACTGGTCATGGTGCCCATGCTGACCCATGTCCACAGCCTAAAATAGGTACGTCAGCATCAGAACTGGACCACTGAGCAATGAAAAAAGGTCGGAAGAATCACTTTTCCTTTTACATTACATGGATATAGCCAGGTGCATGTGCTTCGCTTACGTAGGGAAGAGATGGAACCAAGATCCACTTGGGAAGAAGGCAAGCCGGCAGAGGCAGTGTGATGCTTTGTTTAGTAGAGTTTAAACCTTGATGGGTCAAGGCTGTTTTGGTGGCAAATGGGGGACTTCCTCAATATTAGGTGGGTGGTCATAATAGTATGTCTGATCAGTGTATGTCTTCTTTGGGCTGCTTCTTTATGATCTGTCACCTACCTGGTTGGAGGGCCCATAATGGCAGATACAGCCTCTATTACTGCCACAGTCTAAGCACCCCGGGTAAGAGGTCAGGGAATATAGGGACAAAGAACTGGAGCCAGGGCCGTTTAAAGGAATTTGGGGGCCCCAAGCAAAATGGGGGCCCTCAAGAACCCCCCCCCCCCCCCCCCCCCCCGCATGCAAAGCCTACGTTAACGCTACACTAATTTTTTTTCTATTCTTACCTCCTGTTCTTCCCTGTAGGCTGCCACTTTAGCGTGGCCGAGCTCCTCTTCCCCAGTCCCCTATCAGAAAGTGCCAGGTACCGCGCGTGGTACAGGAGATTCAGTTTCCTGTCTTCCCGGCCGGACTGAAAGAAAGTGAGCACTCAGTGTGCACTTCCTGTCAGTCCGGCCGGGAACAGGAAACTGAATCTCCTGTACCACGCGCGGTACCCGGTCAGACTGACAGGACTCCAGGTGGAAGGAAGAGGAGCTCGGCCACACTACAGCCTGGGAAGGGGAAGTTGGGGGCCCCAGGCCAGCTTGGGGCCCCAAGCAATTGTTTGTTTTGCCTGTCCTGTAGTGACGGGCCTGACTGGAGCGATGGATGCTACTAAAGCTTCCAGCAATGAAAAGCAATCTATGAATAGAGGATTGGCGGATGAATTAAAAGTCCTCCTTCTCCTTTCATAGAGTGCTCTTCATTACTGGAAGCTATAGTAAATAGAGAAGGGGACAGAAGGGTGGTCATAGTCAGCATACTTGACAAGCGCCTTTGACAGGTCCAATGACCAGGGCTTTTTTTCTCAGACAATAGGTGCAGGAACTCCCCTTTTCCGAGTCACTTTTTTTCTCCACCCCTACCCACCTCCGAGCAACGTCCCTTGGTTCCATCCCCTACCCACCTCCCAGTACCTCCCCTTTTAGACAATACAGAACCAAGTATCATTTTGTTGTGCTAAGTAATTTGTATGGAATGCTGAAAAAAAGCCCTGCCAATGACTCTTAGGCCCCGTACACACGAGAGGATTTATCCGCAGATACGGTCCAGCGGACCGTTTCCACGGATAAATCCTCTCAAAGATTTCCGCTGATTTCGATGGGATGGAGTGTACACACCATCGCATTGAAATCCGCGCGGAAATCCTCTGCCGATGACGTGTCGCGGCGACGGGCGCGACGCTGTCATATAAGGAATTCCACGCATGCGTCAAATCATTACGACGCGTGCGGGGAATCCCTTTGGACGAATGGATCCGGTAAGTCTGTACAGACGAGCGGATCCATCCGTTGGAATGGATTCCAGCAGATGGATTTGTTGTGCAGCACAGCAAATATCCGATCTGCTGGAATCCATCCCAGAGGAGATTTCTCCGCGGAAACAGATCCGCTGGCGTGTACACACCATAGGATCTATCCGCAGAAACCCATTTGCTGGGATTTATCTGCGGATGGATTCTATCGTGTGTACGGGGCCTCATTAATCCCCTCAGCATCAGAAGAATTCTGTTGCAGGGGTGTAGGTGGGCATAGGGCCGAAGATTTCAACTAAGACAGCACCCACCAGCACAAGGGACACTTATCATTAACCACTTCAGCCCCAGAAGAATTTACCCCCTTCTGACCAGAGCACTTTTTGCGATTCGGCACTGCGTCGCTTTAACTGACAATTGCGCGGTCGTGCGACGTGGCTCCCAAACAAAATTTACGTCCTTTTTTCCCACAAATAGAGCTTTCTTTTGATGGTATTTGATCACCTCGGCGGTTTTTATTTTTTGCGCTATAAACAAAAAAGAACGACAATTTTTAAATAAAAAACAATATTTTTTACTTTTTGCTATAATAAATATCCCCAAAAAAAATATATAAAAAAAATAATTTCTTTCTCAGTTTAGGGCGATGTGTATTCTTCTACATATTTTTGGTAAAAAAAAATCACAATAAGTGTATATTGATTGGTTTGCGCAAAAGTTATAGTGTCTTCAAAATAGGGGATGGTTTTATGGCATTTTTATTTATTTATTTTTTAGTTAGTAATGGGACGATCAGAGATTTTTATCGTGATTGCGACATTATGGCAGACACATCGGATACTTTTGTCACTATTTTGGGACCCTTGTCATTTATACAGTGATCAGTGCTATAAAAATGCACCGATTACTGTGTAAATGACACTGGCAGGGAAGGGGTTAAAAACTAGGGGGCGATGAAGGGGTTAAGTGTGACAGGGAGCAGTAGATCAGTGTCCTGTCACTAGGCAGAACAGGGAAATGCCTTGTTTATATAGGCATCTCCCTGTTCTGCAGCTCTGTAACACGATCGCGGGACACCGGCGGACATCGAGTCCGTGGGTCCCACGGCCACGGTCATGGAGCCCTCGGCGGCAATTTCAAAGCAACGTACAGGTACGTTGCTTTGCGCAGCATTGCCATTTTGCCGACGTATATAGTCGTGAGGCCGTCCCTTGCTGATTTATTAAAAAAAAAAAAAATTAGGCTTTAAGAAATTCAAATTAATTATCTATATGTAATAATGCTCGTATATTTTATGTGAAATTAAAATAGAATATTTATATTCAGTAATGCATTTGAAGAATAGTACTTTATAAATTACAACTATACGACTTTTATGTTTTATTTGACTTTAAACTGGATTATGTATATTTAAAGTGGATGTAAACCCAAAAATTTGAGCAATCCTCTTTTATTGTTCAGTGAAAATTAACAGACTTCCAGATAAAAACCTGTCTAAATACAAAGTCCATTCCTCTCTCATTGCTTTGAGTGACAGGTTATTTACATATCTAGCTTGGACATGTTTATCATATGTTATGTTATGTTTATCATAATATGAGGTGATCCACAGTATAAAAAGTGAGAAATCCACCCCTCCCCCACATAACACACCCTGGTAATATACAATGACCTGTGGATCACCTCATATTATGATAAACAAAACATAACATATGATAAACATGTCCAAGCTAGATATGTAAATAACCTGTCACTCAAAGCAAGGAGAGAGGAATGGACTTTGGGGCAGATTCACAAAGAATTGCATGGGCGCAGCGTATGAGAATCCACAAAAAATTTGCGCCGTAAGTTACGGCGGCGTAGTGTATCTCTCGCGGCGTAACGGCGCCTAATTCAAATCGGCGAGTAGGGGGGCGTGTTTCATTTAAATGAAGCGCGTCCCCGCGCCAAACGAACTGCGCATGCGCCGTCCCTAAGTTTCCCGCCGTGCATTGCGCTAAATGAAGTCGCAAGGACGTCATTGTTTTGACGTGGACGTAAATTACGTCCATCCCGATTCACGGACGACTTACGCAAGCGAAAAAAAAATTCAAATTAAACGCGGGAACGACGGCCATACTTAACATAGCAGCTTTAACTATACGCCGGAAAAAGCCGACTAGCGACGACGTAAAAGAATGCGATGACCGCTCGTACGTTCGTGGATCGTCGAAAATAGCTAATTAGCATACCCGACGCGGAAAACTACGCAAACTCCACCCAGCGGGCGCCGAAGTATTACACCTACGATCCGAAGGCGTACGAAGCCGTACGCCTGTTGGATCGAAGCCAAAAGCCGTCGTATCTTGGTTTGAGGATTCAAACTAAAGATACGACGCGGCAAATTTGAAAGTACGCCGGAGTATCAGTAGATACTCCGGCGTACTTCTTCTGTGAATCTGGCCCTGTATATTTAAAGTGGATGTAAACCCAAAAATTTGAGCAATCCTCTTTTATTGTTCAGTGAAAATTAACAGACTTCCAGATAAAAACCTGTCTAAATACAAAGTCCATTCCTCTCTCCTTGCTTTGAGTGACAGGTTATTTACATATCTAGCTTGGACATGTTTATCATATGTTATGTTATGTTTATCATAATATGAGGTGATCCACAGTATAAAAAGTGAGAAATACACCCCCTCCCCCACATAACACACCCTGGTAATATACAATGACCTGTGGATCACCTCATATGATAAACATAACATAACATATGATAAACATGTCCAAGCTCTAGATATGTAAATAACCTGTCACTCAAAGCAAGGAGAGAGGAAAGGACTTTATTTAGACAGGTTTTATCTGGAAGTCTGTTAATTTTCACTGAACAATAAAAGAGGATTGCTCAGAGCTGGATTAAAGTGGAGTTCCACCCATAAATATAACATTACATCAGTAGTTTTAAAAAAATGTCATTGGTCCTTTAAGAAAACACTTTTTTTTTAGATGCCTTCAAAGTGTTGTTGCTAGGCAGAATAGTTAATCTTCCCTCTTCCTGCACCTAGGTGCTTAATGCTTCCTAACCTACACCGCACAGACTCCTGGGAATGTAGTGGGTGTAACGTTCCAGGAGTCTGTGCACTCCCCAGTCTCGTAGAATCATGTGACTTGGACAGTACAGGTGCTGAAACCTGATCTGAAACCTATTACACTGCTTGTGCAGCACTGAGCATGTGCGAGATCTGCAAGGCTGAAATCCAGGAAGTCATACAGTCTGGCTTCATGATGCCCACACTTAAGATGGCCCCAGTCAATTTCTATTTTATAAAGTGTCTAAATGCTGTAACAACCTAACAAAACGGAGCTTAGTTTACAGACTAACTTTACTAGAATACATTAAGCTTGTGTATTACAGGGGTATTTATATTTAAAAAGTGAAATTGTGGCCGGAACTCCGCTTTAACTCTGTGTGGCAAGACTGGGCACAGATGATAGGAAATCTTATACTCTACATTGTGACATAAAAAAAATAATAATACAACTTTAATAATACAGCTAATGAATTGCACTATATAAATTCTAGCTATACAGCTGGTATTATTTTAATGAAAAGCACTTGTTAAATGTATATAAATACCGTTCTAAACGCAAAATAAAATGATTAAGCATTAAAAAGAAAAAAAAGAGAAAAAAAAAAACGATGAACAAGGCGACCCCCGAGCATGGAAATTCCCCATTCTAAATGCTTGAACTTTTTTTTTTTAAAACAAAATTAACAGCTCGGTTGGGACTATATCTGCACAGAGGAAGAAAACAAATAATCCAGGAAATAATAATAAAAAAAGCCTGTGAATAGAAAGAATTGCTGTGCTATTGTATGTCACTCCCCTGGAAGTGAGTGGTCTTATTTTTATCATTTTAACATAGAAACTTGGGTGAATAATGGGAATTACAGCCCCCCGCGGAGTTGAGTTTCATTGACATCTAACTGGTCGGGTAAAAAGCATGCCTTGAAAGTGCAAAAAAAAAGAGGCATCACAGCCTCCCAGCAGGTCGCCAAGCCCGCGTCCAATTAGAATGCTGGGATGCTGAGTGACATTGCACACAGCAGAGCAAACATAATTGATTTTTTATTTTCACTCCACACTGCAGAGCGTGAACACAGTTTCCCATTTAAGACACTTTCAATGCCATTGGTGTTGGAGCATCTCATTCTAAATCCCGAAGGCAGGGGATTGTGCGATTCTATATCTGCATTAACCGACAGCTGACTTCACTTATCAGAATTCAGACCACTGGCTCTGTGCAGATGGAACGCATTGCAGACAATCTAAAATAGTGCGTGTATTTATCATTGTGATAAAAACAACTGTTCTTATTGCCTGCTGTAACAAATCATCCATTCTTTCATTATCTTGGTGCAATATGGCTGCTTCAGTTAACAGAAACAGTTCTGCTTCACACACTTTAAATATATGAGGCCTATCAAAATGAAAGTGGTTGTAAAGGTTTTTTTTTTTTTTATTAAAATATTAAACATTGTATACTCACCTGCTCTGTGCTGTGGTTTTGCACAGAGCAGCCCAGAACCTCCTATTCTGGGGCTGTCCTCTTCTATGTCTGCCCCATAGCATGCCACTTGCTAGGAGGGCAGACATGAGTGCTTGCTCCTGTGCTGGGCTGCCATACTTTTACTGAGACATAACCCCTACACAGCTCTTAAAGCGGTTGTATACTGGATGTAGTTCTCCAAGATGTTTAGAACAACCTACCAGCTGAGTTCTTTCAAAAACTGTGTGCAAGTGTACCTGGAAGAAATTATGCTGTTTTGAATGCAAAGGCTGGTCACACCAAATTCTGGATGAAAATATATGTACTTGTGTCTGTTTACATCCACCACCAGGGATGGACTGGCCATTGGGACTACAGTGAGTTTCCCGGTGGGCCGATGGCTCAGTGGGCCGGCTTCAGTGACAGCGGACCACCGCCGCCCACATCCGCTCCTCTGTCTCTCCCTTCCCGCAGCGCTCACCTCCTCTCCCTTCCCGCAGCGCTCACCTGGGGGGAACAAAGAAGCAGGGGGAGGACCAGAGGAGCAGGGACGACAACAGGCGAGCACGGGGGAGGGGACAGACAGCTGACTCAACAGCTATGGCCTGGGAGTTTCTCACTTCTGCCTAATCTTGTCCCATGGTGGGGGCACCGAACTGATTCTTTTCCCCCGGGTGAAATATTGTCTAGCTTCCCCACTGGTACTGCCTATAAGAGTACCAGTACCAGCCGTTCTACTCTAATAAAGTAGAACGGCAAGTGAAGGGGGGGAGGGGGCTTGGGTGGCCGGGCGGGAGTTGTCCGGCAGCCATGGGAGAGACCTGTCAAAGTGGGCCAGTCTGGATGAAGTCCAGGGCCAAATTTTTGTCCCAGTCCAGCCCTGTCCACCACCACTCATCCATCACGTTTAGGTCTAGAAAAATGGAAAAGATCACAGACCTGGATGAATTCAGAGGTAAGTGAATGTAAATGGACACAAGTCTATTTACAGATTTACATCCGCCTGTCCATAAACCTACATAGAGCTTCCGAATCTGATCCGCCTGAAAAACAGGTGGACCCAATTAAAAAGTCTATGTGAAGGGGGTCTTAAAGTGGAATTTCTGGATAATACTGAGATAAAAACTGCTCCCCTCCTCACCCCCTATTACCTATATTAATGTAGCGCCTGGTTACTTCCAAGTCCTGGTTCTATTTAAATTTAGAGGGTGATCAGAGTGCTAATGACTCTGATTCTAATTACAATGTTCAAGTAGGGTCTCTTTTTCAGATTAGCTGTACTGTGGGCTCATTCTGTTGTTGCTGGGGTGTTATCCCACCCCAGGACGACAGGTGGCAGCAGTGGAGTTGAGGCTTGGGTGTCCTTTACCAGCAGCCAATCGGGAGGGAGTGTCCTCGCTGGGCATGCTGAGAGAGGGTACTTATAGAACAAACGCTATTGAGTCTGGTGCTTCTTCCAGTGTGGCACCCACCTTTAGGGTGACCACATCAAGGCGCCCCGGCGTTATAGCCTACCTGGCCAGGGCGTGTGTGCCACGCGGTGTTCCTGGTTCTGGGACCATGTTGGTCTGGAACATTTGAGGGGACGGGGACCCAGTGATCGACTGGGTTCCCACTTTTGAGGATCCCAAGTGGTATAGCTGTTCAGTGGGGAGTCCGTCTGAGGAACGCCAATGAGAGGCTGGCGATCCAAAAGGATTTTGACAAACCACCGGGGATCAAGGTAGCCGGACACTGAAGGATTGATCACCTGTCAGTCGGTACCTGGGTGACCTTAAGAAAGAGATCAAGGCGTAATTTATCTAAGGAGGATTGCCTCCGTAACTGCAATCAGAGAGGACCTGTGGCAGAGGTGTCTCCCTGACGTCCATCTTAGGAGGGTGTCAGGTCACCTGTGGCCAGGTGACAAGTGCACCCCTTTGGGGTCAGGGATGCACCACAGGGTAGTGAACCCTATAGCCGACTGCTGCTATCAGAGAGGAAGCGTGAACCCAAGATTCCCCAGGGCACGGAGTCTAAGACCCAGCTTTGCGTTCACCAGAGCCTCTAGTGGTGAGGATGGCCTTTGCCGCAGCTGGATCCAGGTTGCGTACCCTGGGATCCCCTAGGTCACGCTCCGCAGGGAGAGAGGGGAAGCAGCAAGCAGGGCAAGCGATAGTGATGAGTAAGCCGAGGTCAGGGCAACAGGCAGACAAGGGTTACCGGGGGGCAGGCGAAAGGTCAGGGTCACAGGCAAACAGGAGAAGTCAGGGACGAGCCAAAAACGGTACACAGGAAGGTAATCGTAGCACACTGTAGACAGGAACTTAAGCTAACAACATGGTTGAACAGCACTGCAGACCTGGGATGGCCTGGGTGGGAACATACAGGAAGGAGAGGTGATAAAGAGGCAACCAGAACAGAGTCAGGCCTCCAATGAACAGATGGAGACAGGTAAGCTGCCAGACTTTATTGCATATCCATGACAGAGGGTCTGTGGCAGAGACTTTTTCTCAAGTCCAAGTTCATTTCAGGAGGATCTGTGGCAGAGACTTTATCCTAAAAAGGTTTGAGTGATACTCCGGCTGCCAGGTCAGTGAGAGAGGCCTGTCCGGGTACACTAAGCCCAATCAGGCAGGAGTGGTACGGAAAGTGTTACATATGGGAGCAGGACTGTTCCAAATACTACGCCTGAATCTGCTGTTCTCCTTTTAAACTCTATCCTTTCATCACCAGTTCATTGTTTTTACCCGGCTGGGTAATAAAGAGCACAGAAAAGACACTTGTTGCAGACATTCTTTTACTATTGCTATATGCACCATTCACCCCTAGAAATTCGGAAGAGCCACGAGATAAATGTGCCACCCAAAACAAACCAGCAGCTCCCTGGGCGTAGTGCTACACTAAATACCCTGTAAAAGAAAAATGTAAATACTTACCTATTCTGAGGCTGCTCCATTCCGGTCAAGCTTTTGGCCCTTCTCTCTCTGCTAGCAATGGCTTCAGCGGAGGGGAGGGATTGTTGACAATGGATGGCCCATAGTAAGCCTATGGGGCATATCACTGTTTAGGCATTCCAGCGGATTGCTCTCTCCTCTCCCCTGTAGCTGGCGCTGGGGAGATCACGTGACTGTACCAGAGCGGCCTGAGGGCAGTTAGTATATCAGTTATGCCGCGTACAGGCAATCGGACGTTCCGACAACAAAACCGTGGATTTTTTTTCGACTGATGTTGGCTCCATCTAGTCTTGCATACATAGGTCACACAAATGTTGTTGGAAATTCTGAACGTCAAGAACGCTGTGACGTACAACACCATGACGGCACTAGAAAATAAAAGTTCAATACCAGTCGTGTTAGTAGAAGTTTGGAGAGAGACGATTAACCTCTTGACCACTGGGCACTTAAACCCCCTTCCTGACCAGACCAATTTTCAGCTTTCGGTGCTCTCACAATTTGAATGACAATTACTCCGTCATACAACATTGTACCCATTTGAAATTGTTGTCCTTTTTTTCACACAAATAGAGCTTTCTTTTGGTGGTATTAGATCACCTCTGGGTTTTTTATTTTTTGCGCTATAAAAGAAAAACGACCGAAAATTCTGTAAAAAAATAAAAAAAAAACTTGTTTCTGTCATATTCGCAGGTTATTTCTCACACACAGCATATGCATACCACGAATAACACCCCAAAACACATTCTGCTATTCCTCCCGAGTATGGCGATACCCCATGTGTGCAACTTTTACACGGCGTGGCCACATACAGAGGCCCAACATGCAGGGAGCGCCAACAGGCGTTCTGGAACACCCAGGCCAATTCTGACATTTCTCTCCTACATGGAAAAATCACAATTTATTTGCTAGAAAATTACATAGAACCCCAAAACATTATATATGCGGAGTATTGGGGTATTGCGGAGTATTGGGGTATTGCGGAGTATTGGGGTATTGCGGAGTATTGGGGTATTGCGGAGTATTTGGGTATTGCAGAGTATTGGGGTATTGGGGGTATTGCAGAGTATTGGGGGTATTGCGGAGTATTGGGGTATTGCGGAGTATTTGGGTATTGCAGAGTATTGCAGAGTATTGGGGTATTGCAGAGTATTGGGGTATTGCAGAGTATTTGGGTATTGCAGAGTATCGCGCAGGGTATTGCAGAGTATCGCGCAGGGTATTGCAGAGTATCGGGGTATTGCAGAGTATCGGGGTATTGCAGAGTATCGGGGTATTGCAGAGTATCGGGGTATTGCAGAGTATCGGGGTATTGCAGAGTATCGGGGGGTATGGCAGAGTATCGGGGGGTATGGCAGAGTATCGGGGGGTATGGCAGAGTATGGGGGGGTATGGCAGAGTATGGGGGGGTATGGCAGAGTATGGGGGGGTATGGCAGAGTATGGGGGGGTATGGCAGAGTATGGGGGGGTATGGCAGAGTATGTATGGGGGGGTATGGCAGAGTATGTATGGGGGGGTATGGCAGAGTAAGTATGGGGGGTATGGCAGAGTAAGTATGGGGGGTATGGCAGAGTAAGTATGGGGGGTATGGCAGAGTAAGTATGGGGGGTATGGCAGAGTAAGTATGGGGGGTATGGCAGAGTAAGTATGGGGGGTATGGCAGAGTATTGCTGAGCTGGGAGGGATGGCTGGATCTGTGACTGCAGTTGTCACAGATCCAGCCACAGCACTGCTGACACCCCGCGCTCCCCCCCCTCCTCTCCTCTCGCACTGTACCGAACGGTACAGAGAGGAGAGGGAGGAACCGGCGTCATCAAATGACGCCGGTTTGTTTACAAGTGATCGCTCCGTCATTTGACGGAGCGATCACGTGGTAAACAGCCGCGATTCGCGGCAATTTACCGTGATCCGTGATGCGCCGGGTCTTCTAGACCCGGCGAGCACGGACACTTCCGCGAGCGCGCCCCAGGGGACGCGCAAACGCGGAAGTGCACGAGGACGTCCCAGGGACGTCCTGTCACAGTAACTCGACCGCGCTGTAGCAGTATTTTTGCTATGGCGCGGTCGGCAAGTGGTTAATGCTTTTCAGCCTCATTCTTTTCAGTCCGTTACAGCATGACGAATGTGCCATCTCCATTACGAACGCTAGTTTTACCAAACCGAGCGTTTCTGTCCCGTAACTGATTCAGATCATGCGTGGAATTTTGTGCATTGGAATTGTCCACACACGATCGGAATTTCTGAGAACGGATTTTGTTGTCAGAAATTCCAACAGAAAATGTACGATGGAGCCTACACGCGGTCAGAGTTTCCGACCAAAAGCTCCCATCGAACATTTGTTATTGGAAATTCTGAGCGTGTGTACGCGGCATTAGAAGAAGGGTGTGAGCAGTTTTAAAATGGTTGTAAAGCCACAAATGACTGACTTCGATTCTCTCTGTTTTAGGTCTGTGTTGACGCTGGGACGGTGAGGATAGAGCAAGATGAAGGAGGCACATAATCAGACCACTTTTTTTTTTTTTTTAGGTTGCAACCACTTTAAGCTTAGTTAGTATTATCCTACGTTAAACCTACTTTAAAGCGGAGCTCCACCCCAAAGTGGAACTCCTGCTGATCGGAACCCTCCCCCCCTCCGGTGTCACATTTGACACCTTTCAGGGGGGAGGGGGTGCAGATACCGGTCTAAAGACAGGTATTTGCACCCACTTCCGGCCACACAGTCTCGGGCAGACTACAGGCATTACGTCACCTCCCCCCCCCTGTTGTGTGCTGGGAACACTCGGCTCCCAGTACACAGCGGGAGCCAATCAGCAGGTGCAGCGCAACTCGCGCATGCACCGTAAGGAAACCGGGCAGTGAAGCCGGAGTGCTTCACTTCCTGGTTCCCTCACCGAAGATGGCGGGGGGAGCAGCAGGGTGACGAGCGATCACTCGTCCTCTGCTGCGGACGGCGCTGGACTCCAGGACAGGTAAGTGTCCTAATATTAAAAGTCAGCAGATGCAATATTTGTAGCTGCTGGCTTTTAATAAAAAAAAATTCAGCGGACATCCTCTGTAAGGTTTAAAACCAACTATAATCTGATAAATGTATTAAATGTATTAAAAACAATGTATTAAAAATCTTTTGTCTATACTATAAAATAAAAGAGAACATATATAAAAAAAAAAATCTTGATTCTTTTATTATTTATGATTTGATAATACTGCTAAGCTCCCCATGTATTTATGTGCAGTGCAAGTTTTAATGAACCAATCTCATTTTAACTGTTGCCCATCCATATCAGTCTGTGGCTTTTCAAGCATAACCGCTAACAGCTGTAAGAATTAAAGACTGTCTAAATAACTTTGGGGGGAAATTCCAGTGGCCCGGCTTCTCAGATCACATTGATGAATGTGCTTGCATTACCCAAGCAAATAATTGCATGATTGCTTAAAAACATTTATAAAAAAAAACTAATTTTACATTATCTTTTGCATTTCTGGTACCATACCGATGTCCATCATACCAGTTAGTACCAGTAGTAAAGATGCATGCTACAAATTTTTCATGATTTTTAACTACAGAGAGAATTTTTTTTAAACAAAAACACCTGGAGTTGTTATATCACTAACTAATGTAATATACCCTTTGGAGACCAGACATATAACATAGTGCACATTCCAATTCTTACAACTAGATCATTCATCTTAGTATTTATTGTTTTGCTGTCTAAATAACTTTGTAAATGATCTCCTTGAAAGTGTATTTGGACCTATTATAGTTGAATTTCTGTCTCCCAATGCCCCCTGCAGTGTACTGCCCATGTGAAATCTTCTCTGTGCCCAGTTTTCTCCCCCCTGTGCAGTGTGCAAAGGTACCCAACAACATAACATGGCCAGTGCCCAATCTACAATGCCCAATCCAATGTTTCTTAAAGAAATATTGACATAAGACCATTGTTAATAATATCTGTACATACTGGAGGCAGCTCACAAAAAAACAGAAGGGCGTGACATTACCTTTGGTAAAAATAATAGTGTACATTCTAAAATTTCAACTGGCCAGGTTCTGAGTGATTGGCTAGGAGTAGAGGCAGGGTGCAAATTTGCCTCAACCTTGGGTTTGAGACAAAACCCAGGATTCATGGGGGTTGTGAATCGCAAACTTTATGCTCATTGCATATTATCCCCAATTGATTATATGCCCAATTTATTCCAAAATATTGATAATATAGACTTCAGGTACACTATGTATTTGTTATAAATTATCTAATGTTGGGACTGTACAAGCAGTTGAATAGGCAGCAGTGTCGGCTGGTGCTCTAATCAAACCACGTGACCCCACCTGTCCCTCAGTCGATTGGAAAACCCCCTGTCGCTTGCCCCTCTGCCCACCAGCCCTGCACTTACCCCATCCAGGTCACGGGCGGCTTTGACGGCTTTGCCCTGTATCTCCTTCTCGGCGGCTACCCCCCTGCTTCTGCTGCCGGCTGGCCAATAAGATTGCTTCTTCTCTCGGCCAATGGGGTCTTCAGACCTGCTTCTTGATTGGCCGGGAGGAGAAGCAGAAAGACAATAGCTCCCCTCAGCCCCCCTAAACAGTTACATGGCTCCTTTTTCGATCCACTGCTGGTAGATAGTACCATAAATCGATGAAAAAGGAGTTGCTGCCCAAATCCCTAAACTTGAATCCAAAAAAAGAGCTAATTCCTCTGTGGGACTTTGGAAGGCAGAAAATCCTTGACACAAATTATTATAGAAAATATATATTTTTTATTAGAAAAGTTAAAATTAAAATAGGTAAATGACTTAATGGAAAAGTCACAGTGGGATGCATATATACGATAGACAAGTACAAAAACAGGAAAACATGCAAATGTGTATAAAGACAACCACTTGAGTCTGGCCAGTAGTGAACTGGGTCAGAAGATGCCCGACACGTTTTAAGGTGAGTAGCGATTAAATCTCTTCTTCAGGGGTTATTGGTTCAATAATTGATTGTCTATAAGTTAATAAAGAGCAAAAAAACATAATGAGAATATGTCATACATCATACATAGATAGAACGTTACACATAAGATATATTATAGTGTAATCTATTGCACAGAGCAAGTAAGTATAACATGTTTATTATATGAAGAAAAAAATGTGTGCCTTTACAACTGCTTTAAGCTAAAAAATCACCCAATAATGCAATCACTCGACAGGCATCTATCAAACTTGCTAAGCATGCTTCTCTTAGAAAATGTGAAAATATTACATATTAAAGTGAAGTTCCACCCATAAATATAACATTACATCAGTAGTTTTAAAAAAATGTCATTAGTCCTTTAAGAAAAAAAATATATTTTTTAGATGCCTTCACAGTGTTGTTGCTAGGCAGAATAGTTAATCGTCCCTCTTCCTGCACCTAGGTGCTTAAGCTTCCTAACCTACACCGCACAGACTCCTGGGAATGTAGTGGGTGTAACTTTCCAGGAGTCTGTGCACTCCCCAGTCTTGAAGAATCATGTGACTTGGACAGTACAGGTGCTGAAACCTATTACACTGCTTGTGCAGCACTGAGCATGTGCGAGATCTGCAAGGCTGAAATCCAGGAAGTCATACAGTCTGGCTTCATGATGCCCACACTTAAGATGGCCCCAGTCAATTTCTATTTTATAAAGTGTCTAAATGCTGTAACAACCTAACATAACGGACCTTAGTTTACAGACTAACTTTACTAGAATACATTAAGCTTGTGTATTACAGGGGTATTTATATTTAAAAAGTGAAATTGTGTCCGGAACTCCGCTTTAAATTGTATATCCAGACCATTTTTTTTTTCATAGATTGGGAAGGGGTAGAACCCTTGTCAGGTCTTCGCTGCTCTCTAGGGCTCCATTAGGTTTTTTGCCTGTTCAGCGTAAATGCTGGAATAATTTCCCCACCCGGGAAGCCCAAGACATGCAGTGCTGTGGTGCTATAGAGAACATTAGTAAAGCATATGGATGTATGTAAAAAAAATAGAAGGCTTTCTATTTCTTGCATACACCCGTACGCTGTACTCATGTATACAATAGCACCTCCGTATAACTAAGTACAGCAGGTCACATTCATTCATGTCTTTGGGAAGTTGTATCCTGCACTTGGACTGTACTGGTCAGCGAAAGATGGCAGCATTTACATTGCATGGGCTTAGCTGTCTGTTTGCAAGGACCCTAATGCCGCGTACAGGCGATTGGAAATTCCGACAACAAAACTGTGGATTTTTTTTCCGACGGATGTTGGCTCAAACTTGTCTTGTATATACACGGTCGCACAAATGTTGTTAGAAATTCCTAACGGCAAGAATGCGGTGACGTACAAGACGTACAACGGCACTATTAAAGGGAAGTTTAATACCAGTCGTGTTAGTAGAAGTTTGGTGAGAGGCGGTTCGCGCTTTTCAGTATCGTGTTTTTAAGTCTGTAACAGCGTGACAAATGTGCTATCTCCATTACGAACGCTAGTTTTACCAGGCCGAGCGATTCTGGAAAAATTACCCTACGTCAACATGGACTCCCCCACCCATTCTGGGTAAAACTATAACCCCTAGCACCAAAGTCAAAAGTCTCTGAGTCATTTTCGATACCTACATGACAATGGATGCACAAATAGGGTCAGTAGTCAGCGGATCGCACCATCTGCTGCGCCTACTACGCAGACTCACGCCCTTTATCCCGACAGAGGACATTGCAGTCGTGGTGGGAACAATCATCAATTCCAGACTCGACTACGCAAATGCCCTCTATCTAGGACTCCCCAAATACCAAATCACTCGTCTGCAAATCGTTCAAAATACGGCCGCTCGACTAGTGACCGGAAAGAAAACATGGGAATCAATCTCACCTTCACTGAGATCCCTTCATTGGTTGCCAGTAAAAGACAGAATCACTTTCAAGGGACTCTGCCTAATACATAAGTGTATTCAAGGCAACGCCCCCCAATATCTAGGCGAAAAACTTAAAGCCCATAACCCAAATCGCATTCTGCGATCCACCAATCAAAACCTCCTCCAGATACCCAAGGCCAGATACAAGTCCAAAGGAGATCGAAGATTTGCAGTCCTGTGGAATGCACTACCAACCACCATCCGACTGGAGTCGGACCACTTGGCCTTCAGGAGAAAGATTAAAACCCATCTCTTCTGAGGTCAAGAAGTTCCTTACCCATGAAATGGATACAGCGCCCAGAGGCGATTCAGTTTGCATGTGTTGCGCTTTACAAGTTTCTCACTCACTCACTCACTCACTCACTCATTCACTCATTCCGTCTCGTACTTTATTCAGAACATCATCCACACACAAGTTATGTTGTTGGAAAATTTTGAGAACCAGCTCTCAAATTTTTGTTGTTGGAAATTCCGACAGCAAATGTCCGATGGAGCCTACACACGAACATTTGTTGTCGGAAATTCCGACCGTGTGTACGCGGCATTTGAGAGATTTATTCCTACTTCCTGTCCTGCTCATAATGTTTTAATAGACAGGAAGCAAGGGGAACTCTGCAACAGTAACATAGAGATTGACAGAATAGGGCAAGGGAACACGAGAAACGTCATCAAATTTTTCCCCTACCCTACAGAGGTAGGCTGGAACCCCTATCCGATTTTTGTTGGTGTCCATGTTGTAGATTTTCCTTGACTTCCTGTCTATTGACACTTTTTCAGAAAGACAGGAAGTGAGGTTAAGTCTCTGAAATAGAGCCCATTTAAATAGTTCAAATCTGACTGTAGTTCTAAACTTTTCCAACTCTATCAAAAACTAGAAAAAAAGTTTTGTATATAAGCTATAGATTGAACAACAGTTAAAAAAAAACTATTATATTTGCCTTTTAAATAAATCAACACCTGCATTTTGCAGCATCACAATCAAAGACATTCAGAAGTTAAGGAAGAAGGCAACTAGTGTCATTTAGCTTGCAGAAAAAATATGTAGACGGTGGATGACAAAGTGAAAATTAAAGCCAGCTAGCAGGTAGACTGTATTCCCTGAGTAAGTCTAACTAAAATTACAAAATGTTCAATACAAGACATTTTTAACCAGTTTATGCCCTAAAACCATTAGAGGATGGCTCAGGAAGATCAGGAGGGGCACCAGTTGGGTTTTACTGCTCTAGACATCAAAGAAGCACATGCCTATGGTTAGTTTGTATCATGTTGTTATTCCAAAGGGCAAGAAAAACTGTGGAAAGAACAAAAACGAGAAAGCTGTTTATAAATCTTTGGAGACCCAATTACACTTGCATTCAGTTCATCAAGCAGTGGGGTACTTCTAACAAGTTCTGGGGGTAACGCTGCGTGTTAAAATAAATTCAAATGGAAGGCTTTGCAAATAATACTTAAACACACCAGGCTCCAACATCTATAGATTTATCATTTAATGAAATCTCTCTTGGGTTTTTTTTTTTTTTTGCTTCGGGTAGGGGTGGGGAGGGGAAGGTAGGGTATATAAGGACAAGGGAACAGAGAGGTTTTAGGTGTATGAGAACAATACATTTAATTTAGAGACTTGGATAAGAAGGTTTAAGAAGTTTTGTTCACTAGTATAATATTATGGGAAAGGAGAGATATGGACATGCCTTTCTCGGTTGCTTTTTGTTTTTCGCTGTTTGGAGCGACAATATGTAGTCAAATCCTGTAAGTAAAAAGTGGGGGGCAGGACCAAGCTGGGCTGTGTGTGCCCAGCTTAGGACGAGCCTGCACATTTACCATCATAACGCTATGGGGACAGACACAAAACAGGAGGAGCCAAGATCACCTGTGGGGGACCCCAGAAGAGGGCGTTTAGATCAGGTGAGTATAACATGTTTATCATTTGAAAAATTCCAACCCATTTTTAATATTCAAATAAAAAACACCCATCCATCCATGTCTTTATGTTGTTGGGAGAGTCTAGTTCTGCTATATACAGTAGTGTATCTAAACCAAAAAAACACAAATGTAATGTGGTGCAGCTTACGAATCCTTAAATGAGGTGGTTGAATTGTTTTCCTTTTTCCTTTATTTTTTCAGATAGGTTGCACTGACGGGCACTGATAGGTGGTACTGGTGGACACTGATAGGCGACATGGATAGGTAGCACTAATTGGCACTGATTTGCAGCACTGATAGGTGGCACTGGTGGGCACTGATAGGCATACCTCCCAACATTTTGAGATGGAAATGAGGGACACCTACTAACAAATCTGTGTAGGGAAAGGACACACCCCCTGCTACACCCCCTTAAAGGAGAATTAACCTAAAAAAGGGTAATTAAATCCACAAGGACTTTTTTTTACCCCTACTCTTTCTTTATATTGGCTTTTAAAATGTACAAATGCAGCAATTTAGAAATCGGATGAAAGGTTTAGCTCTGGGAAACACTTTTTGAAAGATAAAAAGTGCATTTTTGGTGGGAATGTCCCAGAATTAGACCAGTCTGGAAGAGGATTTTTAACTTCATCTACACAGTCACTGAATGCTCAGTCCCAAGGTCAGCATCTGTTGCTCTCCTTAATGCTCGGATTCCGGGTATATCCAAGCCCAATCAGAAGCTGATCCGATTTATGCTCCTCGGGGCTAAAATTACCATCGCTAGGGCTTGGAAACAACCCAGGGTTTCCATTAAAGCGGTAAACCGCAAGATTTTGTGGATCATAATGCAGGAAAATCTGGCCAGCATCCTATCTAACACGAAACAAAAATTTGAAGCTGTATGGGAACCATGGGCGTCCCACTGTGGTATATCTCTAGATACTGGGGTACACCCTGGGCAACCTGCATCCTCCAGCTCTAGTTAGGCACATGCTCCCTTCCCTTTCTTTTTCTCTTCCCCTCACTTCTCATTCTCTTTCCTACCTCTTATCCTTTTAAGATAGTTCTTTGACCTAAGGGTAATGTTTTATATTCGTTCTTTTATAAAAAACTATTTGGCAACACTATAGACCTAATTGAATTCGTAAGTACGAGCTAGAAGTGCACTGAAGTCAAATTCGAACCCACTAATTTTCTTACGTATGCTTTTATTGGAGGGGGTGGATTGGGGGGGGGGCCTGGCCAGGGCACAGAATGATCCCATTAGGGGTGCCCGGGACAGGTAGGACTCCCCTGAGCGAGTGACCACTATATTCATTTTTTTTTTCCTCCCCTTCCCCTGTTAGCAAGCTCGTATGTTTCCTTTAATTACCCTACAATCGGGCAATATGAAGTCGGTTGAGGCCTTGTTGCTGACATTTTGCCTTATTTGTTGAATGTTTTGATGTTGTAGACACGGCCTTTGGTCATACTCGTTGTAATTGTATTCTATATTTGGAAAAATAAAAATCTATTGAAAGTAAAAAAGTGCATTTTATGTACAACTATATGGATCAGACCAAAATGAGGGACAAATGAGGAGGAAAGAGGGACAGTCCCTCAAAATTGGGGACAGTTGGGAGCTATGGATAGGGGGCACTGATGGACAGCACTGATGGGCATTGATAGGTAGCACTGATGGGCAGGCACTGATAGGCACTGAAAGGCAGCACTGACTGGCAACACTAATGGGCACTGATTCGTGTCACTGATGGCCACTGATTGGTGGCAGCACTGATGGGCACTGATGGGCACTGCTTTGTAATCAGGGCACTGCGAGGAGATGCTGCTGATCGGCTCTCTTCGCCACAGTCACAGTCTTCGCTTGTCAGTGTGATGCTAGGAGAGACGATAAATGGCACATGTGACGGCTGTGCTTGGACACAGTCGATCACACCGGTAAAAAGCCGCGTCATTGGCTCTTTACCAAGATCGGGGTCGCACCATGTCCAAGGAACAGGGTGCGGCCACGATCAAGAGTGGCCAGTCTGGGGCATCATTATATGACGTCGATTATTCCAGATTGAGAGCACATCCTGCCCGTTGTCATTTTACTATACGGCGGGCAGATGGCGGTTAAAGGAACTTGAAAAGTAACAGAGATACTGACCAGACCACCAAAATAAAAATAAAAGCCTAAAAAGAAAAGTAATGCAGCCACCATATCTAAGCATTGATAGGGTGTAATACATACAATTTTTGCTTTTGGGTTTAATACCTTCAAGTATTTAGGAAGACGGTGAAATAAAAAGAAAGACTCAGTAGCTTTCTCTAAAAAGACGTTGGCCACTATAGGTTTTTTGTGAAATGAAAGGCCATTCAATGCGCTGGCAGCTTTTTTTTCCAAGTGTTAAAGATCCGTATGTCATTAGATTAACTAAAGCTTTAGGTGATAACAAAGAGCCAAGCGCCTGATGAACATCAATGTGTTGATATGCGCTCAGCATCACAGATCAATGCTTGTCACTACTCGGGAAGAATGAGATTTGCACTTTGGATTCACGGAAAACAGATCCATTCACAAAATTCCCAACTGCACATTGTTCTCTGCAGAGCTTGTTTATCATTGCTCGTCGCTGACAGATTTTCCTCCTCTTCTGCAGGCTGCAATGACTCCTCTCCAATCTGTGTAATGCCACCAAACCACAAGTATTGAGACATCTGCATCCCCATAATACTTCTATACTTCTATATGTGCAGCATTGCACTCTATAGATAATACATAGACACATAACCAGGGGTCAAGTCCTGAGGAAAAAAGTGTGGGAACTCCCACCCAAGATCCACTCCCCCACCAAAAAAAAAATGATACGCCCATATGCATAATTACTAAACCACATGTTTTTTTGTTTTTTTTTTCGATCTACTGTACCTTAGTAATCCTTTATGTTACTGGCTGCTTCCTGTATATGGATTCATCAGGTAGTGTGCGGGTATTCCGTCACTTCCTCAATGCAGCAATGTCTCCTGGGAGCTTTTGTCATTGTTCCCAGGAGACATTGCGGAGGTCTGCCGCAAGTTATCGCGGGATTTAGAAAGAAGTTCTTTCTAAATCCCGCGATAACTTCGCCTGCCCCTGACAGTGACTCGAGCCGGGCAGCGCCGCTTAGTGAAGGATTGGCTCGGGCGGCTCGGCTGCTCTAGTCCTGCAAAGGGAACTGCGTTCCTGCTGTGAAAAAAGTGCAGGAACTCCGTTCCCACGCGTTCCCGCAGGACTTGAGCCCTGCACATAACATCTCTTGGTCCTATAAAAACACTATCTGGTTCGCCCAGCGAACCTCCGTATGCTCAGCGGGGATCGCTCCGTTGATCCCCGCTGAGCCAGCGGATGACAGGGCGGTCCCCGCACACTGTGCAGGGACCACCCTGTCTTTTCTCTGCTCTCCCCTATGGGGGGATCGGATGAACACGGACCGTGTGTCCGTGTTCATCCGATCGGATCCGCAGATGGAAGGAAAAATAGGGTTTTCCTCCGTCTGCAGAATCGGAGGAATGCGGAGGCGGGTGAGATCGGGTGTCAGCGGATGTTCATCCGCTGACACCCGCAATCTCATAGGGACCAATGTACTGTATGTCCCTTTTTCATCTGCAAACGGATGGATGAAAAAGCGGACATACGGTCCACAGGTGTGAAAGGGGGCCTAAGGATTAATCTGCTGGTCACATTATATTTGCCTTTTATTTAACTACACTTCATACTTTTTACTTTTTTTGGGTTATATGTTATTGGTTGGGTTTAACCACTCGCTAACCGCCCTATAGGTGTTTCATAGCTCCCAAGTGTCCCTGATTTCGAGGGACTGTGCCTGATTTGGAGTAAAGTCCCTCTGTCCCTTTTGCCTCCTCATTTGTCCCTCATTTTGGTCTGATCCATATAGTTGTATATAAAATGCACTTTTTATCTTTCAAAAAGTGTTTCCCAGCCCTAAACCTTTCATACAAATTCTAAATTGCTGCATTTGTAAATTTCAAAATCCAATAAGGAATAGTATTGGAAAAGAAAAAAAAAGCACTTGTAGATTTAACCTCTGGGTCCCTTACAAAAAAAAAGAAATAAAAAAAAATATATAAAAAAAAGAGGGGGTAGCCATCCGGGGCCCTGGGGACCTCTGGGCCCTTTAATAAAAGCAAAAAATAATAATTATATATATATATATATATATATATATATATATATATATATATATATATATATATAAAAATTAAAAACTTTTTTTATAAATAAAAAAATTAAAAAAGGGGGGTTGCCATCCGGGGGCCCTGGGGACCTCTGAGCCTTTAAAAAAACAACAAAAAAATAAAATATATATAAAAAAATATATATTTTTTTTAATAAAAAAAAATTAAAAAGGGGGGGTTGCCATCCGGGGCCCCGGGGACCTCTGGGCCCTTTAATAATAATAAAAAAAAAAAAATATATATATATATATATATATATATATATATATATATATATAAAATATATATAAAAAAAAGGGGGGTTGCCATCCGGGGCCCTGGGGACCACTGGGCCCCTGGGGATCTCCGGGCCCCTTACCAAAAATAATATTAAAAAAATGGGGGTTGCCACCCGGGCCCCTTACAGGTGTACTGCCTGTACCCCCCTGATGGCGGCCCTGTTTACAAGGCTGTAGAGGAGAGAGGACTGCAGATAAACAGGTATGACTTATGTAGGATGACTTGTTTTATCTCTGCTATCACCTGAGACTAATCAATTCTACTGGTTTTATGTAAGGTTTTACAACCTCTTTTTAAAGTGTTAGTATCTTTTGTTTTGTTTTTTGAATAAATGAGAGAATCAGATCTGACATTTGTAGGCAAAATGTTTTCACTGGGAAATGATCACATCTATTGCTTTTGTAGGTTACCTTTGATTAACATTGTCTGCTGGGACTATAGGACAACTATAGAACAGCTGGATTGTCATCTACTGCCTGCCATATAAAGGGCATGCAATGATTAAAGCTGAGACTTAAGGTGGAACTTCGCTCTCTCAATCAACATTGACTATTTGTAATCCTTATGCTTCTAACATTAGTAAATAGATAGGAAAGTACAGTGCTTTGTGCACTGGTCCAAATCATTTGGGGGGGGGGGGGATTATGGTGTGGGGTTGTTTTTCAGGGGTTGGGCTTGGCCCCTTAGTTCCAGTGAAGGGAACTCTTATGACGCATACACACGTCCGTTTTTCATGACGAGAAAAAAGCAATTTTTTAAATTGGTCGTGAAAAACGGTCGTGTGTAGGCTCCAGAGCAAATTTTTTTAAGAACCTGCTCTATTTTTTCTCGTCGTTTTTCACGTCGTTCTTTTTCACGTCGTGAAAAACAGTCGTGTGTACGCTTTAACAAGGGGAAAAAAAACTTGCATGCTCAGAAGCAAGTTATGAGGCGGCGAAATTAGCAAAAGAAGCCCAAAGGGTGGCGCCATTGAATGGAACTTCCCCTTATATAGTTCCGTTGTACGTGTTGTACGTCACCGCGCTTTGCTCGAGCATTTTTCTTCACGAACATGTGTATGCAAGGCAGGCCTAAGAGGAATCACAACAAATCACGTCGAGAAAAACTTTGTTTTTTTGCATGACATGAATAACGGTCGTGTGTAAGCGGCATTAAGGCGTCAGCATATCAAGACATTTTGGACAATTTCATGCTCCTAACTTTATGAAATGAAAACCTCTAGGGTGGGATATGTAAATACTATAGTAAGAGGTACCATCATCCTTAAAATTAGAATATAGAAACATTGGGCCAGATCCACAAAAACCTGGCGCAACTTAAAAAATCCCATTTAAGTTACACTGCCTTAAAATTTCTACCTAAGTGCCCGATCCACAAAGCACTTATCTAGAAATTTCAGGCCGTGTAACTAAAATTCCGCCGGCGCAAGGCGTTCCTATTCAAATGGGGCGAGTCCCATTTAAATGAGGCGCGCTCCCGCGCCGGCCGTACTGCGCATGCGCGAAGTTACGTTAGGCCGAGTTTTGTGGATCACGCCGGCTTAAAAAAGTTGCGTCGGGAAAAAAAAAAAAAATTGACAGCGTCGCTCGGCATGCATTCCTGAGGGAGAACTCCATGCCAATTTTCAAAGAAAAAACCGGCATGGGTTCACCCCCCAGGAGCATACCAGGCCCTTAGGTCTGGTATGGGTTGTAAGGAGACCCCCCTCTGCCGAAAAATCGACGTAGGGGGTCCCCCTACAATCCATACCAGACCCGTATCCAAAGCACGCTACCCGGCCGGTCAGGAAAGGGAGTGGGGACGAGCGAGCGCCCCCCCCCTCCTGAGCCGTGCCAGGCCGCATGCCCTCAACATGGGGGGGTTGGGTGCTCTGGGGGAGGGGGCGCACTGCGGGCCCCCCCACCCCAGAGCACCCTGTCCCCATGTTGATGAGGACAGGACCTCTTCCCGACAACCCTTGCCGTTGGTTGTCGGGGTCTGCGGGCGGGGGCTTATCGGAATCTGGGAGTCCCCTCAAATAAGGGGGCCCCCAGATACCGGCCCCCCACCCTAAGTGAATGGATATGGGGTACATCGTACCCCTACCCATTCACCTGGAGGCAAAAAGTAAAAGTTAGTAAACACACAACACAAGGGTTTTTAAAATAATTTATTATTCTGCTCCGGAGGCCCCCCCTGTCTTCTTTATTAGCTCTATTACCAGGGGGGGCTTCTTCTTCCACTCTCCGGGGGTCTTCTTCCACTCTCCGGGGGTCTTCTTCCACTCTCCGGGGGGGGTTTCTTCTTCCGCTCTCCGGGGGGGGCTTCTCCGCTCTCCGGGGGTCTTCTTCTATCTTCGCCGCTCTCCGCTGTTGACTCGGCGAACCCCGGTTCTTCTGCAGCTGTCCGGTGCCTTCTTCTTCAGCGCTGGCTGCCTGCTATCTTTGTGTGTTAGCTCAATTACGAGCAGGCAGCCATCGCGGTCTGACGTCACAGAAGACCGCGATGGCTGCCTGTTAGTAATTGAGCTAACACACAAAGATAGCAGGCAGCCAGCGCTGAAGAAGAAGGCACCGGACAGCTGCAGAAGAACCGGGGTTCGCCGAGTCAACAGCGGAGAGCGGCGAAGATAGGAGAAGACCCCCGGAGAGCGGAGAAGCCCCCCCCGGAGAGCGGAAGAAGAAACCCCCCCCGGAGAGTGGAAGAAGACCCCCGGAGAGTGGAAGAAGACCCCCGGAGAGTGGAAGAAGAAGCCCCCCCTGGTAATAGAGCTAATAAAGAAGACAGGGGGGGCCTCCGGAGCAGAATAATAAATTATTTTAAAAACCCTTGTGTTTTGTGTTTACTAACTTTTACTTTTTGCCTCCAGGTGAATGGGTAGGGGTACGATGTACCCCATATCCATTCACTTAGGGTGGGGGGCCGGTATCTGGGGGCCCCCTTATTTGAGGGGACTCCCAGATTCCGATAAGCCCCCGCCCGCAGACCCCGACAACCAACGGCAAGGGTTGTCGGGAAGAGGTCCTGTCCTCATCAACATGGGGACAGGGTGCTCTGGGGTGGGGGGGCCCGCAGTGCGCCCCCTGCCCCAGAGCACCCAACCCCCCATGTTGAGGGCATGCGGCCTGGCACGGCTCAGGAGGGGGGGGCGCTCGCTCGTCCCCACTCCCTTTCCTGACCGGCCGGGTAGCGTGCTTTGGATACGGGTCTGGTATGGATTGTAGGGGGACCCCCTACGTCGATTTTTCGCTGTAGGGGGGTCTCCTTACAACCCATACCAGACCTAAGGGCCTGGTGTGCTCCTGGGGGGGAACCCATGCCGGTTTTGTTTTTACAAATTGCCGTGGAGTTCTCCCTCGGGAATGCATACCAAATGCCGTCGCTTGAATGGGCTTTTACATGGTGTTACTAGTTTACACTTTGTAACACCAGCCCTGGTTTTACACTTGCAAACTAAAACTTACGGCGAAAAAACGAGGCTGAAAAGCTTTGTGGATCGCCTTAAGTGCTAATTTGCATACTAGAAGCGGCATTTCGACTCGAAATGCCCCCAGCGGCGGATGCGGTACTGCATCCTAAGATTCGGCAGTGTAATTCAATTACACATGCCGGATCTTCTGCCTAACTTTGGAAAACTGCTTCTGTGGATCAGTTCCAAAGTTAGGACAAGGGATACGATGGAGTAACAGCAGTTACTCCGTCGTATCTCTTTTGTGGATCTGGCCCATTGGGTCTAAGGTCCCCGACCCAGAGAACCAAGGGGGGAGGGGGGGCAATTAGGACTATTTCGGTACTGATACAGAGGTAAAGAGTGAGAGTAAGCATTTAAAACAAAAAATAAACTTTATTCAAAACATAGGCAAGAGAAATTACACAATTTAAATAGTGATAACCATATACAACACCAAAATAGAGGTCCCCAGGGAGGGAGAACAGCACAATGGGTTGAGGGTTATGACAGTCTCAACTAGTTTTGCGGTGTATACCGCTTCATCAGGAGCAAATCTAAAAATGATTAAACAATCAATTAATGATAAAAATGAAAACACAAGAACAATATTGTGGTGTTGTAGATGGTTATCACTATTTTAATTGTGTCATTTCTCTTGCCTATGTTTTGAATAAAGTTAATTTTTTGTTTTAAATACTTACTCTCAGGCCTCGTACACACGGCCGAGGAACTCGACGTGCCAAACACATCGAGTTCCTCGGCCAGTTCAGCCCTGAAGCCGCCAAGGAGCTCGGCGGGCCGAGAGCTCCCATAGAACAACGAGGAAATAGAGAACATGTTCTCTATTTCCTCGCCGAGGTCCTCGTCGGCTTCCTCGGCCGAAAGTGTACACACGGCCGGGTTTCTCGACAGAATTCAGCCAGAAACTCGGTCGGAAGCTGAATTCTGCTGAGGAAACTGGTCGTGTGTACGGGGCCTCAGAGTCGGTTCACACAGCAGCGGCACGACTTCTATTCCTCCTGAGGACGACTTCAGAGGCGATTTGCAAAACGACTTCTGTATAGAAGTCAATGCAGGTCGCCCCGAGCCGCCCCCGAAGTCGTACAGGAACCTTTTTCTAAGTCAGAGCGACTTGCGTCGCTCCTATTAGAACGGTTCCATTGCATTGAATGGGAGGCGACACGGCAGGCGGCTGAGCCGCCTGTCGCGTCGCCCCAGTGTGAACCGGGTCTTACTCTTTACCTCTGTATCAGTACCGAAATAGTCCTAATTGCCCCCCCCCCCCTGGTTCTCTTGTTTCGGGGACCTTAGACCCAATGTTTCTATGCTCCCAACTTTGTGGGAACAGTTTGGGGATGGCCCCTTCCTGTTCCAACATGATTGCACAGGATGAACGAGTTTGATGAGCAAGTTTGGAGTGGGGGAACTTGACTGGCCTGAGTCCTGACCCCAACCCAATAGCATACCTTTGGGATGAATTAGAGCAGAGACTGTGAGCCAGGACTTCTCATGCCACGTCAGTGCCTGACCTCACAAATGCGCTTCTGGAAAAATGGTCAAACATTCCCATAGACACACTCCTAAACCTTGTGGACAGCCTTCCCAGAAGAGTTGAAGCTGCCTAAAGGTCCAGGTCTTAAGTGGTTAAGAAAGGTCTGGATACTTTCCTAAATGTACATAATATAACTGAGTACTAACATTTATAGGTAAAGTTGATCCAGGGTAAATTTGATTGCCTATCGGAGAATCAGCAAATTGGATCATGCTCTGCTGGGTATTTCGTCCTTCCTCTGGATCAACTGTGGATATAGAATTGGGTATATGGGATTGTACGATATTTTATTTATTTTTATGGTTGGACTAGATAGACTTGTGTCTTTTTTTCAACCCGACTAACTATGTAACTATTGCTAAACGAGAGGCAACTTGATTTCTATTAATTATGTTCTTGACTTTGTTATTAACTTGCTTGATAAATCTTACCCATTGAAACAATTCCAACAACTTGCACACATTAATACTAGACCTAAACCATCATTATTGTGCTATAAATAGAACCTAACACCTATCTAGCAGTCTAATCCTAACCGTTATTTTTCACAGCATACAGCAATACAGACACTACAGGCAAGTAATTACTATAATGATCATGTCAGTGTTGTTATTATTAATATTAACATTATAATTATAAAAAAAAAGTTTTCCCTTTGAGTCTTTGAAATTCTGCTGATCTTTTGCTTTATTAAAGGTTAATGCTTTAAGTTCTCATTCATGCAAAATCACGCACTTTCCCGAAATGCACAGAAACGTGCTGCAATTCAGCAATTGCGTGCCGGTGCTGTTAATTGTTAATATCATCCCCATGCATCTGCAAATGTGCTCTTTTTGTCCTGCCGAACAATGTGGTTCAGTTTTGGCACATTTTTGGAAAAGAGTCAAGGACAGTTTTTACGCATTTCTCACGTGTAGGGTTGCCCAAGGACATAAATGGGTTTGCCTACACAGGACAAGATGGAATGCACAAAAAACACACAGAAACGTGCCCATACACCTGTAGAAGTAAACTAAGTGTAACAGACTAGAGCAATGGTGTCAAACTGAATTTCATTGTCGGCCGCATCAGCATTATGATTGCCCTCAAAAGGGTAAGTTGTATCTGTAAGATTAGATGTCCAGCGCATCGCCTCCCCTTACATTAGATGTCAAGACCCACCCCACTGTCAGAAGTTGAGTCCCCCACTTTCCCTTACATCACAGTGCACCCCCCTTTCCTTATGCTGCTGCTGGGAAGAAGCTGGATGCATTGATTGAAAGCAGAAAGTAAGGATCTGGAGGAGGACCAGAGGAGGGCTGGAGCTCTCCTGCAGCTGCATCGAGAGGTGCGAGGGCCACATGAAATGGCCTGGAGGGCCGGATTCGGCCCGTGGGCTTTGTTTTTGACACCTGTGGACTAGGGAATCGGTCAAATGATCAGACAAGGAGTAACTGTAACTTTCAGTTTGCAGGTGCAAATGATGCTAAACAGGTTCGGAATTGCAAAAGCATGCATACACCACAGAATTATGAACAGTTTCAGGATCGTAGGGAACATGAATAAAAATGGACTCTCCAAAGGAATGTCTTTGTGACTTAAAGCAGGGGTTCACCCTAAAAAAAACATTTTTTTTTTCTAGCATGCCATCAAGCATACTAGCGCGATCTACAGTACACCTTTCTTATATTTATAGGCGCCGTACTCACTGTTTACTGCCGTAATGAAGTTTCAGACTCCCCGCGGGGAATGGGCGTTCCTATGCACAGGGAAGATGATTGACGGCCGGCTATGACGCGTCGCGCTCCCCGAAGATAGCCGAAATAGGACTTGCCTCTTCACGGCGCATGCGCAGTCAGCTCCGATGTCTGTGCGCAGGCGCCGTATAGTGCCGTGAAGAGGCAAGTCCTATTTCGGCTATCTTCGAGGAGCGTGACGCGCCATAGCCGGCCGTCAATCATCTTCCCTGTGCATAGGAACGCCCATTCCCCGCGGGGAGTCTGAAACTTCATTACGGCAGTAAACAGTGAGTACGGCGCCTAAAAATAAAAGAAAGGTGTACTGTAGATCGCGCTAGTATGCTTGATGGCATGCTAGAAATCTGTTTTTAGGGTGAAACACCGCTTTAAAGTGGAAGTCCATGCAAAATCTAAAATCCCTGCATCTATAGACACAACGGATCTAACACTAACCTCTCTATCCTTGAAAATAAAAAAATGACCCGCTCCCACCGGATCCCACACTGAGCTGTCAGCCGCGGCTTCACAGACAGGTCCCTACTGCGAATGCGTGAAGCGTGCTGTGCTCGCTTACTGGCACGGCAGCAGGGGAAGGAGGGGGAGCCAAACTTCTGACATACCTTGCCGTGGCGAGGTCCGATGGAAGTTGAGGCAGGGTACCTGTCAAAAACAGGTACCCGCTCCCCCTGAAAGGTGCCAAATGTTCCACCGGTGGGGGGTGGAATCAGATAAGTGGAACTTCCACTTTTGGGTGGAACGCTGCTTTAAAAAAGTACCACCCCACTGGAATTGAAGTACTCTGATAGCAATAATGGAGAGGCTCACCACAGTAGCTGAGTTTTCCGGAGAAGCTGTGTGCTTTTAGGCTCTGGCACAGGCGCCCGCACAACAGCTCTGACAGTGAAGGGCCTATTACTTGGCTGCAGATCACTTGCTGAGCTACCTCTGCTTCACCAGTTGTGGGCTCTCTGAGCTGCTGAGGAAGAGAAGCTAAGGAAATCCATACTTCCTGGCCATGTCCAGGAAACTAGCGAGTTACACCTGCATCTGAGCATGTTGAGTAAATGGGGACTTTGCTACAAGGTTAGATACCGTATTTATCGGCGTATACCGCAGACTTTTTTGCCCTGAAAATCTCGCGCTCACGTCCTGGACGTGAGCGCGAGAGTAGCCGAGCCTGCCCGACTATACACGAGTGTACTGCGCTCAGTATATGCTGGCGCAGTGTTCAAGCGGGGATCGAGCGGCAGCGGGGAGGACCCCGCAGCCTAAGGATGCCGGACCCAATGAAGAGGACACCCGAAGCCGCAGACGGACGCCGGACCCGACGAAGAGGACACCCGAAGCCGCAGACGGACGGCGGACCCGACGAAGAGGACACCCGAAGCCGCAGACGGACGGCGGACCCGACGAAGAGGACCCCCGAAGCCGCAGACGGAAGCCGGACCCGACGAACAGGACACCCGAAGCCGCAGATGGACGTCGGACCTGACGAGGCCGCCGATGGACGCCGCGCAAGACACCAAAACTGTAAGTAGTAAAATGTAATAAAATGTTTTTTTTCCAGGAATGTCGGGTCCACTTTAGGGGTGCGCGCTATACGCCGGAGCGCGCAATACCCCGATAAATACTAATTCCCTCTCAACTTACACTCTGTAATTGATGGCATTGTCATTTAATAGTTACTTACTTTTAAGAAATACTTGTTGCATGTCAAAAACCAAAATGCTTGAGTTTGTGCCTCAAAACTGTAATGTAAATGCATTCACAGTATCAAAGAAATAAAATAGTTTGAAGAGTAAAATGATATTTATTATTTTTATAACA
Organism: Rana temporaria; assembly: GCF_905171775.1. Classification (NCBI taxonomy): domain Eukaryota; kingdom Metazoa; phylum Chordata; class Amphibia; order Anura; family Ranidae; genus Rana; species Rana temporaria. The sequence continues at coordinate 51,170,307 of NC_053491.1, forward strand.
GTACAGGAGCTAATTATTTCAATAGATTTCTCTGTTCTAGCACTAGACATTCCAGTGACACATCCAGCATTAATGGTGTAGTAAAATGTAATTATTTGGTTACCAGGATTGAAAGCAGTTAATGATTTAATTTGTGTGTATGTCATGAATTCAGATTCTCTCTTACGGAATATCTATGGCGATGACTTATTAAAGCGAGAATCTGTGAAAATACATATAATACCTCCCCCGCATGTCAGCATGGGTCACATTCTACACAAGGTGTAAACTGGTAGAAAGTGATTTACACTGAAAAGAACACATTTATATTATAATGGCCTTATACACTTGGCTTTTCTTTTCCTGTTATCACACTGTGTCTTTAAAATATTCTAATACATAATGTTACAATATCTTATAATACAGTGTGTCATACAAATGAATATGAAGTCCCACTGAAATAAATCTATCCTGCACATTGAAAATTGTAATCAGCCTCCCCTCTCCTCTATGTTCTACTATCTCCCCCCCCCCTTTTTTTTTCTCCCATTTTTTTCTCCCTTGTTGGCTCCCTTTTTCTTTTTTTTCCTTCCTTTCTCCAATTGTGTGATATTTCATCACAGCTAAAGGAGTGGATTCTTATTTTGCTTTTTACCCACTCCCTCTCATTTTGTTTGTGTTAATGGTCCTAATTTTCGGTCCCATGATGACGTCGGTTTTGGCGAAACACGTTAGAGTGGAGTTAGCAATGATGTCATTACGCCGGCTGGACAAACGTGGCATTGTGTTTTACTAGCTTGTCATGGTTTTACCTCTTTGCAGGCTTCTCATCACTGACATGTGCTGGCGGCCATATTGCTTCATGGGGTTCTTGTAACCTGCCTCATCCTGCGGCTCCTCCTTCCCACTGGGAGGAGCTGGCTGCTCTGCATATATATATGACGGCAGCTGCAGCATTTCCTCGCTTGGGCCTCTCGTCTGTTACCCTTTCTGTGATCGTGCTGCTTGTTCCTGGTTACCGACCCGGCTACGGACGTTCCTCCTGGTTCCTGATCCCCGGCTTTGTTTCACCCAGTCTCTGGCTACAGACTCCGGCTTGGCTGACGTTCTTCCCTGGCTATCAACCCTGGCACTGTTGGACGACTCTTCTGGCGGTTACAATCGTCAGCGTGGACTTTGACCTTGCTGTTTGGTTTCCAATAAAGATCCTCTTATTCATTTATCTGTTTGTACGTCTGATTCATGCTTCCATGACATAGCTGTTCCATTTACTTATTTGTATTCAATAAAACTTTGAGTTTTTCATTTATTAGACTATGTGGCTTTCCTTGTGTACTCCTCGGTACAGTATGCTTTCTATTCTGCTCCTTAAAATTTTCTTACTTTAGTCGAAAACCATTGTTGCTTTGAGCCGAGTGACCAATAGAAAATAGAACAAATATTCTGAAAATGTTTCTGAAAAATAAACAATTTCATTTGGAATGGTGTATGATTAGTGATGGACGAACATCCGACGGGACGGTTCGCGAACGCTAACCGCGAACGATCGCAAATGTCCACGAACCGCATGTTCGCGACGGGCACCATTGACTTTAATGGCAGGCGAATATTAAAAACCTTCAGGTCATATTTGCAGCCACAAAATACTTACTAGCTGTGCACAAATAGTCCCACAACATGGACACTGACCTACCAGAAGTATTAAAGGAGTTGTAAAGGAATTTTTTTTATTTTATTTTTTTGCTGAAATGACTGTTTACAGGGTATAGAGACATAATAGTTAACTGATTCCTTTTAAAAATGATTAAAAATAGATAAAAAAACAATGATATAATGTACCTGTAGTTTCAGTTTCGTTTTTGCATGTTTGCTGCTTCTCTGCTGCACAGAGCCAATACAGGGCAGTGATGGTTTGGAAAACGAAACTGATTGGTGTTGAGGGGTTTTAGACACACAGTAATCACACCTCCTTGATTAGTGACCACAGAGAGAAAGGAAGTGTTTAGAACAGAGAAGGATTACAGCAAAAACGAACAATGAGGACATGAAACCAGGACTGCAGTAAGGTAAAGGAAGCTATTTAGCTAAAGAAAAAAATCTTTAGTGTCACTTTAAGTGAAAAACCGGATACATAAGTAAGTGCCGGCCATTACAAGCCCCAAAAATTAGCCGACAGGCATTCACCTGACAGCAAACAACTTTGTATTCTGTGGCTGGAGGTACATTAAGCCATTCACCGGATACAGAAGTAAGTGTCGACCATTACAGGCCCTAAAAATTAGCCCACATGTGTTCACCTGACAGCAAACAACCTTGTATTCTGTGGCTGGTGGTACATTAGGCAGTCACTGGATACAGAAGTAAGTATCGGCCATAACAGGCCCCCGAAAATTAACACACGGCCACAGGAATTCATCGGACAGCAAACAACTTTGTATTCAGTGGCTGGTGGTACATTAGGCATTCAACGGATACAGAAGTAAGTGTTGGCCATTACAGGCCCCAAAAATTAGCCCACGGCCACAGGCATTCACCGAGCAGCAAACAACTTTGTATTCTGTGGCTGGTGGTATATTAGACATTCACCAGATACCGAATAAAGTGTCGGCCAGTACAGGCCCAAAAAATTAGCCCACAGGCGTTCACCAGAATTTGAATGAAACATGGTCTACTGGTCACATGCGTTGAATTCCTCCAAGATCCATGCTTCATTCATTTTTATAAATGTGAGGTAGTCAACACTGTTGTGAGCTAGGCGAGTGCGCTTATCGGTCATGACCCCCCCTGCTGCGCTGAACGTCCTTTCGGACAGGACACTGGATGAGGGGCAAGCCAACAGTTCCATTGCAAATTGTGCAAGCTCTGGCCAGAGGTCAAGCCTACCCACCCAGTAGTCCAGGGGTTTATCACTTCTCAGTGCGTCCACATCGGCCGTTAACCCGATGTAGTTGAACACCTGTCAGTCTAGGCGTTCCCTGATGCTGGATCCGGAGGACAGCTGTCGATGGGTCGGCTGAAAGAATGATCTCATATCATTAGTGACTAAGACATCTTCAAACCGCCCTCTTCTTGCAGGCGCTGTTGGATTGGTACCCGAAACTGTTTCTCTGTGAGTGGAAATTCCTCTGCCAGCGGACGCAAAAGCAGAATGCAGCATTTCTCAAAGCAAGGCCTGGAAGTGCTGCATTCTCATTGCTCTCTGTAATGGTGGTAACATTTCTGCCATTTTTTGTTTGTACCGGGGGTCTAAGTACGTTGCCACCCAGTACTGGTCCTTGACCTTTATGCTTTTTATACAGGGGTCCCTCTTAAAAAAACGGAAGCATGAAGGCCCCCATTTGCACTAAACTGGAAGTGCTGTATTGGCCTGGCTCCTGCTCATCATCCAGGATAATGTCGTCCTCGTTCTCCTCCCCCATCCACGGACAACACCAGGGATCCCAGAAAGGTTTAAAACATGCTCTTCTTGATCCTCCTCCTCCGCCCTGGCACCATCCTCCTCTGACTCCTCTTCAGACTCCCGTTGTTGACTTGTCTCAGGTGAAGTAGCACCCCCTGGGAATTCATCCAGCATTGCGACTTCCTCATCTTCCTGCTCCTGCTCCTAGACGGCTTGATCAATGACACAACGCAATGCATGCTCCAGAAAGAATTCGTAAGGTATGATGTCACTGATGGCGCCCTGGCTGCGACTGACCAGTTTGGTGATCTCATCAAATGGCCGCAAAAGTCTGCATGAGTCGCGCATGAGCAGCCACTGGCGCAGTGCAACAAAAACCAAGCTCCCGGAACCTGTCCTGCCGCAGAGTTCGTACAGGTAGTAGTTAACTGCATGTTTCTGCTGGAGCAGCCTATCAAGCATATACAATGTTGAGTTCCATCGCGTCGGGCAGTCACAAATAAGACGTCTGACGGGCAGGTTGTGTCGCCGCTGAATGTCAGCAAGGCGAGCCATGGCCGTGTAAGATCTTCTGAAATGGGCCCGAGATTTTCCTGGCCTGCCGCAAGACGTCCTGGAGCCCAGGGTATTTGGCAACGAATCGCTGCACGGCCAAGTTCAGGACGTGTGCCATTCATGGCAGTTTACTTTGCCCCTCCTGTGCAATGTAAGTTCGGCCTGCTTCTCCTCCCTATCTGCTGGTCCATCTCTCCCTCTGAACTCCCCTCCTCTTCCTCTCTTGTGGGCACCCACATGACGTCTGTAGACACGTCATCATCAACGTCACCTTCCCCATCACTAACAGTAGAGATCTCGGAGTAGGCAGCAACAGCGGGCACCAACCTCCTTGGGCTGATCTGGGTACTGTCGTCAGACTGCTGAGTGCCGGCTGTTGCTACCTCTTCTTCCTGATCCAATGCCAAGAATGGCTGCGCATCCGAAATGTCTTCTGATGGATCGGAAAATAATTCCTGTGACTCAAGCGGAGGGTATATGGTGGTGGGGTTGGTGGTGGTGTTGGTGGCGAGCCACTCAACCTAGTCTGGTGCATCAGGATTTTTTTTTAATGTGTGTAGCAGAGGAAACGCAGCGAAAGAGGCAAAAATCCAGCAGTAGCCAAATACACCGCCAGTCACAATGCTACACAATACAAATCCACTATAATATGCTTTCTATATTCAAAAGTATATTATAATAAGTGTATATTACACCTATATACTGCAGTGCACAGCAAGTAGCACACCTATACCAGTGCTTGAAAGGACTTTTGTGGACCTGTTAGGTAGCAATTTGTGTCGCTAAACTCTGTCCCTGCTCCAAACAGCACCCTCTCCCTACACTGACAAAAAGTATATGAATGTATTAGACACCTATATACAAGAGCAAGTAGCACACCTATACCAGTCCTTAAAAGGACTTTTGTGGACCTTTTAGATAGCTATTTGAATGAATACAGCCTGACTGTCCCTGCTCCAAACAGCACCCTTTCCCTACAATGACAAAAAGCAGAATGTAAGATGGCCGCCAGATCAGGTCTATTTATAAGGTAGGGGTTATGTCCATATGCTGAAATGTCTCAATTGGCTGTCCTGCACCACCTGATGGATGTGTCATAGGTCAAAGTTCTTACCCATGTAACATTACGGACCGACGCGAACATCGCCAGATGTCCGATGATTTGGCAGACCGCGAACGACGAAAGTTTGTCGCCAAACGACCGCCTGGCGAACTGGCAGGCCATCTCTATGTATGAGGAGAGGTCCTACAGCATTAATAGCATGAATCAAGATGACATACATTGAAGAATACTTACTATAATTGGATCTTACTGGTGCACAGATATAATGGATTTGTGGTGATGTTATTTTGTGACATGTGTGTTATTTTCTGACATAATCTTTTCACATTCACTAAGCTTTGGGGCAAACTCCCTTGCAAAATGAACATCCTATTTGGCTTTAGTAAATCAATCCCAAAGTTTTCTACTTCAATTACCAGTGGATGTTTTGTTAAATCACATCTTGTTACTTTCAATTATATGATTGGACCAAAATGTTTAAAAGAATATGAAAAAATGGTCAGGAGGCAATTGTAGAGTATCCTGTGTAGTCTACCCTGGTTGAAGTTTTTGCGGATGAAACGCGTAGGGTTAGTACGCTGGCCCAAGCCGCCTTATACTGCACTTTGTATAGTTAAATTGAACTGTTTTTCATTTAAAGTGGAGGTTCACCAGCAAAATTACAATTTTTAAGATTAGATTGATGCTCATTTTGTCTAGGGGAATCGGCTAGTTTTTTTTTAAATCGAAGTCGTACTTACCGTTTTAGAGATACATCTTCTCCGCCGCTTCCGGGTATGGGCTGCGGGACTGGGCGTTCCTTCTTGATTGACAGTCTTCCGACAGGCTTCCGACGGTCGCATCTATCGCGTCACGATTTTCCGAAAGTAGCCGAACGTCGGTGAGCAGGCACCGTATAGCGACGCACCGATGTTCGGCTTCTTTCTGCTACTTGTGACGCGATAGATGCGACCGTCGAAAGACTGTCAATCAAGAAGGAAAGCCCAGTCCCGAAGACCCATACCCGGAAGCGGCGGAGAAGATCACTCTTTAAAACGGTAAGTACTGCTTCGTTTTTAAAAAAAAACTAGCCGATTCCCCTAGACAAAATGAGCATGAATCTAATCTTAATTTTTTTTTTTAGGGTGAACTCCCGCTTTAATATTCATTTGTTTGAATATTTTTTACTTCAATAAATTCCATCAATTGGATTTACGCTATGTGGAGGCTTTTTTCTCTATTTTTTATACCTTGAACATAATACTATTATTTGGAGAAGACATATCTTGGAGAGCTGTGTTTACGACCATTCACTATTCAGAGCATCATCCATTTCCGGAACTACTGGCCCTTTGGGATCAATCACCGGCTTGCAGAGGAGGGGATTGTATGATTTGCCCTTGGAGCCTGATTCTACATCTCCGGTTAAATGCCTAACAGATTCACCACTGTATGGTGAGTTGGGTCGACTACTTTGGGTAAGAGTACCCTTTTCTCTCCCCCATTTCTGGAAGGTGAAGGCACTCCCGGGTGTAATTATCTACTGTGCTTCGCATCTACCTAAGAGATGGTCAGACATCTGTAGCAACATTGTTTCTCCTCACACTTCATTGCTGACCTCTGATGTCTTAATTTTATGGACTATCACATTTTTAGTTTCCATTTCCATTGAATTTAATATTGTGTTTTGTTTCTCCATTTACCCATAGACCTATATGGGTCTGTGTCACTGAATATAGTCTAATTCACCATTTATGTCATTTTATTCACGGTTTGATGTATGAATAATGACCACATATGAGTTTATTTTTTAGTACTGTGGTTTTAATAGTCACTTATCATATTATTCATAGTTAGCACTTTAGTGTTTGTGACTTTCCTGCGACTTCACACCGCATAAGGTCTTTTGTATACACTCACTGTGTGTTATGCTTATGTTGTGCCTCTTTATTAGGAGAGACAGGTATTTTTTTAACTATATTTATTGTTTTCTACCATCTAGCCTTTTTTAAGGTTTGGTTAGGTTCACCTACCTAGCACATTCTCAGTGCTACACTTTATATTCACATATTTGTTCACAATTAGTCTCATTGTTGTGTTGGCTGTTCACATTTGGGATTGGTGCAGTATTTTACCATACCTATTCTGTGTAGTGCCCTCCTTTACTCAGACTGATAGACTAAATTTCATTTTTGGTTTTACTGTAATCAGTGGGGCAGTGATCTGTTTCTTTGGTCAAGGTTTCCTAAGATGGGCATTTAATTTCCTACATCTGCTTCTGGAAGAAGTTTCCAGAGTATAGGGCATGGAGAGTCAAATGACTAGTATAAATATTTATCATACTGCAGCCAATCCCAGGAAGTAGGCATTCATATGGTGGCTAGGGAGGTAATACATGTTTGGAAGGCCCTCCCAGAGTGTTCTTTCCTTTTCAGGGTTCCAAGTCTCCTGGGGCTGCTGCCCTTGGGAGATAGCTAGTGAGACAAGAACCTTGCAGTCAGGGCCTCTGCACATGCTGGGCTGAGGGCCTGGAGAAGATTGTTAAAGGATTATTTGCTTGAGGGTATCATACTGCAGTCCTGGTCTGGAGACAGATCTTTTGTCTCTCTCACTGAGGAATTACCTGTGGATGCTGGGTGACAGACAGATGTTGGGACATCATGGGGGAAATTTACTAAAACTGGTGCACACAGAATCTGGTGCAGCTGTGCATAGTAATCAATCAGATTTTAGGCTTTATTATCAAAGTTTATTTGAGCAAGCTGAAGTTAGAAGCTGATTGATTACTATGCCCAGCTTCACCAGATTATGCATGCTCCAGTTTTAGTAACTCTCCCCTTGTAAGTAAAGACCTTGCTGTGGACTCTTGGGTGTGCAAGTGCTAGAAGGAAACTAAGTGCCAGAGGATGCTATCATCCCATGTTACCTAGAGGAATGACTGCTTAGAGAAGATTAGTGAGAAGCTTGTGGGCAGGGCCTACTCACCCTGCACTTGGGACTACCTTTCACCCTGCATGCACTCATCAATGCCCGGAACCAGGTGGGGAATGTGTTCATGTGAGAGTCAAACATTATGGCAGTTCCCCAGCTTAGAGATGAGCCGTAGACTGTGTGCAGTAATAAAACATACAGAGTCCTTCTGCAACATGCTGTCCTGTGTCACAACACCCCCTGCTTGATAACAGATTGCATTTAGGAGGGACACTGCTGAGCCTATGCCCTCTCCACCTGTCCAATGTTACTCTGCCACCTCACTTCCAGTGAGAGAATGGTACTCTTACTCAACTCCTTGTCTCTCCCATACCATAGTTACATAGTTACATAGTTAGTCAGGTTGAAAAAAGACACAAGTCCATCCAGTTCAACCACAAAAAATAAAAAAAAATAAAAAATAAAACACAGTACAATCCTATACACCCAACTCCATACCCACAGTTGATCCAGAGGAAGGCAAAAAACCCCAGCAGAGCATGATCCAATTTGCTACAGCAGGGGAAAAAATTCCTTCCTGATCCCCCGACAGGCATTTGGATTTACCCTGGATCAACTTTACCTACAAATCTTAGTACTCAGTTATTTTATGTACATTTAGGAAAGTATCCAGGCCTTTCTTAAAGCAATCTACTGAGCTGGCCAGAACCACGTCAGGAGGGAGTCTGTTCCACATTTTCACAGCTCTTACTGTGAAAAAACCTTTCCGTATTTGGAGGTGAAATCTCTTTTCCTCTAGACGTAAAGAGTGCCCCCTTGTCCTCAATGTTGACCGTAAAGTGAATAACTCAACACCAAGTTCACTGAATGGACCTCTTATATATTTGTACATGTTGATCATATCCCCCCTTATTCTCCTCTTCTCAAGAGTGAATACATTTAGTTCTTCTAATCTTTCCTCATAGCTGAGCTCCTCCATTCCTCTTATCAGTTTGGTTGCCCTTCTCTGCACTTTCTCCAGTTCTCCGATATTTTGAGAACTGGTGCCCAAAACTGAACTGCATATTCCAGATGAGGTCTTACTAATGATTTGTACAGGGGCAAAATTATATCTCTGTCTCTGGAGTCCATACCTCTCTTAATACAAGAAAGGACTTTGCTCGCTTTGGAAACCGCAGCTTGGCATTGCATGCCATTATTGAGCTTATGATCAACTAAAACCCCCAGATCCTTCTCCACTACAGATCCCCCCAGTTGTACTCCCCCTAGCATGTATGATGCATGCATATTATTATTCCCTAAGTGCATAACTTTACATTTATCAACATTAAACCTCATCTGCCACTCAGTCGCCCAATTAGACAGAGCATTGAGGTTGGCTTGTAAATTGGAGACATCCTGCAAGGACGTTATTCTACTGCATAGCTTGGTGTCATCTGCAAAGACAGAAATGTTACTTTTGATCTCAGACCCAATATCATTTATAAATATATTGAAAAGTAAGGGTCCCAGCACTGAACCTTGGGGTACACCACTGATAACCTTGGACCATTCAGAGTAAGAATCATTAACCACGACTCTCTGAATTCTGTCTTTCAGCCAGTTTTCTATCCATTTACAAACTGATATATCCAATCCTGTAGACCTTGCCTTACACATGAGCCGTGTGTGCGGAACTGTATCGAACGCTTTTACAAAATCCAAATATATCACGTCCACAGCCACCCCTCTGTCCAGGGTTTTACTTACCTCTTCATAAAAGGAAATCAGGTTTGTCTGACAACTTCTGTCTTTCATGAATCCATGTTGTCTGCTGCTTAAATAGTTTTTTTTCCAGCAAGAATTCATCCATGTGGTCTTTTATTAAACGTTCCAGTATCTTCCCAACTATAGAAGTTAGACTAACAGGTCTATAGTTACTTGGTAAAGACTTTGTTCCCTTTTTAAATAAGGGCACCACATTGGCCCTGCGCCAATCCAGTTGTACTATTCCTGTCATTAATGAGTCCCTAAATATTAGATACAGTGGCATTGAAATGACAGAGCTCAACTCACCTAGGATCCGTGGGTGGCCTACATGCTCAGACTTCACCTTTTTACTATTAATATATTTAAAGAATTTTTGGGGGTTTGTCCTACTATCTTTTGCAATCTGTCGTTCATTTTGAATTTTTGTATCCTTGATTTCCTTTTTACATATCCTGTTATATTCTTTGTAACATTTAAACAACACTAGTGTTCCTTCATTTTTATATTTTTTAAAAGCTGCTTTCTTATTGTTTATAGCTTTTTTAACTTTGACCGTGAGCCACATAGATTTTATTTTTAGCCTTTTAAACTTATTGCCCATGGGAACATACTTTGCAGTGAGGTTCCACACAGTCTTTTTGAAGAATTCCCATTTCTGTTCTGTGTTCATCTGTGCCAATAGTCCCTCCCAGTCCAAGTCCTGGAGAGCAGCCCTCATCCTTGGAAAATTTGCTCTCCTAAAATTTAGTGCTTTAATATTTCCTGTATGTATTTCTTGCTTATAGTTAACATTAAATGAAATCATGTTATGATCACTGCTACCCAGGTGTTCCTTTATCTGAACATTAGTAATGAGCTCTGCATGGTTTGAGATTATCAGGTCCAACAGAGCATCATTCCTAGTTGGGGCCTCAATAAACTGCACCATAAAATTGTCCTGCAATAGGTTTTTAAATTTTTGTCCTTTAACTGTCCCAGAAGTGCCATTAATCCAGTCAATTTCTGGGTAGTTAAAATCCCCCATTATTATCACCGTCCCAGCCCTTGCAGCCCTTTCCATCTGTGCAAGGAGCACAGTCTCCACCTCCTCATTAACATTGGGTGGTTTATAACAAACTCCAATGATTAATTTTGAACTACGCACATCTGTATGCAGTTCCACCCATAATGCTTCAGCCTCACCACACTCTCCATCAACCAGGTTCTCTTTCACGCTTGCTTTGAGGTCACTTCTCACATAGAGACAGACCCCTCCACCTTTCCATTTTACCCTGTCTTTCAGAAAGAGAGCATAGCCAGAAATATTAATAGCCCAGTCATGTGAGGATTGAAGCCAAGTTTCAGCAATACCGATTACATCATAGCTCTCCTCATGCGCCAGAGCTTCCAACTCACCTGTTTTGCTTGGCAGACTTCTGGCATTGGTGAACAAACACTTAAATGTATTGTTACATTTTTCTCTGGTGTTTTTCATATAATTTATAGTAGTAAAAATGGCACTATTATTTCCAATGGCTGTTTGCAACATGGGAACTTTCTTGTCACCTGCCATAACCCTCCCCCCATCTATCCCCATTCCACTCTCCATTAATGTCATACACTAGTCACCCATAGAAACTGCATTTCTCTTTCCACTTGTCCTTGCCGAGACAACTTCACATAGTAGCCTTGCTTCACACCCCATTGTGGATTATAGACCCAGTTTTTTAGAGCTGTAACCTACTTTAACAAGATGATAGTCCATTACTGGCATATTTCAAAGCTTGGCAGTTCTACGGTCTTCCGATGTTCCAAAGCACTACTGGGCAGAGCAATCCCATCTTAGAATCTCATGTCTGTTACGGCCAGGAGCAGGAATGGAACAGGGGGCCTCCAACTCGACCTTCTCCCTCTTTTATATCACAGGGTGGAGAGGATGGGCCCAAAAACCCAGCAAAAGAAGCTAGATGCTGGTTAACTGCTTCCCCCCTGGACAGGCTAGCTCACTAGCTGTAGCAAAACCCCATACTTGTAGGCAACTTGCCTACAAGCTGTTCTCTTGCTATTTCTGCTATCATTTGGAGTATCCTGATCCCTGAACCCCTCTCCTGTTCAATTTATTCAGCAATAAATTTGAAAAAGACATCCTGTAGACTGAGGCCCAGATTCTCAAAGGGCTTACGACAGGTGATTTACGCTACGCCGCCGCAACTTTACACGCAAGTGCTTTGTGAATAAAGCACTTGCATGAAAAACTTGCAGTGGCGTAACGTAAATGAGATACGTTACGCCTGCCCAAATTTACTCCATTCTACGAGAATCTGGGCCTGAGTCTGTATTTTTACTGTGCATAGAGCTGTGCTTGTGCCTGGCAGCCTCTGTAATAAGGGAGACCTGGGCAATGGCTTGTGAGCGCTACACTTGCAGTAATTACATAATAATTTAACCAACTCCATATAAGAGCATTTTACCTGCATTTTCTATTGCTATGGTTATTTTGTAATTTAGGAATACTTCACACCAAGTAGGACAATGCAGTTAAGTAAGCCAAGAAATGTATAGGAATAATTGCACCGTAGGTATATTTTCTAATGTTTCTAACATTTACTTACCCCTTAATTATTATTTAATGAATGCTGAAGTGTATTTTTGAAGAATAAATAAATAGCTAATTAGTGATATGTTGATGGGTCATCTCTGTGGTTCCCAACCTCAGTCCTCAAGTACTCCCAATGGGCCATGTTTTGGGAACTTCCCTTAGATAAAATAGCTCTTATCAATACCATGTCATTGATATTGATATAAAGCAGCTGTGCAAAGTAAAGCAAAACCTGAAAACATGGCCGTTGGGGGTACTTGAGGACTGAGGTAGAGAACCACTGTTCTAGTCCACCCCTTATGCAATAACAGAAGAATTTTAGGTCCATTGACTTACAGTTTCACATTTAGATTGTAGGAAGATGTTCAAAGCAAGTCTAAAATATTTCTTACAGAACTGCAATGTTCCATGTTTCTAATACATCACTATAGAGTAATTTATAGCACCCATGTTTCTACTTTCTAAACAATATACACCCCTTAAAAAATGTAAAATATTTATGGGACTTTAGAAGTGCTTTAACATTTCAGTAAAGAATATCCTAAAATCTGCAGGTCCAAAATGTACATGCATCCAGACAATAGGCACATAGCCAAACTGAAACAAAGGGGGTTATTTATGAAAGGCAAATCCACTTTGCACTACAAGTGCAAACTACAAGTGCAAAGTGCACTTGGAAGTACAGTCGCTGTAGATCAGAGGGGGACATGCAAGGAAAATAAAAAACAACATTTTAGCTTGCACATGATTGGATGATAAAATCAGCAGAGCTTCCCTTCATTTCAGATCACCCCTCAGGTTTACAGCGACTGCACTTCCAAGTGCACTTTCAGTGCAATTTCTTTCTTTTTTTTATAATTGACAATTTTTATTAGGTTTCAATATATGCAATACAGTGATTTAAAACATAAACAAAGGAGAATAAAGTAATAAGGGAAATAGTAGTCACCAACAGCTCTGAAGTGGGCATGGTGGTCTACGTATGACAGAATTAACACACAATCCACATAGGTCAACAAGGAACAGCACTATGTAACAGGGAGAGGTAGCGCTTGAGTAATTACAGTGCAGGCTTCTCTGTCAGACAGACCATCAGTAGGGTCTGTGATTTATATTTGCATGGCCCGCTATTCCAGAGAAGAGAGAGAAGAGAAAGAAAGGAAGAATAATGAAAAGGAGAAGAGAAAGAAAAAAAGGGGGGGTGAGAGGAGAAGGGAAGAGCAAGGAAAAGGTATAAGAAAGTCCAAATCAGAAGGGCGCGTCTCTCCTGGGCTTCGAGTGATCGTATTGTACAGAACGGAGGGTGGGGTCTCATGAGATCATGGGGGTCTTTCAGTGCAATTTCAAGTGCACTTTGCACTTGTAGAGCAAAGTGGATTTGTCTTTCGTAAATAACCCCCATGGTCTCGTTTTCTAAATGTCCCAGTGGCTGTGCGTCCATAGAGGGCTCAGGAGCGCGGCCCCCTCTCGCTCCTGCACCGCCACTGAAAACAATAAATAGATTCATGCATTGCATGAATCTATGTATTGTCGCCGCTGCCGCCGACTATTCAGATGGCCTGCCCCCTGGCGAGCGCCGGCCATCTGAATAATGGCAGCTGGTTGGCTTTGGAAGTGTCTATCAGAGCCCGCGGCTCTGATAGGCTTTCCGATTACAGCCTGAGGGCTCTAATCCGCTTCCAAATAGTTAACCAGTTGACGCACGGGGTGTGCGTTCCCTGGTTAACACTGACACGCATCTCAGGCAATCAGGTTCACCGGATCTGGTTACCGGTAACCTGATTGGCTGAAGCGTCATCGAGTGCGGGACTACATTGAGAGATCGTGGAGGAGGATCCGAGGATGGCTGACCGAGAAAGGTAAGTGTCCCGGGGGAGGCAATCTGGCGGTATTTAGGGGCAATCTGGCGGCCTTTTAGGGGCAAACTGGCGGCAATTGATGGGCACAGTGGCGACAATGGCATGGCACAGTGGCTGAATTTGGCATGGCACAGTGGAGACAATTGATGGGCACAGTGGCAATAATTGCATGGCACAGTGGCTGCGCTTGGCATGGCACAGTGGCGACAATTGATGGGCACAGTGGCGACAATGGCATGGCACAGTGCCTGTGTTTGGCATGGCACAGTGGCGACAATTGATGGGCACAGTGGTGACAATGGCATGGCACAGTGGCTGCATTTGGCATGGCACAGTGGCGACAATTGATGGCACAGTGGCTGCGTTTGGCATGGCACAGTGGCAACAATTTTTGGGCACAGTGGCGACAATAGCATGGCACAGTGGCAACAATTGATGGCATGGCACAAAATCGGCAATTGATGGGCACAGTGGCGACAATGGCATGGCACAGTAGCTGCGTTTGGCATGGCACAGTGGTGACAATTGATGGCACAGTGGCTGCGTTTGGCATGGCACAGTGGCAACAATTGATGGGCACAGTGGCGACAATAGCATGGCACAGTGGCAACAATTGATGGCATGGCACAGTGTTGACAATTGATGGGCGCAGTGGCGACACTGAAATGTCCTCATATGCATTTATGCATTTGGTTGGGATTATTCAAAGCTATCATGAATACTATGTTTATTTACCTATGTGAATGGCAGCAGAGGCAATGACTTGCCTTAACCATGGGGATCACATCTGAAGATGGTATCTCAGGAGTGATGACAACATTCTAAAATCTACATATGAATTATTTCACATACACAATTTGTTTGCTCATGCTGGAGTAGTCATAAGCCATTGATCAGCTGGTAAGATTCACAGTCTTTGGTGGTGTGAAAGGGAGAATAAATATTTTTCTTCCTTTTACCTACTATATCATATTGCGATCTGGCAAGTCCAATTAGACAAACCCCCTTCTGTCCTTGCTAATCTGTAATGGAATAATCATATACTCCAGCAAGACAATGCTGAAGACTGCAGCAGAATACAATAGCAGCCTTCATGGCGCACAGCACAGGGTTCCTCTTTGATCCACAGGTTCCTCCAGAGCTGATGACAGCCCGAGGTTTAAAAAGGTCTACAGAGGCAAATCATTAGCAAGTTCAATGTCTCAAAGACCAGATTACTGTAAATACACCACATCAGCACGTTTCACATTGCATGCTTCTAGAATTAATTATTACTTCCCCGTCTCTTTTAAAGTTAAATTATTCTTAGAAAGGCAAAAATGGGACAAAGTAAAACACGTCTTCTTTACTTCCTCCATTCTAGAGAGCCTAGAGCAGGCCCCAATCAACCAAGACTGAACATTTTCTGTTACAATTGCTTTTACTCGATTTCAGAAGAGAATAATGACAAATACACCCAAACAGGGGCTAAAACATCTGGCAAAAATAACAAATAATGATAGTCAAGCTTTAGGCAACATTAAACTTTCAAGGCCTAAAGTAATACAAAAAAACATAGGCCCAGATTCACAAAGCACTTACGCCGACGTAGAACAAGATACGCCAACGTAAGTGCAAATGTGCGCCGTCGTATCTGTGCGCCGGACCCACAAACTAAGATGCGCCTAAAAACAGGCTTCATCCCGCCGACGTAACTTGCCTACGCCGGCGTAGGGTGGGCGCACATTTAGGCTGGACGCATGGTGGCGCTCCTATTGATTAGCCATTCAAATATGCAAATGAGTAAAATATGGCGATTCACGCAGGCTACGCGAGGTGCGCGTAAGTTGTACGTCCGGCGTAAAGTTATGCCCCATAAAGGAGGTGCAACCCAGCAGCAGACATGCAAAGGTCTGCACCAGGGAATACACGCCAGCGTATTTTACGTATTTTACGTTGGACGTGTGTCTGGCTGGGCGTAGGTTACGTTCACGCCGTAGGCAGTGATCCGGCGTAGTTTAGGCAGTTGTTCCGACGTGGTTGTGAGCATGCGCAGAGGGATGCGTCCACGTCACGGCGCATGCGCAGTTCATGATACGTATCTGTCTGGCGCTCGGCCCATCATTTGCATGGGGTCACGCATCATTTGCATGGCTCACACCCACTTCCACCTACGCCGGCGTACGCCTTCGAAACCCAGCGCAGTTTTGGGAGCACTGGCTTTGTGAATTCCGTGCTTGCCTCTCTGCGCTGCGTTGGCGTAGCGTACATTGTTTGCGCTATGGCGGCGTAATGTGCGCCCGCTCTCTGTGAATCTCGGCCATAGACTCTTTCATAGGCCTAAGAATCCGCATCAGTAGTCTAGACAATTGTTGGGCCCAGAGGTCCTGAGAGAGGAAAACAAGGCGATATGGGAAGTTATGGAAATAACCAATGAAACCCCAAAGGAAGGTGTGACGGATCTTGGATACCCCAGGTGGCCACATCCACCAAACCTGTGTCTCCTGTCCTCCAAACGCACCCGCAGCCTGCAGATTCGCCATAACCAGCCCTTAACCCCTCAATCACGAGACAATCCACACAGGTGTTGAGGGTTAAACATGCAGAGCATAAACTGTTTATTAAATCCAAGACATACAGTTTTACACACAGTTAGGGACACTCCCCTTAGACTTGTCAAAGAGGGGAGGGGGATAAGGAACAACCAATGGGAACTAAACATTTGTAGATTGAAACAGGCTACAGATAAACATAAAGGGATTATGGTAAGCAGGCTGCCTCTCAATACACATCCCCTGCAAAGAGATGTCTCCAGTCCAGGCCATTGTCTATGTGCAATGAACCAAGACAATTAGACACAGCAACAAGTTGGGGGGGGTTTGGGGGGAGAAGAGATGTAGCATTACATTACATTATCTCAATGCCAGCTTGTCCCCAGGCCTCCAGTCTCTTCTGGGCCATAATCTGTGGGTAGGAGGCCAGCCCACAGTCCCTTCCAAAACACACAGTGACAGTGGGTTCTGTCACAGAAGGGGAGGCTCAAGAAAGGAAATCAAAGGGCCAGGGCTAGGTTAAGGCAGGGGTGTCAAACTCAATTTCAGTGTGGGCCACATCAGCATTATAGTTGCCCTGAAAGGGCCAGTTGTATCTGTAAGACCAGATGTCCAGAGCACCCCACTCCTTCTGACATCAGATGTCAAGAGCCCCCCCCCCCCACCATTAGAGATCAAGAGTCCCCACCATTCCTTACATTACAGTGCACCCCGACCCCCCTTACCTTGTGCTGCTGCCATGATGGGGGCAGGGCTAGGAAGTGCAGGGTCTGGAGGAGGACCAAGGGAGAGCTGTAATCAGCTGCCAGAGTCTGCTGAATACTGAGACCAGGAGAGGCGGAGACCAGGGTGTGCTGTGGGTGTCCAGAGATAAGTAGGATCTGGTGAAGGAGTTCTGTCCCACTCTCTCCTGCCAACTGCTGGTGGGGCAGAGACAAGGGGGGTGTTGCATCTACAGAAGTGTCCAGGTTCAGCCCACGGGCCTGGTGTTTGATGCATGTGGGTTATGGGGTCTGGGATCAGTAAGGGGAATGGTTATGGGAGAGCGATACACAGGTGCTGTGGCTGCACGGAGAAGTGTAGTATCTGATGGCAACAATTTGGGGAGGACCCTTGAATTGGGACTTCCTACAACTAAATATAAATGTGATGGTCAGGTGTTCACAAACTATTGGCCATAAAGACATTAAAACCTGGCAATGTACCCCCCCCCCCCTCGGATTTTAGTACAGGAGCCCAAGGGGTAGGCTATAAGTAACAGTGGCTCAAAAGATTTCAGAGATGGAAGAGCATAAGTAAGCCATGGTTCCCAAATTAAAAAAATATATATTTTAAAGAATATTGACCCACATTCATTTTCCAAGAATACTGTACAGTATATATATATCAATATGATAATAGCAAATATTGGGATATACACTATGGGCCAGAGTCACAGACGACTTACGCCGACGTATCTATTGATACGCGGCGTAAGTTCTGTGATGTGCTGTCGTATCTATGCGCCCTATTCAGGGAACAAGATACGCCTGAATTTTGCCAAGATAAGACCGATGTAAGTCTCCTACCCCGTCGTATCTTGGGTGCATATTTACCCTGGCCGCAAGGGGCGCTTCCGTAGATTTACGCGTCAAATAAGCAAATGACCTACATACGCCGATTCACGAACGTACTTGTGCCCGCTACGCCGTTTACGTAAGGCTTACATCCGGCGTAAAGTTACCCCTGCTATATGAGGCGCAAGTAATGGACGTCGGAACAAGCGTATATTTTTACGTCGTTTACGTAAGTGGTACGTGAATGGGGCTGGGCTGGGCGTAAGTTACGTTCACGTCGTTGCCATTGAGCCGTCGTATCTTAGGGCGTAAATTCGACGTGATTCTGAGCATGCGCGCGCATGCGCCGTTCGTACGGCGCTTCATTTACATGGGGTCACGATTCATTACAATACAGCACGCCCACTACCAGCCTACTTTGAATTACGCGGGCTTACGGCGGCCCATTTACGTTACGCCGCCGTAACTTAGGCAGCAAGTGCTTTGTGAATACTGTACTTGCCTCTCTATGTTATGCACAGAGATACGCCGATCTCTGTGAATCTGGCCCTCTATTCCCAAAACGAGTATAAAAAAGTTTGGTATTTAAAAAAAAAAAAAAAACATTTATACTCACCTAGGTGGATGCAGCATCGATCCGATGCTGCATCTGTCCCCTGCCGACTCTATATTGTGTACTGAGCAATCAAACACAGCTGAGTTCTCAGTTCTTCCCCTACACTTTGAGCCGAGATCTGGAACTGTCAATCACAGACTCTTTGCTCTCTCCTCTACTGCTCACTAGAACACTGGGCTGTTGGGGGGGTGGGGGATCTGTCTCAGGCTACCCCGCCCAAACCTCTGGGCAGATCCCAACCATATGGTCGAGATCTTTTCAGAGCCTGGACTGGGGAGAGCTGGAATCAGCTGCCGGAGTCTGCTGAATGCTGAGACCAGGGGAGATGGAGACCAGGTGGTGCTGTGACTGCACATAGAAGCATAGGATGTGGTGGCAACAATTTGGGGAGGACCCTTGAATTGGGACTTCAAACAAGTTTATATAAGACCCCTTTCACAATGAGGGCATATTGCAGGCACTATAGCGTTAAACATAGCGCCTGCAATCCGCCCTTAAAACCTGCTTAATTGTCTCCAGTGTGAAAGCTCGAGAGCTTTCACACTGGACCGGTGCACTAGCAGGACGGTAAAAAAAGTCCTGCTAGTCGCATCTTTGGAGCGGTGAAAGAGCGGTGTGTATACCGCTCCTCCACCGCTGCTGCCCATTGAAATCAATGGGACAGCACGGCTATACCGCCCACAATGCGCTACTTCAGTGGCACATTACAGGCGGTTTTAACCCTTTCTCGGACGCTAGCAGGGGTTAAATGTGCCCCGCTATCGGTAAAAATGCTAGCTAGCGGTAAAAATAGCGGCGTTTTACCGCTGACGCTTTGGGCGGCTCAATGTGAAAGGGGTCTTAGTGTGAAGGTCAGGTGTTCAAAAAACCTTGGGCCACATATAGCCGGATTCACAAAGACTTACGCTGACGTATCTTTATATACGCCGCGTAAGTCCACGGATGCGCCGTCGTATCTATGCGCCTTATTCTTGTAATGAGATACGCCTGAATTTTGGCTTCCTACGACCGACGTAAGTCTCCTACGCCGTGCATATGGGTGCATATTTACGCTTGGCCGCTAGGGGCGCTTCCATTGATTTACGCGTCGACTATGTAAATGAGCGAGATACGCCGATTCACGAACGTACTTGCGCCCGTCACAGTAAGCTACGCCGTTTACATAAGGCGTACGTCCGGCGTAAAGATAATTTAGGGTATGGACGTCAGAACTGCCGTCGGATTTTACGTCGTTTACGTAAGTCGTACGTGAATGGGGCTGGGCGTAGGTTACGTTCACGTCGTTGTCATTGAGCCGTCGTATCTTAGGGTGTAAATTTGACATGATTCTGAGCATGCGCCGTTCGTTCGGGAATTCATTTACATGGGGTCACAGCTAATTTTAATACAACACGCCCACTACCTTCCTAATTCGAATTAGGCAGGCTTACGCCGGCCCATTAACGCTACGCCGCCGTAACTTAGGGAGCAAGTGCTTTGCGAATACTGTACTTGCCTCTCTATGTTACGTCGGCGTAGCGCATATGAGATGCGCTACGCCCGCACAGAGATACGTCGCTCTCTGTGAATCTGGGCCATAGTGTCTATTTAAAGGAAGAGTGAAGCCTCGTACACGCGACAGAGGAACTCGACGGGCGAAACACATCGTTTTCCTCGTCGAGTTCCTTGTCAGGCTGTCGAGGAACTCGACAAGGCAAGTTTCTCGACAGTTTCCTCGACGAAAAGGTACACACGACCGGTTTCCTCGGCAAAAAAATATCTCCCAGCAAGTTCCTTGCTGGTTTTTGCTGAGAAACTCGGTCGTGTGTACGAGGCCTGAGAAAACTGATTTTGGAAGCTTCAAATGAAGATACCCAACTTCCCATAAGGGTTGTATGTCTTTTCACTTAGCAATAAATATAAGCAAAAAAAACAATAGGTAAGAGCAATGTTACAGACTAGCATTCAATTGCTACCTCCTAACAGGTAAGACTGGCCTGTAAGGCCTCGTACACACCAGCGGATCTGTCCGCTGAAAACGGTCCGCCGGACCGTTTTCAGCGGACATGTCCGCTGCCGGATTTCTGTCTGATGGTTGTACACATCAGACAGAAATCCGCGCGGACACGATACGTGGTGACGTGGCCACGCCGTTGCCACGACGATGACGCAGCAACATGCGCGGCCCTGGAGGTCAATGCTTCCACGCATGCGTCGAATCACTTCGACACATGCGAGGGCTTTCGGCCGATCGGACATGTCCGGTGAGTCTGTACAGACGATCGAACATGTCCGACGGACAGGCTATTAGCGGACATGTTTCTTAGCATGCTAAGAAACATTTGTCCGCTGGAAACTGTCCGATCCGCCGGACAATTGTCCGGTCGGCCGTACACACGACCGAACATGTCTGCTGAAACTGGTCCGTCGGACCAGTTCCAGCGGACATGTTCGGTCGTGTGTACGGGGCCTAACAGTATTTGTACTATTATTATAATTATTATTATGGTTATTGTTATTATTTGTATTATTATATTGGTAAAAATGAAGTAATAAGGTTTCATAAGTGGCCTTCTTGTACAAGTCACATTTGACCCACACAAAAGGAAACGATTATATTTAACCAACGTGTTTGCACATTTGTAGGCGAGCTGAATTTTAATAGTGTTTCCATCTGTTCAGTTCCATGTCTTTGTACTCCAGACAAGGGTGTGGGCTGATTCTCATCAGAAGCACAGTTAGCACTAAATGGATTACATACTGTAGGGATCTTGAAGGTTATGGATTTCTCCTGCAATAAGCTGCATTTTCTCACTCAAGATCACGCATCAAATGTGATCTTTCCCCTTCTTTAAACATACGCACTGGCACAGCCTGTAAGCCACTCTATATATCTTCTGCTATTACAGAGCACATTGAAATTTATATTATCTAGCAGATATATTAGAAAAATCTGACATATAGATATGGTTCTTTAGCAAATAACCTAATATTGCATGAATTCTCTTTACTATTTACAGTACGCACTTTGACTTTTTTTTATACTTTCCTTACCTATTTTACAGCCCTGCTTTAGAGAAAATAATTATATATATATATATATATATATATATATATATATATATATATATATATATATATATATATATATATATATGTGTATGTAGCGGCCTGCTACTTTCTAGCCGGCGCTGCTTTAAATTTAGAGGGTAGTCTGAGAGTTAGTTGACTCAGACTGTGTTATTTTTCACTAAATTTGGGCCTCTGTTCCAGGCATGGCTGTACTGCGAGTGACCACCATTGTTGTCTGGGGTGCTGTTACCACCCCAGGCCAAGGGTGGCAGCAGTCAGGTCAAGGTGTTTTGGGTGTTCCCCTTCGGCAGCCAATCAGAGGGAGTTGATCGTCCCGCAGGCTGGGGAGGAGTACTTAAGGGACAGACGTCACTAGTCCGGGGTCGTCGTCGATCCTGGGTCTGTCGTCCCACCACCCCCCCGTGTGTGGCCCTCCTGGCCGGGGGTGCGTGTACAAGTGTTCCGGGACCACGTTGGTCCGGGGTTGTGATCTACTAAGTAGGCCCGGTAGTCAGACTGGGTCTACGCTTGCAGAGTGGTCCTGAGCTGTCCGTCCCGAGGGGCACTCGATGAAGAACCTGTCTGAGGGAGTACCGAGCACGAGACTGGTATCTCAGGAGAGGCCTTGAACTTCATCAAAGGACGCACCATTACCAAAAGGCTGAATGATGGTCGCCTGTCAGTTCTAAGTTCATAAGAAGTTGATCGGGAGAAATCCAGGTGCTTAATCTTGTGCTGAGAGGATTCTGAACCGAATATACCTCCATCTTTGGGAAGGTCTGTGGCAGAGACTTTGCCAAGATTCCGTGTGTCACCCTGGCTGCTAGGTTAGTGAGGGAGGCCTACCCGGGTGCGCAATACCCGCTCTGGCTAGAGTGGCGATGAAAACTGTGTTGCTGGAAGCAGGAGTGTTTCCGGACAGAAGTTATACACCTGAACCTATTACCTATCACCCTTCCACCTCTTGAACTATTACTTTTATTCTTTTACCAAGTTGGACAAATAAAGCAAAGGAAAAGAAGTCTAAAGTGTGGACATTAAAGTTTTTCTCAACTCTCATCTGATACCCTAGACGGCGAGGAAATAGAGGTAACATGCCGCCCAAAACAAACCAGCAGCTCCTTCGGGGGTAATGATATATATATATATATACCGTATTTATCGCGGTATAACGCGCTCCCGCATATACCGCGCACCCCCAAAGTGACCCCCAATCCTGTGAAAAAAAAGTTATTTTTGTACTTACAGTTTTGGTGTCTTGCGCTCCGTCCATCGGCGGCCTCGTCGGGTCCGGCGTCCTTCTGCGGCGTTGGGTGTCCTCTTCGGCGGGTCCGGTGTCCTCTTCGGCGGGTCCGGTGTCCTCTTCGGCGGGTCCGGTGTCCTCTTCGCGGGTCCGGCGTCCTCGCGTCCTCCCCGCTCGTTTCCCGCGCCGAGTTTTGAATACTGCGCCAGCATATACCGAGCGCAGTATACTCGGGCAGGCTCGGGCAGGCTCGGCAACTGTCGCGCTCACGTCCTGTACGTTCAGGACGTGACCGCGGAAGAAGCCAAGACTGGCCGAGCCTGCCCGAGTGTACTGCGCTCGGTATATGCCGGCGCAGATTTTCAGGGCAAAAAAGTGCGCGATATACGCCGATAAATACGGTATATATATATATATATATATATATATATACTGTATATACAGTACAGACCAAAAGTTTGGACACACCTTCTCATTCAAAGAGTTTTCTTTATTTTCATGACTATGAAAATTGTAGATTCACACTGAAGGCATCAAAACTATGAAGTAACACATGTGGAATTCTACATAACAAAAAAGTGTGAAACAACTGAAAATATATTTCATTTCCTAGGTTCTTCAAAGTAGCCACCTTTTGCAGCAGACACATCTCTAGAACTGGTAAGAGGAGACTGTGTGAATCAGGCCTTCATGGTAGAATATCTGCTAGGAAACCACTGCTAAAGAAAGGCAAAAGGCAGAAGAGACTTGTTTGGGATAAAGAACACAAGGGATGGACATTAGACCAGTGGAAATCTGTGCTTTGGTCTGATGAGTCCAAACTTGAGATCTTTGGTTCCAACCCCCGTGTCTTTGTGCGACGCAGAAAAGGTGAACGGATGGACTCTACATGCCTGGTTCCCACCGTGAAGCATGGAGGAGGAGGTGTGATGATGTGGGGGTGCTTTGCTGGTGACACTGTTGGGGATTTATTCAAAATTGAAGGCATACTGAACCAGCATGGCTACCACAGCATTGTGCAGCGGCATGCTATTCCATCCGGTTTGCGTTTAGTTGGACCTTCATTTATTTTTCAACAGGACAATGACCCCAAACACACCTCCAGGCTGTGTAAGGGCTATTTGACCAAGAAGGAGAGTGATGGGGTGCTGCGCCAGGTGACTACCTCTTGAAGCTCATCAAGAGAATGCCAAGAGTGTGCCAAGCAGTAATCAAAGCAAAAGGTGGCTACTTTGAAGAACCTACAATATGAAATATATTTTCAGTTGTTTCACACTTTTGTGTAATTCCACATGTGTTACTTCATAGTTTTGATGCCTTCAGTGTGAATCTACAATTTTCATAGTCATGAAAATAAAGAAAACGCTTTGAATGAGAAGGTGTGTCCAAACTTTTGGTCTGTACTGTGTATATATATATGTATATATATTTATCTCACAAAAGTAAGTACACCCCTCACATGTTTGTAAACATTTTATTATATCTTTTTATGTGACAACACTGAAGAAATGACACTTTGCTACAATGTAAAGTAGTGAGTATACAGCTTGTATAACAGTGTCAATTTGTTGTCCCCTCAAAATATCTCAACACACAGCTATTAATGTCTAAACCACTGGCATATTCACTTCCTACGTAAACTACGTCGGCTTGTGTTCCCTGGTGCAGCCCTTATGGATGCTGCTGAATTACACCTCCTTTATGGGGCATAACTTTACGCCGGACGTATGACTTTACGCGCACTGCATCGGACGGGCGTACGTTCGTGAATCGGCGTATCTCCCTCATTTGCATATGTGAATAGAAAATCAATGGGAGCGCTAAATACGTCCAGCGTAAATATGCGCCCACTCTACGCCGGCGTAGGCATGTTATGTCGGTCGGATGAAGTCTATTTTCAAGCGTATCTTAGTTTCTGAGTCCGGCGCATAGATACGACGGCGCATATTTGCACTTACCCGGCATATCTGGAGATACGTCGGCGCAAGTGCTTTGTGAATCCGGGCCATAGTCTACTAATGAAAAACATGGGAAACTCAGCTTATGTGGTGATGATCCTATTTATTGGCATTCTACCCATATACTCGAGTATAAGGCGACTTTTTTCAGCACATTTTTTATGCTGAAAAAGCCCCCCTCGGCTTATACTCGAGTGATGGTCTCCTCTCCCGCCATGCCAGTCTTGATGAAGAGGGAAGGGATTTGCACCTGATTACACTCTACATTGCCCCATCTTAGATGATTCACAACAGGGCTGTATGTATAGGAAGTCCGTGCCGTCCATTGTAAAAAAAGTCCCGCTTCCTCCTCATTCGTGAGGAGGAGGAGGCAGGGCTTTGTTATAGTGGACGACGCGAACTGCGTGTACGGCACAGACTTCCTATACATACAGCCCTGTTGTGAATCATCTGAGGGGGGCAATGTACAGTGCAAATCCCTTCGTCATCATCAAGACTGACACAGCGGATCAAAGGTACATGGGCACAGTGAGGCTGCAAATGGGCACAGTGAGGCGTGAAATTCCTATACATACAACCCTGTTGTGAATCATCAGAGAGGGGGCAATGTACAGTGCAAATCCCTTCCCTCATCATCAAGACTGTCACAGCGGATCAAAGGTACATGGGCACAGTAATGCTGCAAATGGGCACAGTGAGGCTTAATGGGCACAGTGAGGCTGCAGATGGGCACAGTGAAGCTTCAGATGGGCACAGTAAGGCTGCAGATGGGCACAGTGAGGCAGCAAATGGTCACAGTGAGGCAGCAAATGGTCACAGTGAGGCTGCAGATGGGCACAGTGAGGCTGCAGATGTGCATTGTTGACCCTCTTTTCCACTTACAGTAGCTGCTGCATTTCCCACCCTAGGCTTATACTCGAGTCAATACGTTTTCCTATTTTTTTTTGTGATAAAATTAGGTGCCTCAGCTTATATTCGGGTCAGCTTATACTCGAGTATATACGGTATATAGTATGATGTTGTCAGTCTGTGTCCTCTTCTGGAAGCTTAGCAAAGGAAGAATGGCTTTGTCCAACTCTTACCCCATTTCTGATGATTATATACAGTATACACTCCAACATCAAGCAATGAAGGCCTAACTGTAACCCCTTTAGAAGCGGTCCCTTTCACAGATATCGATATAACTCTACATTGTGTTTATTATTGTTTTATGTAGAGATTATCCAGTGACTTTACAAAGTTGATCATAGTAATGCTTTATAAAAAAAATAACTTGTGACAAATATATGACTAAAGATTTCTGTGTTCCGTGTCTCCTACACTATTTTATGCACCACTTTACAAGAAACATTATCATAAAAGAGATTTAATTGCTTTAGTTCTCTCTTGAGATAATAGTACTTGTGCAGCCTCCGTTAGACTCTTTTCTCCCCATTTAACCACCTGCTATAAACACATGCTTGTTGTAAACCCATCTCTTTATTTATTTACTGTAATATTTTGCAATCAGATGGAAAAATTGAATTCTTTGGAGAGTAAACACTCACAGATTCACCTTCCGTGTTCGTGGCCGCATAGGGAACATTACGGAGCGATAAGGAGCAATTAAAGCCCCACTATCTTCACTTCTTCCCACCAACCCTGCCAGACTTTTTACCGTGCTTACCTGTTGAAGAAAGATATACCGGCCCAAATCCCTCATCCGCTATCGTTTACAGGTGTGTGTGTGGGGGGGGGGGGGGGTGGTGATCCAGTACTGATGATCCACTTGAGACTACTGGTCCCTACAATCCACATAGGATGATGTCAGTGATATTCTGGGTCCTGAAAGAACCCTCTGCTTAGAGCCATCTTAACCACTTAAGCCCCGGACCATATTGCTGGTCAAAGACCAGAGCACTTTTTGTGATTCGGCACTGCGTCGCTTTAACTGACAATTGCGCAGTCATGCGACGTGGCTCCCAAACAAAATTGGCGTCCTTTTTTTCCCACAAATAGAGCTTTCTTTTGGTGGTATTTGATCACCTCTGTGGTTTCTTAGTTTTTGTGCTATAAACAAAAATAGAGCGACAATTTTAAAAAAAATGAATATTTTTTACTTTTTACCATAATAAATATCCCCCAAAAATATATAAAAAATATTTTTTCCTCAGTTTAGGCCGATACGTATTCTTCTACATATTTTTTGTAAAAAAAAAATTGCAATAAGCGTTTATTGATTGGTTTGCGCAAAGGTTATAGCGTTTACAAACTAGGGGGTAGTTTTATGGCATTTTTATTAATATTTTATTTTTACTAGTAATGGCGGCGATCAGCGATTTTTTTTTCATACTGTGACATTATGGCGGACACTTCAGACACTTTTGACACATTTTTGGGACCATTGGCATTTTTATAGCGATCAGTGCTATAAAAATGCATTGATTACTATAAAAATGCCACTGGCAGGGAAGGGGTTAACACTAAGGTGCGGGGAAGGGGCTAAGTATGTTCCCTGGGTGTGTTCTAACTGTAGGGGGGGTGGCCTCACTAGAGGAAATGACTGATCGCTGTTCACACATTGTATGAACAGACGGTCAGGCATTTCTGCCCTGACAGGACCGGGAGCTGTGTGTTTACACACACAGCTCCTGGTTCTCGCTCTGTAACGAGCAATCGCGGGGGCCCGGCGGTGATCGCGACCGCCAGGCATGCGCGCGGGAGTCAGGAGCAAGCGCGCGCCCCTATTGGCTGCTGGGAGAGATGACGTAGATCTACGTGATCTCGCCCAGCAGAGCCAACCTACCAGTTTTACGGCGGCTGGTCGGCAAGCAGTTAATGCATGTTGCAACCCTGGGCACCAGGTGCATGGGGGCCCAATGATAATCTTGAAATAATATATTACAATATACTTGCCAATTGTCCCGGATTTGATGGGATAATCACACTTTTTACTAGGCTGTCCCAGGATAGTCTTGTCCCAGGCAGCATCCTGGAAACTGTACTGTGCCTTACTGACCAACCCCCCCCCATACTGTGTCCCCCTGACCCCCTTTGTACTGTGCCCTTTGTGTTGATTCGTTTTTGATTAATGACATGTTTCCTTATTGTTAAAAAACATATTTTTTTTTTAAAGAGCTAATAAATGTTTACTTCTATCAACAATTTATACTTTAAAGTGGATGTAAACTAGATTCATGAAATTTGAGCTGGGCACATATATCTGCAGTATTTTGTTATCTCTCTTCAAAGAGCTAAGTCCCGTAGCTCTCTCCTGACCCGTTCCTTATCAGCCTGATAACTCCTGACAAATTCTCTGGCACATCAGATAAAAGTAGCCTGAAATTTCTGTCAGGGGTGCTTGCTAAAATAGATTAACAGGGAGCTGGTCCTGTTACAAAACACTTCTGAGAGTCTCTGCCTATGTGGAGAGGGGGTGTGTGCCTTTCCTCCAATCAGCAATTTTAGCTATCTTGGCTGTATGCCCAGA
The DNA here is from genome assembly GCF_905171775.1 of Rana temporaria. Lineage (NCBI taxonomy): Eukaryota > Metazoa > Chordata > Amphibia > Anura > Ranidae > Rana > Rana temporaria. Next base: position 51,198,824 of record NC_053491.1, read on the forward strand.
CATTGCACACTCCGTGTTAAACAGGAAGAGAAAATTTCCTAACACCATCTGAAATTTCTAAACAGTATAGCAGTGAAGACAGCAGATATACATGTAAAACGTATGTAGGGAGATTTGGTTCATCCCTGTGTATCATCTGAGGCTGTTCACTTTACTGGGTGTATGGAGGGTTTACATCCACTTTAATTTTTGAGAGTAGGTGTGTAAATTTGGGGCAGGCTGGTAGGGCCCCCAGTCCATTACTTTGCCCAGGGGCCCATGGTGCTATTTAGTTGGCCATGCCTCTGCTTTCTCAACACCCGCTGATTCACGGCTAATTTACACGATGTGTGGTGACCGGCATTTTTCTGCAGTGTAAAACGCCAGTCACCATTAGGACATACAGAAAACAATTGTTTTCTGTGTGTCCTATTCACACTGCAATGCCTTGGCAAAGCTCTGCAGCTTACCATACCTCCCAACTGTCCCTGATTTCGAGGGACTGTCCCTGATTTCGAGCAATGTCCCTCTGTCCCTCATTCTCCTCATTTGTCCCTCATTTTGGTCTGATCTACATAGATGTATATAAAATGCACTTTTTATCAGCACTAAACTTTCATCTGATTTCTAAATTGCTGCATTTGTAAATTCCAAAAGCCAATATAAAGGAATAATAGTGGTAAAAAGAAAGCACTTGTGGGTTTAACCAATCTTATTTTTTTGTACAATTCTCCTTTAAGGGGTCGTGGCAATGGGTGTGTCCTATGCCTGCATACTTTTGCTGATAGGTGTCCCTCATTCCCATCTCAGAAAGTTGGGAGGTATGGCTTACGCATGTATTTGCAAATGTATGCAGACTAAATCCCTGTTTTTAACGCATACTGTTAGGCCTCGTACACACAACCGAACATGTCCGCTGAAACTGGTCCAGCATGCTAAGAAACATGTCCGCTGGAAGCCTGTCCGTCGGACATGTTCGGTCATCTGTACGACTCACCAGACATGTCCGCTCGGCCGAAAGCCCTCGCATGCGTCAAAGTGATTCGACGCATGCGTGGAAGCATTGACCTTCCAGGGTCGCGCACGTCGCCGCGTCATCGTCGCGGCGACGGCGCGGCCACGTCACCGCGTATCCTGTCCGCGCGGATTTATGTTTGATGGTGTGTACAACCATCAGACAGAAATCTCCAAGCGGACATGTCCGGTGAAAACGGTCCGCGGACCGTTTTCATCGGACATGTCCCCTCGTGTGTACGAGGCCTTAGAGTTAGACAACACAATTTGGTTGGTCACAGACTGATCAGTAAGTTGAGTTGGGAATTTCTTTGGTTTTGTTTTATATGCGCTGCCCTTCCATGTGCTCCTTTCTGCAAGGGCCAGTTATAGGTTGGGGCAGTGGCCATTTGTTTGTTTACACTGCAATGCAACACGGCCGCAAAAAAAAAACAAAAAAAACACAGGCATGCTGCATTTTTTCACAGCACACAATACAGGATCACATGTCACTGTACAGCAGCACAGCGCATCACGATGCTGTACAGCGACAAGAATGATGTGTGCACCACACTGCCCCTACCATAGACAGGAAGCGGGTCCCTGGACCCAATTGGCCAGGGGTCTCAGGACCCATGGGTGCCATTGGTTTGCAGCTAACCCACACAAAAAACACTGATTAGCTGCGCTTCGCGCAAATGTCACATTGTTTGCTTATATAGACAGATTACAATGTCACGTAAATATTGCAGATATATAAAGCACATAAACTACAAAACAGTGTGAGCCGGTGATTGTAAAAATATTCCGTTTGATGGTTAAAGGCATTAACATCGAGAGGCAAAATAACACCCACAATCTCCCTGAAAACAGCACACATTATTCATCAATGTAATGTAAACACATAAGGAAAACATTTTTTTGACAAAATAATTACAAAAAAAATAGAAAAATGGTTCCAGTACTAGACATAGTAATAGCACACAACCCGACTTATAAATTATAGATCTGTTTTTTGTCTAGTGAATTTCAAACTGAACTCTGGATAAAAAAAAAAAATAACAAAAAAAAAAACAAACTAAAAATGAAAAAAAAAACAACAACTAACCAAACCAGATTTTGCTGTAATTTTTACCTCGACAAAACCCATCAAGAAACATTCTTTTTGCCGAGGAAACCGGTCGTGTGTATGTTTTCCGTCGAGAAAATTGTCGTGGATCTCGACGAGAAAAAAAAAAGTTATTTTTTTCCTCATCGGGAGTCTCAATTTCCTCGTCGTGTTTCCCGTCGGGCTGGTTTACGACGAGAAACACGTTCGTGTCTATGCTTAGAAACGCGCGCATGCTCAGAATAAAGTATGAGACGGGAGCGCACCTTCGGTAAAACTAGCGTTTGTAATGGAGATAGCACATTCGTCACGCTGTAACAGACTGAAAAGCGCAAATCGTCTCTCACCAAACTTTTACTAACACGCAGTAACATGAGATTAGTAAAACCAGCCCCAAGGGTTGGATTAGAACTTCCCCTTTATAGTGCCGTCGTACGTGTTGTATGTCACCGCGTTTGAGAACGACGAGATTTTGTCTTGACAGTGTGTACGCAAGGAAAGCTTGACAAGATTCTCGACAAGCCTGACAAGGAACTCGTCGAGGAAAACAATGTTTCATTTACGACGAGTTTCTCGGTCGTGTGTACGAGGCCTGAGTCCTAGATATTTCTCCTGAAGAAGTTGCTTTCTGCCACTAGATGTCCTCAGTCTAATGGCCAGCATAATTTAATACACTTCCTCTGCACCCTGCAGGCTGCCCCCTCCCCAGCTTGTGATTGGACAGGGAAGAAAAAATACATTTACAGCAAATGTGTATTCACCACTTCAATATCAGACACTTTTACTCTGTTCCTGCCCAGGCCAATGTTCAGCTTTTGGTGCTGCCGCACTTTAATTGACAATTGCGTGGTCATGCAACACTGTACCTATATGACATTTTTTTTCCACATAAATATAACTTTCTTTTGGTGGTACCTAATCACCACTGCGTTTTATAGTATTTGCTAAATAAATGAAAAAAGACCGACAATCTCTTACATTTTTTAACCACTTCAGTCCCGGAAGAATTGGCTGCTCAATGACCGGGCCAGTTTTTGTGATTTGGCACTACATCAATTTAACTGAAAATTGCACAATCGTCCGGCGCTGTACCCAAACAAAATTGACATCTTTTTTTTTTCCCCAAATAGAGCTTTCTTTTGGTGGTATTTGATCATCTCTTTTTTTTTTTTTTTTTTTTCGGTATAAACAAAAAAAGAGCGTCAATTTTGAAAAAAAAACACAATATTTTGTACTTTTTGCTATAATAAATATCCCCATTTTTTAAAAAAAAAGGCTATTTTTTTCTCCGTTTAGGCCGATATGTATTCTTCTACATATTTTTGGTAAAAAAAAAATGCAATAAGCGTATATTTATTGGTTTGCGCAAAAGTTATAGCATCTACAAAATATGGGATAGATTTATAGCATTTTTATTATTATTTATTTTTGTATTAGTAATGGCGGCAATCTGCGATTTTTATCGGTATTTTAACATTATGACGGACACATCTGACACTTTTGACACATTTTTGGGACCATTGACTTTTTTACAGCAATCAGTGCTATAAAAATGCACTGACTACTGTAAAACTGTCACTGGCAGGGAATGGGGTTAACACTAAGGGGGCGATCAAGGGGTTAACTGTGTTCCCTACGTGTGTTTCTAACTGTGGGGGGAGGGGACTGACCTAGAGGAAATAACAGATTGTGGTTCCTAGGTATTAGGAACTCACGATCTGTCATTCCTCAGAGAACAGGGATTTGTGTGTTTACCTCTCATGCCCGCGATCACACACTGCCGGCGGTCATCGCGACTGCCGGTCACAAGCATCGGCACCCCCACGATGCAGCGGGCATGAGTGCGCCTGCTATCCCGCTTAAAGGGACTCGCATACAGCTACGAAGGGTCGTGGAATCGCGCCGACCTGCCGCCGTATAACGACAGCAGTCAAAAAAGTAACATGAGATTAGTAAAACCAGCCCCAAGGGTTGGATTAGAACTTCCCCTTTATAGTGCCGTCGTACGTGTTGTATGTCACCGCGTTTGAGAACGACGAGATTTTGTCTTGACAGTGTGTACGCAAGGAAAGCTTGACAAGATTCTCGACAAGCCTGACAAGGAACTCGTCGAGGAAAACAATGTTTCATTTACGACGAGTTTCTCGGTCGTGTGTACGAGGCCTGAGTCCTAGATATTTCTCCTGAAGAAGTTGCTTTCTGCCACTAGATGTCCTCAGTCTAATGGCCAGCATAATTTAATACACTTCCTCTGCACCCTGCAGGCTGCCCCCTCCCCAGCTTGTGATTGGACAGGGAAGAAAAAATACATTTACAGCAAATGTGTATTCACCACTTCAATATCAGACACTTTTACTCTGTTCCTGCCCAGGCCAATGTTCAGCTTTTGGTGCTGCCGCACTTTAATTGACAATTGCGTGGTCATGCAACACTGTACCTATATGACATTTTTTTTCCACATAAATATAACTTTCTTTTGGTGGTACCTAATCACCACTGCGTTTTATAGTATTTGCTAAATAAATGAAAAAAGACCGACAATCTCTTACATTTTTTAACCACTTCAGTCCCGGAAGAATTGGCTGCTCAATGACCGGGCCAGTTTTTGTGATTTGGCACTACATCAATTTAACTGAAAATTGCACAATCGTCCGGCGCTGTACCCAAACAAAATTGACATCTTTTTTTTTTCCCCAAATAGAGCTTTCTTTTGGTGGTATTTGATCATCTCTTTTTTTTTTTTTTTTTTTGCGGTATAAACAAAAAAAGAGCGTCAATTTTGAAAAAAAAACACAATATTTTGTACTTTTTGCTATAATAAATATCCCCATTTTTTAAAAAAAAAGGCTATTTTTTTCTCCGTTTAGGCCGATATGTATTCTTCTACATATTTTTGGTAAAAAAAAAATGCAATAAGCGTATATTTATTGGTTTGCGCAAAAGTTATAGCATCTACAAAATATGGGATAGATTTATAGCATTTTTATTATTATTTATTTTTGTATTAGTAATGGCGGCAATCTGCGATTTTTATCGGTATTTTAACATTATGACGGACACATCTGACACTTTTGACACATTTTTGGGACCATTGACTTTTTTACAGCAATCAGTGCTATAAAAATGCACTGACTACTGTAAAACTGTCACTGGCAGGGAATGGGGTTAACACTAAGGGGGCGATCAAGGGGTTAACTGTGTTCCCTACGTGTGTTTCTAACTGTGGGGGGAGGGGACTGACCTAGAGGAAATAACAGATTGTGGTTCCTAGGTATTAGGAACTCACGATCTGTCATTCCTCAGAGAACAGGGATTTGTGTGTTTACCTCTCATGCCCGCGATCACACACTGCCGGCGGTCATCGCGACTGCCGGTCACAAGCATCGGCACCCCCACGATGCAGCGGGCATGAGTGCGCCTGCTATCCCGCTTAAAGGGACTCGCATACAGCTACGAAGGGTCGTGGAATCGCGCCGACCTGCCGCCGTATAACGACAGCAGTCAAAAATGTCAACACAATATGGTTGCCTAAGGAAGCTTATACAGAACACCAACCCCCCCCCCCCCCCCCCAAATTTTTTATTTTGCAATAGGAATTTTATTATAGGTGAGATACAACCTAAGGGCTCATTTCTAAATGGATGCAGACCATGCAACTTTCTTCATCAAAATACTGAAACTGCACCCATCTGTTATAATGAACCAGACCCTCCCATTCAGGAATCTGTCTTTCAATGACATAGTGGAACAAACAGCCTTTTCTTTAGAACAGAAACAGGTAGGACTCTGCTACAAAGTTTATTGAAATCCTTGCAATGTGCACAGATCATCCAAAGGGGATTGTTATTTTTCTAAACAAATTGGAGCTACACCTTAAAGGGGTTGTAAAGACAAAAATATTTTCCTCTTATATTAAAGTCTGAGGCCCTGTACACACGACCGAGTTTCTCGGCAGAATTCAGCCAGAAACTCGGTCGGAGCTGGATTCTGCTGAGAAACTCGGTCGTGTGTACACTTTTCAGCGAGGAAGCCGACGAGGAACTCGTCGGGCCGAAAAGAGCACATGTTCTCTTTTTCCTCGTTGTTCAATGAGGAAAGTCGGCCCGCCGAGCTCCTCGGCGGCTTCCACACTGAACTCGACGAGGAACTCGATGTGTTTGGCACGTCGAGTTCCCCGGACGTGTGTACGGGGCCTGACAGTAGCTGATAAAGTAAAAAGTAATGTTTTGCATTATAACTAGTTAGATACCTGTTGAAATTGAGCCGTTTTATTCACCTCCAGCACTCCTGAATCGTTATTCTCACTGACTTCCTGGTTTGCGGTGCGCATTCATTCTTGCTACATTACGGCCTAATGGGAACTACAGTTCCCATTAGACGTAGCCTCCATGCCTGTGAGGGATAAGAGAGCATCTTCACTCAGGGCTGTAGTCATAGGGAGGGGGTGAGCACATTCTGCTTTCCACCATGCAAAACGGCTCAGATGCTGGTGGAAAGCAAGACGAGGAGAGACAGGAAATGGCATTTTCAAACCTGGATTACTGTATTTTGGAGGTCAAAAGGTAAGTGATATTTAAATGCTCTAGCTTATAGCAATCAATTGATCTAATAAAAAATTAACCTTTAAACCGTAATTCGTTTGGTATTTTTGCTATGGAATATTAGCATCTTTCAGCTACTGCAGTGTGACTAGTAGTGGTACGAAGTATCTTGATATTCCCTTTGATTTTGTCCCCTACATACATCATTTAATTGACAACTGAGCAGGTGAATGAAAAAATGGAAACATAATCCATTGGGTTCTGGAACGACTCCCAGATGTGGGCAGGCAGCCAGCTTGCCCACATGAGATAACCATGGCTGGGTGGACCTGCTGTTTAAGTATGCTAGGCATTGGTCCAAACTGACCAAAGGGCTTATACACATAAATGACTGCAAAGTGTTAAAGTGGACTTAACAGACTGGTAACGCTTTGCAAATCCTGGCATCCCAGTGTTCGGTGACTTTTTCTATAATAAGTATCTCCATGACTAACGGCAGCTTGCTTAAGCTGTCACTTAGCACGTAGTGAATACACCTCCTTACGGTTGGCAGATTTGCTAAACGGATTCAGGATTCAGTACTGACTCTGCAAGTCTTTATTGAATGCCGATATTTATAAATGGACTTTTGTGAGATTTTTTAGTTTAAATAGTTAACGTTCAATAAACAATTTCAAATAAAGTAAGAAAGGGTATAAAGACATGTACTATAAGATATGACAAACCAGGGGTTTGATTTACTAAAGGCAAATAGGCTTTTTACTTTGCAAGAGAAGTTGAACTTTACAAGAGAATCTCCCCAGAGCTTAGTGAATCTGGTGAAGATTCACTTTACAAAGAATACCTAATTGTGTGCAAGGGAAAAAAAATGGTATTTTAGCTGCGTTGTGGAAGTCATTTGCTTAGCCTTGGGGACAAATTCCCTTGGAAGGTGAAACTTCCTCTGCAAAGTGAACAGTCTATTTGCCACATAAACCCTACAATCCCTAAAGGGATACATCATCAATCACAACAGTAGTTCAGGACAAGACCCAGAGAATCCAAGACCCAGGCCTCTCTTACATTTCTGACTCAAGGCTCATGCTAGAGTAGACAGGTAGTGAAGGAACGCAGTGTGGCATAAGTGCCTGTTGGTCTTGCTAGTAATGAAGTCAATAGGCTGTTCAGGCCAAGGTAGCGGGAAGCTGGTGGTGAACCACAGCGGAGCAGGTGAGCTGAGTCATTGCAGGTCAGCAGCAGGCACTGGTGGGCAGCAGACTGGTGAGGCACAGGCTGGTAGCAGACAAATGTTTGCAGCAGAGAACTAGCAGCAGGCTGGATAGCAGCGGGGTCAGGCAGGCCAGGTCAAATACTGGTAGTCGGATCAGGTGCAGGAGTGCAGGCAGAAGCGTAGTCAGGGTACAGGCTGGAGTCGGTAAAAGATCAATGGTGTGAAAGCCAAGAGAGCAAGCAGAAGCAGAGGTCAGGAGACAAACTGGGGTTGGTGCAGGCAAAGTTCAAGGAGTAGGCAAGACAAGCCGGGTCAGTAATTGGAATTAGATGCAGGATAAAAGGACACGGGTTTGCACAGGAATGCTGTAGACAAGACAGCACTGGAGCAGAGCACTGACCCAGTTTACTGTACATAGCCCATTTGGCACCATAAACTGTCACAGATGCAAGTGCCTACGCATGTGGATGCACACCTCTTTGCGTGCATTTTTGAGCTTTGTGCACATTTCGTATAGCGGAGTTCATCCAAAAAATGAACTTCTGCTTTTCGGAAACCCTCCCCCCCTCCGGTGTTACATTTGGCACCTTTCAGGGGAAGAGGGGAGCAGATACCTGTTTTTTAAAATTATCTGCGGGTATCTAAGCCACGTCCGGCGAAAATCCCCCCGCTGCCTTCTGGGAGACACACAGGTCCCAGAAGACAGCAGGGACCATTTGGAATGTGAAGCGCGACTCGTGCATGCGCAGTAGAGTACCAGGAAGTGAAGCCGCAAGGCTTCCCTTACCGAAGATGGTGGCAGCAGCATCCGAGACAGGGAGAGATCAGCTTTGGGTGCCAACATCGCGGGCGCCCTGGACAGGCAAGTTTTATTTTAAAAGTCAGCAGCTGCAGTATTTTTAGCTGCTGACTTTAAAAATATTTTTTTTTGGCAGACCTCCACTTTAAGTGCATGTAAAGATCAAGTAACTAGCCTGCGACTGTGCACAGGATTCCACCCAGAGGGTCCATCTTGGTTTTATGCCCTTCCTGACACCCATGAGTATGCCCCCAGCTCAGCAACACATGTCAAAGAGGAAGGAAAGGGATACACATTGATGACATCACTGTGCCTAAAATCTATTTATCCTGATGACACAAAATATACATCTCGACTGTCATTCACTGACTCCAATGTGTTTCAACCCATAAAAAAATAAAGTGGTTCTAAACCCTAAACATTTTTTACCTAATGCATCTCTTGGTGGCCACACAAAATATTGACAGTTTGGGCCCAATTTGGAAATTTTCACCTAGGAGTGTACTCACTTTTGTTGCCAGCGGTTTAGACATTAATAGCTGTGTGTTGAGTTATTTTGAGGGGACAGAAAATTGACACTGTTATACAAGCTGTACACTCACTACTTTACATTGCAGCAAAGTGTAATTTCTTCAGTGTTGTCACATAAAAAAGATATAATAAAATATTTTCAAAAATGTAAGGGGTGTACTCACTTTTGTGAGATACTGTAAATAAAAAATACATTGTTTTCCTGGTGTGTAATGTGTGCTGATAGCTCAGGATGGTACATGTTTGTGTAGCACTGCCCCCTAGGGGACTGCTTGGAATTACCTGCTCATCTGTACTGCTATGACCTGGTTAACATTCCAACCCACCTGGCACTCTGGGTTCAGACATCCTGATACCACTGCAAAGTAATGAATCACACAACTCGGGATATTTAGATCCTGATAGTATTTACTTGAATCAACTGGAAAGGGAGGTACACAACAAGGAGGGAATAAATCTGCTGAGATTTAGGGCTATACAGTGCCAGCTCAGCAAAAGAATTCCTCCAAAACAATGTAATAACAAATATGCAGCAATTTATAAACACTTCCTTTAAGAGCTAATACTTTCCCCCTAGAGATAAATACAACTAAACAGACTAGACTGGCTCACTAAAAGAGGTTACCTGGCTGAGCTACAACAGCTCTAGTAATGAGAGCTCAGGCCTAGAGATGATGGTACAAGGGCCCTTGTGTAACTCTTAGGCCCTGTACACACGACCGGATTTGTCTGCTGGAACTGATCCGCGGATAAATCCCAACGGACAGATCCGGTCGTGTGTACGGGGCCTAATATTAATGTCCTTGTTGCAGATCTGATGTTCTTCACCGGTACGTCGGAGCTCGTTAATTGTAATCCAATTAGGTGTAATGGGGTGTATTAAGTTCCTTGTAGAAAGTGAAGTTAAAGCACTGCGTTACGCTAAATTGAGGAAAGTGTTCATAGGATGGATGTGTCTGATGCAAAGTGTCCCAGTGATACCATAACAAGAGTGCAGAGAAAAGATGGACGATTAGCCCTCTCATGACAACCAGGTAGATGTGATGTCTTCCAAATGGCTTCTGGTGTAGCGATGCTTCTACAGCGAATCCGCCACTTTGATCTTTCTTTTTGCAGCTTTACACACTGACTAGCTGGTCACTGTAGTGATACAGTAAGGATGTCCGATGGCAACTCGTGGAGCTAGGCCCTTCTGACAAGGGTGGTTACACCACGTGGTAGGCCACAACCTCTCTCTCCCTGCACAGAGAGGTCCATCTCATATCAGGCCCAGGAGGAAGAACGTGACAGGTGGGTCTCTGGCTTCTTTTATAGCTCTTCCTAGCAATCCCTCTGATGGTAGCAAAGATCTCTGGGATATGTGGTCCAGATGCATAGACAAAACAGTTATCAGTCTGATGAACTACCCATCCATAGTTCCTTTAACCAGACTCACAAATATGATGTAATTTAATAGCCCTGAGCACTAAAGGACATGCAATGCATAAAGACACCGGAGGATCGCCGTACTTTGCAATTGTAGTTCACATTGCTACACTAGAAAAATTAGCGACTGTTGCATTCAGTAGCTTTCATGAACCAAGATGCTTTTCTTCTTTTGATAACTGAAAATTCAGTATTCAGTATCACCAGCAACAGTTTCCTTTCCGGCCCTGACACTATGACAGTAGCCGTTCTCCCTGTCAGATGACTGGAAACAATCTGCAGCTTCAAGGGAGAATGGAATGTGCGTTTTTGATATCCTTTAAGTGGGGCTTCTAATATATTTTCCTATGAACCTTGAAGTGAATTTCAATAGCTTCACACCAGCTAGAAACTGAATTTTAGATATAAGCGGTAAATATCAAAAACACATCTTTTGAGAATCTAGCATGTGAATGAATCTAGCTTTGCCCAGAGCAATCATTCTGATCTGAAAAATAAAAAGGTCAGCTGTAATGTAATTGGTTGCTATAGGCAACAGCTTGGCTTTCATTTTCTCCACATTTTATGCAACTTTATAGTTTTATAACATAATCATTAAATGTTCACAAGGTATCGGTTACATCCTATTTTCTAAGCTTGAAGATAGCAGTAAATAAATCATGCACATTTTTACATTGATATCTAAAGTGTATATAGAGACAGTGAGACGTATCCCAAAGAATATACAATTCAATAGCTTGTGGAAAATGTATAAAGTAGCGTATTGGCACTATTTATAAAATGTGCACCATCTCCTTGTACTTTACGTCTTGAGACCTATTATTTTCTGCAACAGAAAGAGGTAAACTGCTTGGGAATAGTGGTATCCATCTCATATATTTGCTTTTCAAGTGGAGGGCTATCTATTGCTTCCCAACTAAAACCCACCTCTTCCTCACTCTCTTCTTGACCACTTCTCCTACCCTTCAAGCACACCTTCTCCTGCTCCTTCCTTGTTCAGTACTTATCCCTCTATATCTATGTTTTCCAACCCGCTCCACCCCTTATTTTTTTTTCTCTTTACACATGTAGTTTCAAGGCCAAAATCATCTACATCTAAGGCCGCGAACACATGGTCGGTCCATGCAATGAGAACGGTCCGAAGGACCATTTTCAACGGTTAACCGATGAGGCAGACTGATGATCTGATGTGCCTACACACCATCAGTTAAAAAAACGATCGAGTCCAACGCGGTGACGTAAAACACAACGACGTGCAGAGAAAAATGAAGTTCAATGCTTCCAAGCATGCGTCGACTTGATTCTGAGCATGCGCGGGTTTTGAACCGATGCTTTTGCGTACTAACCATCGGTTTTGACCTATCGGTTAGGCGTCCATCAGTTGAATTTTAAAGCAAGTTTTACATTTTTGGACGGAAGGATAACTGACCGATGGGGCCTACACACGGTCGGTTTGGACCGATGAAACTGAACTTCAGTCCGTTTTCATCAGTTTTGTCCGATCGTGTGTACAGGGCCTAAGAGGCATATATTACAATAGAGAAGGATCTCTGATTTTAGGTGAAGAATTCAATGTGGTATTGGACTTTTTTTTCAGACATATATCATGGCTCCTTGCATCTCACCTATTCATTCCTGAAATACAACATTTTTAGTTTGCCTCCGACATACTTTATGCCCTGACACCAGAGATATTACCACCTTCTCCACATTTCACCAATCTTACTTACATATTGACTTTTTCGGTCACCAATTTGCACATATCTAGATCATCTACAAAATAGAGAATTTGTTTCTCTCAGTTCATTTTCCTAACACTCTTAAGCCCCATACACACGACCAGTTTCCTCGGCAGAATTCAGCTTCCGACCGAGTTTCTGGCTGAATTCTGCCGAGGAAACTGGTCGTGTGTACACTTTCGGCCGAGGAAGCCGACGAGGACCTCGGCGAGGAAATAGAGAACATGTTCTCTATTTCCTCGTTGTTCTATGGGAGCTCTCGGCCCGCCGAGGTCCTCGGCGGCTTCAGGGCTGAACTGGCCGAGGAACTCGATGTGTTTGGCACGTCGAGTTCCTCGGCCGTGTGTACGGGGCCTCACCCTTTCCATAATTGCAAACCTACATAAATATTGGCACTGGAAGCTAAACAAAAGCTTAATACTCGATGATCAAACACAACTAACGATAGGGAAAGACTACTTTATAACTAATGACACCCCTCATATGCCCCAGCTTCCCCCTTCTCTGTGACAATTTGGGAAGAAGAATAAGGGTTTCACCATGCCAGGTATATATAACCAATGTGGTGGCCACATCTCTGGGTTAAATAGAACAAAAAGAAAACACCCCCCTTGTAATAAGACTTTTAAGGCCACAAACACTGGTATGTATCAACGATATATTTATTGTTACATATAAAAGATGTCAGATCAAAGGAAGTGATCTATGTTAAAAAACGTCAAGCGTCTAGTAGAGTGTACATATAACAGAAACAACATAAAACATGATATAACAATTAATGTAAAATGACAATGTTACTCTCCGATAGATTGTAATGCCCGAATACCCGACATGTTTCCAGTTTCACATGTTCGTCTATATAGGGGTATAGAATAGGGAACAGTATGGTCATAAATTGTTTTACTCAGCTAAAGTGATTCCATAAAAGAAGTGGATGAGACAACTGTCAGGACGGGGGTGCAGATGAACGCCAGACCAATATCAACCTAGGTTTCAAAGATAGCAATTCCCAGATATGTTTAACCACTTAAGCCCCGGACCTTTAGGCAGCTAAATGCCCAGGCCAGGTTTTGCGATTCGGCACTGCGTCACTTTAACAGACAATTGCGCGGTAGTGCGACGTGGCTCCCAAACAAAATTGGCGTCCTTTTTTCCCCACAAATAGAGCTTTCATTTGGTGGTATTTGATCACCTCTGCGGTTTTTATTTATTGCGCTATAAACAAAAATAGAGCAACAATTTTGAAAAAATTCAATATTTTTTACTTTTTGCTATAATAAATATCTCCCAAAAACACATATATAAAAAAAAAAAATTCCTCAGGTTAGGCCGATACGTATTCTTCTACCTATTTTTGGTAAACAAAATCGCAATAAGCGTTTATCGATTGGTTTGCGCAAAATGTATAGCGTTTACAAAATAGGGGATAGTTTTATTACATTTTTATAAAAAAAAAATTTTTTACTACTAATGGCGGCGATCAGCGATTTTTATCTTGACTGCGACATTATGCCGGACACTTCGGACAATTTTGACACATTTTTGGGACCATTGTCATTTTCACAGCAAAAAATGCATTTAAATTGCATTGATTATTGTGAAAATGACAGTTGCAGTTTGGGAGTTAACCACAGGGGGCGCTGAAGGAGTTATGTTTCACCTAGTGTGTGTTTACAACTGTAGGGGGGTGTGGCTGTAGGTCTGACGTCATCGATTGTGTCTCCCTATAAAAGGGATCACACGATCGATGCAGCCGCCACAGAGAAGCACAGTGAAGCCGTGTTTACATACGGCTCTCCCCGTTCTTCAGCTCCGGAGAGCAATCGCGAGGGGGCGGCTAGAAACGAATAGCCGCGCCCTCATCCTGACCGCCGCATGTACTGGGGGGGTCCCGATCGGACCCCTGACCCGCATAAAGGCAGGGACGTACATGTACGCCCATCTGCCTGTACGTGCCATTCTGTGGACGTATATGTACATTCGGCGGTCATTAAGCGGTTAAACCTGTGGATATCAGCAACTGAATTCAATTTCCATTTTTCTGTTAACATAGATCACTTCCTTTGATCTGACATTTTTTATATGTAACAATAAAATTATCTTTGATACATACCAGTGTTTGTGGGGGTGATTTCTTTTTGTTCTGACAATTTGGGAATACCACAAATGTTTAATACAAGGGGCCCTGATTCATTATGGCACATCTCGTAAAAAAAGAAAACACTTAATTCCCCCCCTTTTGGATCAAATTCAAAAATTTGAAGTAATTAGAAATTCTCATGGACCAACTGAATACATTACTGCTGGACAAGTCTAAAACACAGATGCTTTATACCCAACAACTAAATTAGATGGCAACATACTATTGGTAAAACCCCTCAAGAAGCCTAAACCTCAACTCTCCTTCTCACAGGGACATCATTTACACAAATTAAAAGATAAAGCAGAGGTTTTCTGAGACTTCAAAAAAATCCTGTACAGTCAGGCCCCGTACAGACGAGCAGACAGTCCGATAAAAACGGTCCGCCGGACCGTTTTCATCGGACATGTCCGCTGGGAGATTTCGGTCTGATGGCTGTACACACCATCAAACCGAAATCCGCGCGGACAGAGAACGCGGTGACGTAGACGACACCGACGTTCTCTATCACGCAAGTTCAATGATTCCACGCACGTTCTCTATCGCGCAAGTTCAATGATTCTCTATCGTGCAAGTTCAATGTACACACAATCGGATCTGTCCGCTGACACTGGTCGGCGGACCAGTTTCAGCGGACATGTCCGGTCGTGTGTACGAGGCCTCACACAACACAACACTCTGACACGGAAGGACAGAAAAAACACTATACATCATACATGTCTTGTGCAGGTCTTTCCTAAATACCCACACAAATGGGACACTCCATGAAGGCAGAAGTTTTGGTAGGGATCAAAAATATGATAAGGCTCCTAGGCCTGATGGCTTGACTCCAACATGGTACATGGTAACACGGAAAATGGTATATACATGCCTCAACTCACAAATTGCACTAAATTGCATTATAGAAGCATGAGGATAAATTCATTAAGAGTTAAATAATGCTGAAAAACATGCGGTAAAATAACAATTGTGCAAATGTTCAATTCACTAAAAATTGTGCTGTAAATAACTACTGCAGTAAAGTTGTCGATAATGCGGTAATTACTGAATATTTTCAAGCGGTAATTTATCTCATTGAGCTGGTTGCTAAGGAGCAGGCCAGGATGCCGGCCACCATTTCCTTAACAACATATGACTCATCAGCTGTCAGCGGGATCACCGCTAACAGCTGTATGTAAAAAAAACATGCCGGCAATTAAAAAATTATGAAAAAAAAAAGTTGTGGGGTCCCCCAAAATTCATACCAGACCCTTATCCTAGTGTGTAGCCCGGCAGGTCAGAAAAGGGAGGAGATGAGTAAGTGCCCCCCCCCCGAACCATACCAGGCCACATGCCCTCAACATAGGTGCCCCTAAGCACCTTGTACAGCAACTCATTCACCAAAAAAAGTATCAAAAAGAAAAAGAAAACACAACATTTTGTAGAGAAAGACGCGCTGATTGAACAGCTGTGTGTTGGGCTATTTAGTTGTACTCTGGCTATGGCTCAGGACCCCACCAAACAGGAAGTCTGTGCATGGGAGTCAGGTAGACTCCCATCCCTCTGAGAGGAGTCAGAGGCCGAGTTTCTCTGCAAAAAACAGCAAGAAGCTTGCTGGGTTTTTTTTTTTTGCCGAGGAAACCGGTCGTGTGTACACTTTTCGACGATAAAACCGACGAGGATCTCGTCGGGCCAAAAAGAGAACAGCAATGGGAAAATTTGGCTCGCCGAGATCCTGGGCGGCTTCACAAGGAACTCGACGAGCAAAACTATGTGTTTTGCCCGTTGAGTTTCTCGGCCGTGTGTACGCAGCCTGAGGCTGCATGGGTACAGCCAGAGCATGCATGTCTGCAGGAGGCAGATGTCATTGGTGATTGAACAGCAAGGTGCTGATCAGGAGTAAGCTAAGAGAGAGCTTAACTCTAGGAAACTCTGTTTGTTCTGAGGAGCAGACCTAAGGCCTAGGCTAAAGGCCTGAAACAGCTGGATGGCAAGAATGGAAGCCAGGAGGCTAAAGTATTGAGTATGCAAGATGCAGTAATGGTGGAACCCCCCTGTGAGGGCTACTGATGTATTTGTGAACTTTTTGTGCTTTTAAATAAAAGTGGGCTATCAGGCCCTTAAAAATTTAGTTCTGGACTGGCGTACTCACTAAAAATGCACCTACCGCTGGAGTCTGATCCACCCCAATCTTACACCTTATTAAATCTTTTTTTTTAAATGTCCCCTGAAGTAGATCCAATGTCAATCATGATGCTCGCTGCACCGCCAGACCCCAAAGAAAAAATAAACCTTTGGCCCCAACTAAGGCTCCCGCCAACCGCTTTCTACGCCGTCTGACAAATCTTAAATTGCTTCTTAAATAAAGGGGAGAAGTCACCGATGACATCGCAGAGTGGCCCCCACCCCTTGTCATGTCATTGTGCTCCTGGTCGATGATGTCACAAGGAACCCGCTGACAGCTGATGAGTTATCCGTTGTTAAGCATGTGGCGGCCGGCCTTCATTGCCCGCTCCTTAGCAACCAGCTATTGGAGGGACCCCACGCTGTTTCTGACAAATACTGCATCTGATACCACCAGCAAATCCCTAGTGATAAGTTTTGCATGTTTTTTTTAATCTCTGTTCCATTTGGGAATTGGAGCTTACCGCATGTTTTTTTTGGGGATATTTACCGGCACATGTTTTATTTTGCGGTAAATACCGCATAATAATTTCAATTTTTTTTGTAAAATTTTACTTTTTTTACCACATGCAATAATTTATGCAAATGAGTCACGTGACCATGTTATCCCATGTGGTAAATGTTAGTGAATGGACCCCATGGTTTTTATTCAGTAGACTATAAAAGTATAGCTAAAAATTATAGGGACAAGATTTACATAAAAGATAAAACAAGAAAAATGTATATAACGTTGGGAGGAGGAGCTAGCGAGAGGACGTCACCCGCTGCCATCTCTGGATCCCCAGATCCTACAGTATTGTTTTTACCGGCATATTTGATATTGCATCGAGCGCCACCTTGCGCCATTATCATATGCCTTTTTTGCTAATTTTGAATAAACTTACAGAGAACACTTAGAGCGCGTCCAATTATCTTTATATACTCACCTTGGATGGTCCGGTCCTATTGATACGCTGGAGATCATTGCCGTGCTGGAGACTACCTCTGTGAATACAAGTGTTAATGACCTTCTATTTACCAGGGGTCCACCTTTTCTGGTAAGCACATTGGCTATGTGGTGGAGGGTTTGTTACCTATATATCGCCAGTGGATTGGACCTTGCTTTCTTTCACGGGGGACCTCGTCTTCCATTCTGGGACTTGTAGTTCCTCATCATTGTTGGATGGACATTTTCTCAAATTTTTATTGCGCTGCACTAATTATTTTATTTATTTATAACGTGTGCATGTTGTCAAATCTGAAGATCAAAAGCAACCAATAAAACTCCAGCCTGGGAGACCCAAAATAAAAGAGAAAAAACTATATATAAAAAAAAAACTGTCTCTAATTCAAAATTGTCCTGTTTACGCAATACTGTGCTCGACTGTGTTAAACAGAAAAACTCAGTTTCTTTGCCCAATGATACTCAAAGTCATAAATTAAACTGATAGCTGTTTTTACGAGTAACCTTGAAAAGTGCAGCATTGTGGGACGTGCATATGCAGTACTCTTGGTGTTGCCTGAGTTCAAACACCAATAACAGATGACTGAATACACATGATTAGTATTCAGCACATTGAAAAATTCTGTGAAGGTGCAGCAGTCATATTATGGTGTCACAGTCTTTAGTTTATTAGTATATAAATAGAGATCTGAAAGTGCATGGAGAAATCCCTGCTTTATAAAAGCAAATTTGTAGTTGCTAAAATATCAATCTGTAATTCAAAAAAGAACTAAACTGCTTTGCAACTTTGGGTGAAGACATATGGGTAATTAACAACTTGCTGATCGGCTAATGTACATATACTGCAGCAGGTCAGCTCTATTGCATAAAATCATGTACCTGTACGTCATTTTGTGCAATTGCCATGAGGGGTTGCGTGCGCCACCGGTTTCGTAATCGCGCAATGATTGGACAGAGGGGGAGCCGATTAGCGGGTCCGCCGGCCCCGATGTCCACCGACCACTCACAATCTTTCCCGAGAGAGGCAGAACGACGGTCTGCCAATGTAAACAAGGCAGATTGCCATTCTGACAGGGGAGAAGATAGAGATCTTGGGACAGATCCACAAAAGCATTACGCCAGCGTATCTCTTGATACGCCGGCGTAATTTTAAATTTCCCACGTCGTATCTTTGTTTTGTATCCACAAAACAAGATACGACGGCATCTGGGATCGATCCGACAGGCGTACGTCTTAGTACGCCGTCGGATCTTAGATGCAATATTTCGGCGGCCGCTAGGTGGCGTTTCCGTAGATTTCCGCATCGAGTATGTAAATTAGCTATTTACGGCGATCCACGAACGTACGTCCAGCCGGCGCATTTTTTTACGTCGTTTTCGTTCGGCTTTTTCCGGCGTATAGTTAAAGCTGCTATATGGTGGCGTACTCAATGTTAAGTATGGCCGTCCTTCCCGCGTAGAAATTTGAAATTTTTACATTGTTTGCGTAAGTCGTTCGCGAATAGGGATTTGCGTAGAATGACGTCACCGTCGGAAAGAATTGGCTTGTTCCGGGTTAATTTCGAGCATGCGCACTGGGATACCCCCACGGACGACGCATGCGCAGTGCAAAAAAAATGTTGTTTACGTCGGGTCACGACCTATTAACATAAAACACGCCCCCATTACATCCATTTGAATTCCGCGCCCTTACGCTGCCAGAGATACACTACGCCGCCGTAACTTACGGCGCAAATTCTTTCAGGAATCAAAATAAAATAAATAAGTTGCGGCGGCATAGTGTATCTTAGATACGCTGCGCCCAGCATATTAATGCGCCCAGGTACGTGGATCTACCCCCTTGTGTTTCTGCTAAGCAGGAACACAGATCTGTCTTCACCCAGTCAGGGCAACCCCCACAGAGTTAGAAAGTACTCCCTAGGTACACATTTAACCCCTTGATTGACCCTAATGTTAACCTCTTCCCAGCCAGTGTCATTAGTACAATAAGGCTGGCCATACATGTTTAATTTTCTTGTAATTTTCTTTTAGATTTACCAAAAAACATATAATATGAGGTCAAAACTAAACAACACTTTCAATTGTATCCAATTAGGCAGGCCCTTACACTTCATAGTTGAAGGTAAATCTAAAGAAAATTTTACAGAAATTTGTATGAAAATGTTATAATGTATGGCCAGCCTAACTGTGCATATTTTTAGCACTGATCACTTCAATGTCACTGGTCCACAAAAAAGTTTCAAAAGTGTCAGTTAGAGTGTCTGATTTGTTTGCCGCAATGTCGCAGTCCCGCTAAAAATTCCTGATTAGTAAAAAATAAAAAATAAATGACATAACAATATCCCATAGTTTGTAGATGCAATAACCTTTTCTCAAACCAATCAATATACACTTATTGGGATTTTATTACCAAAAATATGTAGCAGAATACATATTGCCCTAAATTAAGGAAGAAATGTATTATAAAAATACTATTATATTGTTCTCCATATAGTGTGTCAGGATTCTCCAAACTTTCTAAACAAGGGGCCAGTTAATGACCCTCAGGCCTCGTACACACGACCGAGTTACTCGGCAAAAACCAGCAAGAAATTTGCTGGGATTTTTTTTTTGCCAAGGAAACCGGTCGTGTGTACATTTTTCGACGCGGAAACTGTCGAGGATCCCGTCGAGCCAAAAAGAGAGCATGTCTTCTTTTTCCTCGACGGGAATGGAGAAACTTGCCTTGTCGAGTTCCTCGACAGCCTAACAAGGAACTCAACGAGGAAAACGATGTGTTTCGCCCGTCGAGTTCCTCGGTCGTGTGTACGAGGCTTCAGACTTGGGGAGGGGGCAGATTGGGGCCAATGTGGGTAAAAAGTGTCTCAAATGGGGATATACAATGTCTCAGGCTTGGTGGTCAGTGCGAGTAAATAAATGACACCAGGAAGAGGAATAGTGCCTCATATTTGGTTTGTTTTTTATTTTCTAAATAGGTTACTTTAAGCTAGTGCATTGTTGGTTCACTTACCTCTTCCTTCCATTTCCCTTCTAAATGTTTTTTTTTCTTTGTCCGAATTTCTCACTTCCTGTTCCTCCTCAGTAAGATGTTCAGTAAGCTGTTCTAAATGACCTTCCATCACTCGGATGATGGGACTGGCTGCCATACACATGGTCCAAATGTCAGCCGGTTTTTATTAAACCATGTCTTTCGATATTCGGCCAATGTGTACTAGGCATTTGTGGAATTAATAGTGCCCCATAATTGGTATCAGTGGGAGGGATAGTGCCGCTTATCAGTGGGAACAATAGTGCTTCAATGGCAGAATAAAGGCAAGCAAAAGACTGCATCCAATCTGTGAGCCACAGTTTGGAGACTATTGATTAAAATTAAAAAAATAAGAATGAACTGTTAAGTAATGTAGTACAACATTTTGAGATCTTCAAACAAAAGTGCTTCAACTTGAGGAAGAACGCTCCCTATCCTTCTGTCGCAGTGCCATACTAAACAATCACACTTTCGGGTTCTAAAAGCCCATGTACACCTCTTTATTAGTGTGTCATATTTTAATTAAATATGGTATAGCAAAAATGGTTGAAAACAGCTGTCAAATGGTCAAACAAAAGCATGCATGGTGGTTCTGTTGATCATTTTGGATTGATTTTATTAAATGAATAAAAACAAAATGTGTTAGACAGATTGGAAATGTTCTTTTAATTTTACGTGAATTGGCAATATAATTGAAAGACTTTTTTTTTATTCATTTTTTAATGCAGACACATTAGTAATGCCACCAAAAAGACATATCTGCAAGAGCAGTATCTGTTTGCCTTCATATTCTCTCTTTGCTGGAAAGTCAATAACACCACATCTAATCAGAGCAGGTACATACAACACACTGGGGTGGTGGACACGTTTATGTTTCACCTGTGGTGCTTGTATTGGTCCAGCAACACACCAACACCTTTGCAGCCATTGTGCTATATGCTGGGTGCTTGGTGTGCTCCTGCACCTTTAAGGAGGGGTGGCTCCCCTTCAGTCCACCTGCCCCTATCTATCCATTAAAATGCATGTGCCTCCACTGTGGGGATACTCATTGTTTAGTGTTAGGACCACAGATTACAGGGTGCCTTGGCGCGGCTCTGTGGCTCACGCATGCATTTGCAAATGTGTGCGGACAAAACCCCTGTTTTTAACGCATACTGTTAGACAGGTTAATTGGTTGTTCTGCGAGCTGGTCGGTAAGTAGGCTTGGTTATTCCCTGGGCATTCCCCAGGTTTTTTTGTTACATACAACATACTGTACTGGAACTGATGAGTAGGATCCACTCCTCTGACTTGAGTTGAGACCACTGTCTGATTATTCCCTTTTTTATTTCTAAGGAAGAACATGATGGTAGATTTCTTCGAGAATAGGCAAATACCTTATTGCCCACTATTCTAAGGCCGCGTACACACGGTCGGTCCAAACCGATGAAAACGGCCTGAAGTCCAGTTTCATCGGTCCAAACCGACCGTGTGTACGGCCATCGGTCTGTTGTCCTTCGGACAAAAATGATAGAACTTGCTTTAAAATCGAACCGATGGATGGCTGACCGTCGGTCAAAACCGATGGTTAGTACACAAAAGCATCGGTTCAAAACCCGCGCATGCTCAGAATCAAGTCGACGCATGCTTGGAAGCATTGAACTTTCAGCACGTCGTGTGTTTTACGTCACCGCGTTCTGACCCGATCGGGTTTTGAACTGATAGTGTGTACGCACATCAGACCATCGGTCTGCTTCAGCGGTCAACCGATTAAAAACGGGGACCATTCTCATCGGATGGATCGACCGTGTGTACGCGGCCTTAGATGAAAAAAGTTTTATTGAATTTCAATACAAGTGTACAAGCGTCAACCAAAATATGTACATAGAAGAATCAAACTACATAACATAGTTTGGAGGGCTGTAGCTTAAGAAGTTTGGATATGTAGAAGGCTCAACAAAAGGATCAAATGTGTTTATGGAAATCAATATAAATCGAATAGCATCTTACTTAGGAAATCAAGATATAATTGGTTGACTGGATAAGCATCCAATGTGATGGACAATAAAAAGTTATAACGGGATAAAGTCAATGGAGAACATAAGATCAGTGTAGCTAAATTACATGTTTACTGACGTCTGAGGGGAGGGTATAAACAAAAACAAGGACTTGGGGCCTTTTTTGGAGATCCAAAGCCAGGCAAAAAAAAGGGGGGAGGTACAGAGAAGGTACCTGCAGAGGTAGGAAGAAGAAGAGAAATGAGGGGGAGGGAAAAGAAAGAGTACCCGTTATACTACAAAATTATGAGTTCATTTTCTATTCTTTAGTAAAAATCCTTATAGAGGCCGAAGCACAGATAACAAAAAGGAAAGGGAGATGGGAGCCCCCCCCCTCTCTCCTGGCACCACTCTATCACCATAGATAGATTCATGCATTGCATCAATCTATCTTTGGTCGCCGCTGACACCCCCTATTCAGGCGTCCGGCCCCTTTTTGGGCACCAGGCACCTGGATTACAGTGGCTCTAAAAGCGCCCAAAAAGGTGAACAGCGGGCGCCATTCTGGGCGCTCGCTGTTCACTCAGCGGTGTGTTAGCAAAGCAGGATTCTCAACCTCCCGCAGCAACTCCTATTGAAAACTAACACAGTGAATATTTGAGCAGTATAAACATGGTATGGAAACATTGACAATACATATAACAAAGTCATTTTCTTGATTTAAACTTAAAAAGTCAACACAGCATGAAATTATCAGCCCCTAATATTTACTGGCAGTTGTAAAAAAAAAACACTGATTTTTACAAACTGTCAGTAAATTTCCTGGCGGTTGGCAACCCTGTAGCAAAGCAAAAGAATTTGCTTTGATTACACTGAACCGCCTCTCAGCCAATCAGGTGCTCGGGTCTGTCACCTGATTGGCTAAAACGTCAAGCACTGTGATTGGACGCCTGATAGAGAGGACGGAAGAAGACATCGAGGAGCGTGCAGGACACCGCCGCTGACCAGCTGTGAGACAGGTATGTGCCGGGCGATGCACACTGGCAGCATTTGATGGGGCACAGCAGCGGCAATTGATGGGCACACTGGCAGCATTTGATAGGGCACAGTAGCAGCAATTGATGGGCACACTGGCAGAATTGTATGGGGCACAGTAGCGGAAATTGATGGGCACACTGGCAGCAATTGATGGGCACACTGGCAGCAATTGATGGGTACAGTAGCTGCATTTGATGGGACAGTGGCTGCGCTTGATGGGCACAGTGGCTGCGCTTGATGGGAACAGTGGCTGTGCTTGATGGGCACAGTGGCTGCGCTTGATGGGCACAGTGGCTGCATTTGATGGACACAGTGGCTGTGTTTGTTGGGACAGTGGCGGCAATTGATGGGCACAGTAGCTGCGTTTGATGGGTACAGTGGCTGCGTTTTTTTTTTTTTTTTTCAGTTTGTTTGCACCCCCCAAAAATGTTGAGCATCAGCCGCCACTGTTTGAACCTTTACTCTAGTCCAAGACACTTCTAAGAAATATATTGGGTTTGATTTACTAAATTTGCAGAGTGCAAAATTTGGTGCAGTTGTACATGGTAGCCGATCAGCTTCCAACTCCAGGTTGTTCGGGTAAAGGGTAATAATATACCAGCTTTGTCATTTTCTGTAAAGTGCAATGCAATATGGCTACCTGGAGGTGTTCTGTACACAGAATGTAACATGAAAACAAGCAGCAAAAAATTCCTGAAAGCGCCTGGATCCAGGATTTGATGTCTCAAGTGAGGTTTGGTGTAGTGGTAATTTATAGCTTGGAAACACACCAACTTTCATTAAATAAGCATCATGTTTATTAAAAATGAGAACGTAATAAGAAGCTTGACCCAAATCAAGTGTCAGGGGTGTACAACCTCTTATATGTAGTTTGGGTCAAGCTTCTTATTATGTTCTAATTTTTAATAAACATCACGCTTATTTAATGGAAGTTGGTGTGTTTCCAAGCTATAAATTATCATTACACCAAACTTCACTTGAGACATCATATGCTGGATCCAAGCGCTTTCAGGATTTTTTTGCTGCAACTATATAAGGAATGCAGACCCTGACATTTTCCTCATTAGAGCCCTGCAGGTGCAGCAGCTGGTTAATAATTTAGAAACCACTCCCATATAGATTTACTGAGCACATGAGCACAGACAAAGACACAGGGATTTCTTCAGAATAACAAAAGGTACGCATCTGCAACAAAGTTTATTAAAATCCTTGCAAAGTACATAGCTCACCCAGAGGGGAATGTTTTTTTTTTTCTCAACAAAAGCAAAGTTATTTTTTAAGCTTTGACAAAAAAAAAAACAGGTAGCTGATTGGTTTGTATGCATAGCTGCATCATATTTTGCACCCTCCAGTTTTAGTAAATTTGTATAAATATTTTTTAATTACTTTGTTAAAAACTAAAATAAAAATGCAAAGTTTTCTTTTTAAGTTTTTAAACCTTTAGGCTTCATTTCCATGGACGTTTTTACAGCCACTTTTTTTAGCCTTTTTTACAGCTTAAAAACGCCTGTCCATGTTTTTTTTTTTTTTTTGAGCTGGAGCTCAAAAACGCTGCGGTAGCGTTTTTGCGCGTTTTTAAAGCGTTTTTTAACGTCTGGCGTTTTTACAGCTCTAACTCTGGAGCTTCAGAACGCACTGGTCCTGGGTTTTTTTTTGCAGCTTAAAAACGGCTCAGCCATCTACAGCTCAAAAACGTCATGGTGGGCATAAGGCCATAGACATAAACTGCAAAAAACGTCCAAAAACGTCCATGGAAATGAAGCCTTAAAGCTGAGTTTCTACTGGGAAAACAAATTCAAGTCAGCAGCTACAAATACTGTAGCTGCTGACTTTTAATATATGGACACCTGTCCAGAGAGCCCACGATGTCCGAAGCCGATCTTCGGGTCGACTCACGGGTAATGCCGCCGCTAATCCTGGTAAGGGAACCAGGAGTGAAGACTTTCGTCTTCACTCCTGGTTCTCTACTGCGCATGTGTCGCGCTGCGCGTCGTCACTGGTCCCTGCTGTCTTCTAGGACCTGTGTGTCTCCCAGAAGACTGCAGGGGGGGGGAGGAGGAGGGGTAGGACATGGAGTAGTTCGCCTGCAGAAAGTGTGGCTATCTATGCCCGAAAGTGGAAGCAAATACCTGGATCTGACAGGTATCTGCTCCCCCTCCCCCCCTGAAAGGTGCCAAATGTGACCCCCGGAAGGCGGGAGGAATCCGATAAATGGAAGTTCCATTTCTGGGTGGAACTCCACTTTAAGTATGAATAACTGCATATGAATATTTGATATTTATTAGTACCAGCTTGGAGATTCCAGCTTTAGGGTATTTTTATCATATTTATTAGGCTAGCCTCTTCCTCCACTGTCCCTGCTGTGTATAGCTCCATATGGAGCATGCAATAGAGAAAGACAGTTACAGCTACTGATGTGCGCTAAAAAGCCTGAATGCTCTGCAAAATCCACATCATAGGTGTGATGTGTAATAAAGGTTTACTTGTAATAATAATAATAATAATAATAATAATAATAATAATAATAATAATAATAATTAAAAACAACCTAAAACATTTGTTTTTAAAATTACTAAAAAAATAAATAACGTTTTTAAAAACTCATAAAATTCACTTAAAACCAAACACATCTTAAAGCGGAGTTCCGCCAAAAAAAAAAATATTAAAAGTCAGCAGCTACAAATACTGCAGCTGCTGACTTTTAATATATGGACACTTATCTGTCCAGGGCGCCCGCGATGTCAGTTCCCAAAGTCGATTTGTCCCTTGGCTCTCGGGTGCCGCCGCCATCTTCTGGAAGAGAATCAGGGAAGTCCTGCTGCGCAATCCCACTAGTCCCTGCTGTCTCCTGGGACCTGTGTGTCTCCCAGAAGACAACAGGGAGACGAAGTAGGCGCCGGACATGGCGTAGGTCACTGTGGTGATCTATACCTGGAAGTGGGAGCAAATACCTGGATCACACAGGTATCTGCTCCCTCCTCCCCCCTGAAAGGTGCCAAATGTTACACCGAAAGGGGGGACAGTTTTAAAAATCAGAAGTTCAATTTTTGGGTGGAACTCCGCTTTAAAGTGGTTGTAAACCCTTATAGACCACTTTGACCTACAGGTAAGCCTAGATTAAGGCTTACCTGTAGGTGCAACAAATATCTCCTAAACCTACACAGTTAAGAAAATATTTCCAAGAAAGATGGCACCGTAGACAACGGCGCGCAGGCGCACTGAGCGTGCCGCTACTAACAGCATCATGCCGTTAGTGGCGGATCCCGCGGGCATGCGCGGGAGTGACATCGTCGCTGCTCTGGCCAGTCACAGCGCCGGAGCAGCGATACCCACATGTACAAATATATAATGGGTCCATATAGTGAACTTGGTGTTGAGTTATTCACTTTACGGTCAACACTGAGGACAAGGCGGCACTCTTTATGTCTAGAGGAAAAGAGATTTCATCTCCAAATATGGAAAGGTTTCTTCACAGTAAGAGCTGTGAAAATGTGGAACAGACTCCCTCCAGGCATGGTTTTGGCCAGCTCAGTAGATTGCTTTAAGAAAGGCCTGGATTCTTTCCTAAATGTACATAATATAACTGAGTACTAAGATTTGTAGGTAAAGTTGATCCAGGCTAAATCCGATTGCCTCTCGGGGGATCAGGAAGGATTTTTTTCCCCTGCTGTAGCAAATTGGATCATGCTCTGCTGTTTTTTTTTTCCTTCCTCTGGATCAACTGTGGGTATGGAGTTGGGTGTATGACAGGGGTGGCCAACCAGTGGCCCGGGGGCCACATGTGGCCCGCGGAGCCCTCTGATGTGGCCCGCGATCTCCTTCTCTGCAATGGAGGGTTGGCAAGCCCAGATCGCAGGTTTGCAGACCCGCTATACCACATCATCAGTGTTGTGAATGAAGCTGGTGGTAGAGGAAGAAAACAGCAGCAGAGCCCCATAAGCCGATGCATCCTCTACAGCGCCGGCTTTTGACACAGGTGGAGTCTATGGCAAAGTTCAGCTAACCCGCAGGATAGACACAGGTGCACTATGCTGCACCCAAAGTGTGGGTAACCAACAGCACATCAATGTGAAAGCAGTCTTAGGCCCTTTTCACACGATTGGCCCAACCAAATGGGACCCTCAATTCACCTCTATAGAGAGACAGATGTCTGTTTACGCTCACCTACCTCCAATCTGAAAACCAGTAGAGAATTCATACCCTTTCATCTGGGTGGATAGGAGGGCCTATAGAGTAGCCGTGACCTAATATCCGCGCGCTCCGCTCATTGTGGCCCTCGACTGGTTACCAAGTTGCTTAAGTGGCCCTCCCTCTTCAAAAGGTTGAGCACCCCTGGTGTATGGGATTGTACTGTGTTTTTTATTTTGTTTATTGATTTTTTTGTGGTTGGACTAGGTGGACTTGTGTCATGGCGGCGACAGAGGAGGTGTCCGAGGACTGCTGCGCGGGGCTTCGTTCTCAGGTAAGTAATTCATAATGAGCTAGTAAGTAAGTAAGCCATATACATTACATAGGTAATCCTTGTCGAATTATGACGTCTAATTATACAATATCATCACTCTGAAACACATTTTCTATATATAAAATAACACAAATCATATGTTTGCTATAAGGTATGGCACAGAGAATGTTTGTAATGAGGATCTGAGTGTTGGGAACATCACAGTAGTTTCAATCAGAACACATCCATTGTCTTATTCTTACATGCCGAGTTTCAGCAACAAGAGCTGCTTGAGATCACAGTTTGAAAAGGACTGCAAGCAAGTTTCAATTCACAGTAAGTTCATTGCCAGCCCAGCGCAGAGTGTTGTACGCTAACGGGTAATTGTGAGCCGTTCTCCGTCACCTGACACAAACTCACATCTACAATTTAGATTTATGGAGCTATTGTGATTCCAGCATGCAGCATAACATCTGAAGCCTGAATGATGGATCTGAGGAGCTTGAGGATACAGGAGGAGCTGACTGGCTACAGGAAGATATAGAGATCAGCTTACCAAGTTAATGTCATATTTCTATATAAATGTCAAACTCATTACTGAACAAAAGACTGTGTGTTCTCTTCAAATCAAGACAGATTTTTATGAAGCGTCTAAAAGTAATTAATACTCTACCCACTCATGCAAGGGAGACTGCAGAAAAAAAAATGTACCAATTTATAAAATAACAGTTTACATTACAAGTGAAGAGTTCTGTCATGTAAAAACAACTACAGGGAATAGATAAACTGTTTCTCTAATTATATGGGTAAATGGGGAAATATTTTCATATAAAATAATAAGACGGTTGTTTTTTTAACAGCAGTCGTCTGTTGTTGTTTTTTTTGCCAATTTTGGTTTAAACCAAACAGAAGCACAAGTAGGACAAGATAACGAAGATGATTTTTAACCACTTCTGGAGCAGTCGCCCATGCGCGAGCCGCCCGTAGCTGTACGTCGGATCTTTAACCACTTGCCGCCCGCCAATAACATATTGACGTCGGCAAAGTGGTTGTAGAATCCTGACTGGACATCATATGACGTCCTCAGGATTCTGAGCCGCTGCGCGCCCCCGGGGCGCGCATCGCGGCGATCGTTGTTGCAGGGTGTCAGTCTGACACCCCGCAACACCGATCTCGGTAAAGAGAGTCTCTCACGGAGGCTCTTTACCACATGATCAGCCGTGTCCAACCACGGCTGATCGCGATGTAAACAGAAGGAGGCGTTGATGGCTCTTCCTCACTCGTATCTGACAGACTCGATTAGAGGAGAGCCGATCGGCGGCTCTCCTGACAGGGGGGGTTCGTGCTGATTGTTTATCAGCGCAGCCCCCCCTCGGATCACCACACTGGACCACCAGGGAAGCCCACCCTGGACTACCAGGGAAGGGCAAACAAAAACAAAAAAGTCTGAAAAAAAAAGCATTAAAAAATAAAAAGATGCCAATCAGTGCCCACATGTGTAAATCAGTGCCACCCCACAGTGTCCATCAGTACCACCCCACAGTGTCCATCAGTGCCACCCCACAGTGCCCATCCATGCCCAGTGCCCACCTATCAGTGCCCATCTGTGCCACCCATAAGTATCCATCAGTGCCACCCATAAGTGCAACCCATGAGTGCCCATCTGTGCCGCCCATGAGTGCCCAGTGCAGCCCATGAGTGCCCACCAGTGCCGCCCATGAGTGCCCATCAGTGCCGCCCATGAGTGCCCATCAGTTCCGCCTATGTGTGCCCATCAGTGCCGCCTATGTGTGCCCATCAGTGCCGCCTATGTGTGCCCATCAGTGCTGCATACCAGCGCCACCAATCAGTGCCACCTCATCTGTGCCCGTCAGTACTACCTCATCGATGTCCATCAGTGCCATCTCATCAGTGCCGCCATATCAGTGCCCGTAATTGAAAGAGAAAACTTACTTATTTACAAAAAAATTAACAGAAAAAAATAAAAACGTAATTTTTTTTCTAAATTTTCAGTCTTTTTTTAGTTGTTGCGCAAAAAAAAAAAATCGCAGAGGTGATCAAATACCACCAAAAGAAAGCTCTATTTGTGGGGGAAAAAGGACGCCAATTTTGTTTGGGCACAGTGTAGCATGACCGCGCAATTGCCATTCAAAGTGCGACAGTGCTGAAAGCTGAAAATTGGCTTGGGCGGGAAGGTGCGTAAGTGCCTGGTATGGAAGTGGTTAAGACGCTTCCGGCGGCGTTTGCGGCCCGCCTGACTCGCGCTCGCGTGCCCGAAGTGTGTCCCCGGAGACAGATGCGAGTGCACCCACGATTGCTCGTTACAGAACGAGAACAGGGATGTGTGTGTGCACACACATCCCCGTTCTCTCAGGGGCAAGGAGACTGATTGTGTGTTCTTCAGGGCCGATCCGCCCTATAGGCTCACTATGCAAGCCGCTTAGGGCCCCGCAAAGCTGCGGAGGGCCCCCCAAATTACTAGAGACCCCGTCTGGTGAGAAGTCATTTTCGACCCCTTACCCCGCTTCTCAATTTGCTGGCTGCATTGGAGAAGAGGTAAGAAGTCAGCATCCCCCGTTTTTCACTTTAAAGGGTTTGCAAACGAAACTAGAAACTGCAGGCACATTATATGATTGTTTTTTATCTATGTTTAATCATTTTTAAAATGAATCAGTTAACTATTATGTCTCTATACCCTGTAACCAGTCATTTCAGCAAAAAAATTTTTTCCTACAACACCTTTAATGTAATATGTAATTTCCGACAGCAGAACACCCCCTCCCCCCGCTTCTCAACTTTAATCTTTAATGTGAATTTTTTTTATCTTAATAGCTTCCTTTACCTTAATGCAGTGCTGTTTTCATGTCCTCATTGTTTGTTTTTGCTCTCAAGTTGCTGTAATTCTTCTCTGATCTCCACACTTCCTGGTTGTCTGTTTCCTGATAACCACAGTGCTGGGAGATTTCTCTCTGTGGTCACTAATCAAGGAGGTGTGATTACTGTGTGTCTAAAACCCCTCAGCACCAATCGGTTTTGTTTTCCAAACCATCACTGCCCTGTATTGGCTCTGTACATCACATAAGCAGGAAACATGCAAAAACTAAACTAGAAACTGCAGGTACATTATATGATTGATTTTTATCTCTTTTTAATCATTTTTAAAAGGAGTCAGTTAACTATTGTGTCTCTATACCCTGTAAACAGTCATTTCAGCAAAAAAAAAAAAAATTCCTACAACACCTTTAATGTAATATGTAATTTCCGACAGCAGAACACCCCCTCCCCCCGCTTCTCAACTTTAATCTTTAATGTGACAGGTCACTGTCGATAGCGCCCCCCGCTTCTCAACTTTAATGCGACATGTAATTTTGCTTAGGGCCCCAGGGAGGTCAGGATCGGCACTGGTGTTCATACTAAGTATGAACACCGATCTCTCTATTCCCTTAGTTAGTCCCATCCCCCCTACAGTTAGAACACACAATAGGGAACACAGTTAACACCTTGATCACCCCCTAGTGTTAACCCCTTGCCTGCCAGTGTAATTTATAAAGTAATCAGTGCATTTTTATAGCACTGATCGCTGTATAAATGACACTGGTCCCAAAATTGTGTCAAAAGTATCCGATGTGTCCGCCGCAATAAAATAAAAATCGCAGATCGCCCCCATTACTAGTAAAAAAAAAAATAATAAAAATTCCATAAATCTATATTCCCTATTTTGCAGACGCTATAACTTTTGTGCAAACCAATCAATATACGCTTTTTGCAATTTTTATTACCAAAAATATGTAGAAGAATACATATCGACCTAAACTGAAAAAAAAATAGCTTTTTTATTAAAAAAATAGCTTTGTTTTAAAAAAAAAAAATGGGCCTATTGTTACAGCAAAAAGTACAAAATATTGTGTTTTTTTTTTTCAAAATTGTTGCTGTTTTTGTTTATATCGCAAAAAAAATAAAAAAACACAGAGGTGATCTAATACCACCAAAAGAAAAAGCTCTATTTTTAAGAAGAAAAGGACATCAATTTTGTTTGGGTACAATGTTGCATGACCGCGCAATTGTTAGTTAAAGCGACGCAGTGCCGATCACAAAAATCACAAAAAATGGCCTGGGCATTGAGCAGTCAATTCTTCTGGGGGCTGAAGTGGTTAAAGCAGGTAATGCAGATTGCAATACTTAGCAATGTTGTTCATTTAGGTATATTCCAAGCCCAAACTAAAATTCTATCACAGTTCTTATAGTGTAAGAGCAGTAACAGAGTAAACATCATTTAAATGGATTCTGATTGATAGTTACTGCACTTAGCACAGCAGAGCAACAATTTATGGATGTAATCTCCTTTTTCTAGGTACCTGAACTAGCACCTGATGAGGGAGGGATGCACAGCCAAAATGCTGTTTTGCTCTTTGAAGCAATAAATTATGCAAAAATAACTACTCTGGATGCCTTTTAAAAATGATTTTCATAGCAGGTGTTAAGGTGAGACATCAGAGGAAAATGCCTCTCCAATCTGAATTATGTGCCTCACCTGCAGGCAGCAGGTTCAGAAATTCAGCTGTGCTGCAGCTCATTTTCACCACTATTTTCAGTGAAAATGTGTATTGTGACAGCAGGCAGGTAAAATCACCTGGTTGTGTCCAGGATGCAAATATGGGCCAGATTCACGTAGAATTGCCTATCTTTAGGCGGGCATAGCGTATCTCATATACGCTACGCCGCTGTAACTTTGAGAGGCAAGTCCCGTATTCAGAAAGAACTTGCGCCCGAAGTTACGGCGGCGTAGCGTATATGGGCCGGCGTAAGCCCGCCTAATTCAAAATAGGCTGGTAGGGGGCGTGTTGTATGCTAATTAATCGTGACCCCACATGTTTGACGCTCCTAACGAGCGGCGTCCGTGAAAGTATCCCAGTGCATATGCTCCAAATTACGCCGCAAATAGTCAATCCTTTAGACGTGAACGTAACTTACGCACAGCTCTATTTGCGTATGACTTACGCAAATGACGCAAAATTTTACGCTGTCCCGACGTCCATACTTAACATTGGTCCCCCCTTATATAGCAGGGGTAACTTTAAGCCGGAAAAAGCCTTACGTAAACTACAAAAATCAATGCGCCGGGCGCTTGTACGTTTCTGAATCGGCGTATCTAGCTAATTTGCATATTCTATGCGTAAATCTACGAAAGCGCCCCTAGCTATACGCCGACGTAACTCCTTTCTGAATCTGGGCCCATGTGTTTACTAGGTTCTATGCAGATTTGTACCACTAGGGGGAAGTGCAGAGAGTCCTGCAGGGGTAGAGTTAATGAACCCAGCTGAAGTAAGTTGGCTCATTAAAGGGGTTGTAAAGGTCATTTTTTGTTCCCCTAAATAGCTTAATTTACCTTAGTGCAGTCCTCCTTCACTTACCTCATTCTT
The DNA here is from genome assembly GCF_905171775.1 of Rana temporaria. NCBI lineage: Eukaryota > Metazoa > Chordata > Amphibia > Anura > Ranidae > Rana > Rana temporaria. Next base: position 51,232,297 of record NC_053491.1, read on the forward strand.
CGATTTTGCTTTTAAATGTCCTTATTTCTTCTGAGAAATCCTCACTTCCTGTTCTTCTGTCTGTAACTACACACAGTAATGCAAGGCTTTCTCCCTGGTGTGGAGAAAGCCTCTTGAGGGGGGAGGGGGCGAGCAGGCAAGTCAGGACACACTCTACTTTGCAGATAGAGAAATGAGCTGTGTGTTAGTGGGCATTCTGACACTCCTGCTCGCCCCCTCCCCCCTCAAGTGGCTTTCTCCACACCAGGGAGAAAGCCTCGCATTACTGTGTGGAGTTACAGACAGAAGAACAGGAAGTGAGGATTTCTCAGAAGAAATGCACTAAGGTAATGGAAGCAATTTAGGGGGGGGGGGGAATACCTTTACAACCCCTTTAAGACCTCTACAAAAACTCCCAGAATGCTTAGGGAGGTGCTTCATCCTGGAACCAGTTTTGTGTCTGTTGAGACTGGGGAGCTACTGGTATTTGTCTGTAGTATCAGGGTCAAAATAGGGAAGTATTAAAGCGGGAGTTCACCCGAATTTTTTTTTTTAACATTAGATGGATGCTCATTTTGTCAAGGGGAATTGGGTAGTTTTTTTTAAATCGAAGCAGTACTTACTGTTTTAGAGAGCGATCTTCTCCGCCGCTTCCGGGTATGGTCTTCGGGACTGGGCGTTCCTATTTGATTGACAGGCTTCTGACTGTCGCATACATTGCGTCACGATACATTCACTGCGGCATTGCGCGCTGATGATTGGCCAAGCATGCACTATGACCCGCATGCTTGGCCAATCACAGCGCCGTCAGTACAGAGAGCCGTAATTTGCCAAAGACAGGGTGGCTTTGGCCAATTATGGCTCAGGGGGTTTAGTACACGCCCCACACTATAAAAGGCCGCCTGCAGGTCGGCCTTGTGTAGTGTGTTCCGGCGCTGGTTAGAGATCAGTCAGAGAGAGAGAGAGTGTAATTTTTTCTAGGTAAATAGAGCAGGCAGGCAGGCAGGTTAGTCAGTTAATGTTACAGTGTGTAGAGGATATATATACATCCCAGGTGTTGTACATATATGTATACACTGTATAGCTTAGCTAGATCAGTTCTTCCTAATTTACTGGCAGGTAGTTGATTGTGCTAGCTGCAGTATTCTCATGTGGTGTATTGCCTGTGTCCTGTGCAGTGTGCACCATAAAGCTACACAGGCATACTATAGACACCCAGCAGGTACAATATTTAAAGGATTTTTTTGCTTAAATAAAAAAATAAATAAAATAAAAATTCCTTTAAATATTGTACCTGCTGGTTGTCTATAGTATGCCTGTGAAAACGTCTTTGAGAACCCGGGTCTTACCCCAGGGAACATGTATCAATGGAATATTTTTTTTTTTAAATGGTCATTTTTTCTGGAGCAGTGTTTTTAATGATGCTGCATCATTAAAATCACTGCTCCAGAAAAAACACCAGTTTTTAAAACTTTTTTCCATTGATGCATGTTCCCTGGGGCAAGACCCGGGTTCTCAAAGACGTTTTCCGACAATAACTTGCATATGGGGCTTTAAAACGAGCACTTTTGAATTCGAACATTCGAGTCCCATTGACGTCAATGGGGTTCTAAATGTTTGCGCGAACGTTCGGTCCATTCAAAGGTTCTGGTGCGAACCAAACGCGGGGGTGTTCGGCTCATCCCTAGTAGTGAGGAAGCCAGTGTGTCAACGGTGGATGGGAGTAAGCTGTTGCAGACAGCAGTGGCTAGATCAAGGCTGAGATTTTGTCACAGAAATTTGAATGCTAATCACTGATAGCTCATTAGTTATCAAAAGCAATGGAATTGTTTAATATGAACCATTGCTTAGATGAGGAAAAGGAAAATCAAAGGATGAGGTAAGTGAAGGAGGACTGCACTAAGGTAAAGGAAGCTATTTAGGAAAAATAAATTGTACCTTTACAACCCCTTTAACAAAAAAAAGAACTAAAGAAGTGGCCTGGCTAAGCTACAAAACATCTTCAACATTACAGAACAAGTCAGTTTGAATATAATTAACCACCACTAGATATACCACGACCTGGATAAATGAGAAAGTTCTAAGCCCCACTTAGAACTTCCTAAGCTTAAACTTCTGGAGACTGTAGAAATACAGAACATTGATGGCATCTCTGATTTATCTTTTTCCCCAGAAGCAAGAGACATCTGACTGACCAGAAGAGTAAGTGGAAATAATGGCTGTAATTGCACTGTGCACCTATTCTTTAGGTCAGAATAAAAGTTCTATATTTATTTAAGTTTGAAAAAAGTATTTCTCTAAATTCTAGTTTGCAATTTATATCTTCTTTTTAGCACTTAATTTGAATTTGGCCATTTTTTACAAATGAAGTTGAATTTAATTTCTTGTTTTCCTTGAACAGAAATAAAATAGCTGTTATTTAGCAACACTATACTCCTTGGATCTATAGTTAAAATTAAACCTCATTATACTTATTTTCATTTTGAAATGTAATTTTCTTGTTCTTATCCAGGGTTAGCTCCCTTGAAGATAGCTATCTTTCCATTGCTACAATAAGTGATTCTTCGTGGTGCCATATTCTAAAAGACAAAAAAAAAAGATGAATTGCTTTAAAATCTTTTGAAGGCAGGCAAACCTAAGATTATATTTAAGAAGCCCAGCATGGTTTAATTAATGTGAGACAGTGTACCTATTTCTCATTACAAGATGTCTTTGGCTCACCTGTTATGGAATGAAGAACTGTTCTAATAAGAATCAGATCAGGTGTTTGATGAACGAACATTCTAACAAAATGTGTACATAAGAAGTTAAAGGCCAAACTAATTTAAAACACATATATTCTGGCTTATTTTATTTCAATGACTTCTTTGCTGAATTTTCAGCTTCATTGAATTGCTAAAAGCCATTAGAAAACCAAACTATTGTGCTATAACACCCCAACAAACTGTCAATTATATCAAATAAATATAACCTAGGAATGTAGCTGAAAGAGTATGACACCTAAATTATGATTTTTTGTAAAAAGGCAAAAACAAAATAAACCTTGGGAAGTCTCATATTTGAAACCTGAAAGAATACAACTCTGCTGTCCAATCAAAACCTTATTATCCATGCCAGGTGGCGATACAATTTAGGAAGGGTTGATAAAAGAACTGATAAATATTCAGAATAGACTGGACTTTTCTTTTTTAGATAAAAAAAATGCTTATGTGTTAAAAGTTTGTTTTTGTATAATATAAATATATGTAACGGTGCCCCCATAGGAGCCGCTGAGTGTAGTGGTTCACCTGTCACCCTGCTCGGCCCAACATTCACTTCCCAGACACTCCAAGACAATGAACTTGGCTTTGTTTTGTTGTTTTATTGAGTGAATTTAACTTTGATGGGGTATGGTAAATATGGGATGCCCAGTAGACTAATAGCAAAATCGCTAGGGTCAACTATGTACACTCTTTGTACAATTCTCCAGACTCTCTCGATCTCTCTCGGAGCAGCTAGCACATGGCTAGGCCTCACAATGGCTCAGCCAGGCCTTAGGAATTGTCTTTTGCAGGCAGGGACCATGGGCCCTTATAGTACAGCACAAAATATGGAAAGTCTCCTTAGTGCTAGTTGTCCCTACAGCTCTCTGAAAGGCCTGCCAGCCCTCCTGGCTGCAGCTGCCTGTCTTTACTGCCCGCAACATCACAGTCCACACTATTGGCTCTGCACCCATCCCAGACTGCACACTCCCAGTCTTCTCAGGTGTGCCTCCCCAGTCCTACTGACTGTGCATGTCACTCACCAGCCCTCCTGGCTGCAACCGGTGGTTCCCTCCTGAAGACTTGCCCTGCAGTACTAGCTCCTGCTCTTCTCTCTGACTCCACCCGTGCCTCCTGTTCAGATCCTTCATGAGTTCTTAAAAAGTTATGTCCTGCACCCTAGTCACCGGCCCATGGTTACACCCCCAGACTGGGGAGCTTCCTTAAAGGCCCTGACAGTCTAGTACTCCATCCTGAGTTCTTCCACCTGAAAACTCCCCCCATCTGGGCTGACCCTGGGTATTTCAAGGAGGCCTGTCCCCTGCCAATCCCAGTTGGAGATTGGTCAGGGCTCCCTGAGACACCCCAGAGAGCTCCACCTTTCTTCTCCTCCTCTTCTTCTAGAATCCTCCAGAAAAAAGAAGGAGGTAACAGCAAAATGTATATATATATATATATATATATGTGTGTGTGTGTGTGTGTGTAACGCTGACCCTGTGGGGTTGCTACGTGTTACAGCATCCACACATTTCACCCTGCTGCCAGAAATCCATTAGACACATTTCTCAGTCAATTAATAGTCTCTTGCTTGTTTTTGTTGTTTTTATTAGGGGATTTAACTTGGTTGGGGAAAAGGCACATAGGATGCCCATGGGATAAATTAGTACTTTGTAGAATAAAGTAACTGTTTCACACTTCTCAACAGAAGATGGCTGACCCTAAACTTGACAGACTTTTACCACACTTCTTCCTCAGCACACTTCCTCCAGCACACTACTTCACTGTATTATTTTAATAATCCTGTCACACCATCAGAACATGATTAGGCCTCATTCTGAATAAGTCCCAGTGTCTTTACTCGATGGCCCTTTGTAGGCCGGGCCAGCAGCACCCCTTTGTGACAGCAACCAATTTAATTGAGAAGAATAAATGAAGATGGACTACTGATGCCAGCAAATCCGACTTGCAAATCCTGCCCACCCTTATGGCTGCATCAATTTGACACAAAATTCCCACAGTCTCTCCCTCTGGCTCTGCATCCAGGTCCTCTGGAATGCCTCTTCCAGATCTCTCCACTGTGCTTTCCCCTCACCGACACCTGCCCTGGATCCTTCCTGAATGACCTTACTCCAGATGTGCGGACCAACTCCTCCTCCAGCTCCTGTTCCAGGACACCTCTCCATGACCGTGTAAGGAGAGGCTCCCAAGCTCCCCGCCTGAGGTACCCCCAGAAAGGGGTTCCCTCAGACATGACAGTCTAGCACTCCATCATCCAGTTTACCCAGCCGTCAACTCCTCCCCCAGCAGGCTAACCATGGTTATATGTAGGAGACCTGCACCCTGCCAATCCTAGTTGGGGGATTGGTCAGAGCTCCTTACATGCACCCTCATGTCACTCCAGCTCTCTGCCCTGCCCCTTTTCCAGAACCTTCTCCCTGGAAACAGAGGAGGCACCCAAGAGCTGAAGTACATGTCAGTCACCTACTGATACACTAAACCACTCCCCTGCCCCCAGATCAAAACAAACAGGCCTAGTTCACAGCATAGGCCTGCTTAAATTTACCTGCACTGGCATTTACACAAAAACCTACACTAGCACCTACCTATCTAAGGTAGATGGTGCTACACTTAACCCCCCCCCCCCCCCCCCACACCAGAATACAGCTGTGAAAAATAAATTGGAAAATTACTCCTGGGCCAGGAGCAAGGGCATCCCATGTTACAAGTTGGATGGGGGAAAGGAAATAAATTGGACAGAGCTACAGTATAAATAAATAACGTACAAAAATAAATATTTAAATTTCTGTCACGTATATACACTGTACACTTCAACACACAACCCTAACTACAGTCCTTGCAGCTAGACACATACACTAAGAGCCGGAGCATTTCTCCCGCAGAAGGAATACTCTGACTCACCACATTTCTTGTCCTCCTGAGCGGTGGAGATGGACAGCCGTCCCATCTCTGGAGTTCCTAAGAGAAGACAAAAATATACCACAGCCTATCTTTACATACTAACTGTACACTTTAAATCCCTACTGGAAGGGGGTTATGATCCTCCTAGCCAATGCTGTATCTTGGCCTAGGCCAACAAGGCCCAGGCCTAGGGCAGCACTTTGCAGGGGGGCAGCATGACTACAGTTACCGCCGGCTTGTGCTACACTTTTAGTGCAGTGCCAGTCTTATGAGGTGGACTGGGCCGCAAGACAAATCGGTCTTGCGCCCCCATAAAGCTGCCACACTGCTGCCGGTATGATAGGGGTGGCGCAGACACAAGTGACACAGACATGGTCACATATACCTGGCAGGTAGGTAGTAGGACTCTCCTCCAATCCTTTGCTTGTGTCAGTTGTACATATTAATGAAAATTTATTTTATTTCTGTTGATTGCCATCCGTTCATTTCCCTTCATTTCCTGCCCCATAGTTAAACAGGAAGTGAGAGGAAATCTCTGCAAATTAAGGTAATCCCTCCCCCACCAAAGCCATCAGAACTAGTGTTCCCACTGGAAAATTTCAAGGCAGGTCCTAAACAGGAAGGGGTGTGACCTTGACAGGAAGGGGCGGATCATATTTAAATTAGGGGTTCCACAAAATTAGTCAGGCCTAGGGCAGCACAAAACCTAAATACACCACTGTTCCCAGCAGAAAAAAATCAGATCCACATTACCACATATATTTACCCTCTTGTCATTAATGATTGGCTCACTGGCTGCAATTGACAGCAACGAAAGCCAATAGCTCATGCTGTGTGAGCCAATAAGGAGGGAGAGACCTCAGAGAGCCGCTGCTCTCAAGCACATTGCTAGATTGAGATGGGGCTCAGGTAAGTATAAGGTGGGGGCTGCACCAAGAATGCATTAAGGTAAAAAACATTGAGCCTTTAGAAACACTTTAAGTACATCCCTATACTGGCATGTAAGCAATAAAACAGTGCAAACCATGTTCAGTGTAAATATAAGTAGTGCAACAAAAACATAAACAATTGCATTATATTTTTAAGTTACATGAGGCAACCATTATTCATACACCACCTGAGTGTGGACAACAGTGCGAACAAAACAACAAAGGTGTAAGAGCCGGTTCACACAGGGGCGACCTGTGATCCGACTTGAAGTTGCCCCAAGTCATCCCAAGTCGCGTAGTTGAGAAAATCAATGGAAGTGAATGGAGCCGTCTTAATACACACTACTGAAGTCGCTCCGACTTCAGAAAAGGTTCCTGGGGGGGCGTGGTCTAGCCAAGCTCAGGAATGGCAGCTTGAACGGAAAGCTCCCGCCGCCACGGACAAAGCTCTGAACATACAGGCGCCGGTAAGAGGACCGATCATCTCTTGTTAGCCACCTGACACCCCGTAGCCCCAGGGAATCTTTTAATACCAATTATACCCACAACGGAGAACTTTTTGGGATAATATCTCTCCTTTGATTATTCAGCCCTATACCGCTATGGCGGACCTGCAAAATCTCCCCCTTGGGAACAACGGAGCTCAATTACAGGGTCTTAACCCGGTTCCCACGTACAGTGAACGGGCACCGACAACCACGAACGAGACACAGCATAATCTCAGCCTCGATGATCTGCACCTGGTTGCGGCTGACATTAAAAACACACTGACAGCTGTCATTACTGAATTGAGTGCGGAGATACGCACAGTTACAGCGCGAGTTCAGGAGGTGGAATTACATACTGCGCAACAAGGAGCAGCGCTGCGTCATGTAAATTCCAAGGTTAATGCCAATACCCTTCACTTTAGAGAATTGAATCGCCAAGTAGAGGAATTGGAAAATCGAAGCAGGAGACATAATGTGAGAGTAAGAGGGCTCCCCGAATCGGTAGAAACAGATCAACTCACTCCATTGATAACAGGAATTTTTAACAATTTATTGGGACGTCCCCCACTCACTACCATCAAAATGGAACGCATCCATAGAGCACTTAGACCGAGAGGCAAACCATCTGATCCCCCCAGGGATATAATCTGTCACATAGATGATTTCCTGCTTAAGGAAGACATACTCAGAAATGCCAGGCTGAGAGCAAAATACGTGTATGAAGGCAACATCATCTCCTTTTATCAGGACTTATCTCATATTACCCTGCAGAATAGGAGAGATCTGAAACCACTCCTGGATAAATTGCGTGACAAAGGGATCATCTACAAATGGAAGTTCCCTTTTGGTCTACAAGCCAATAATCAGGGTCATATTGCGGTTCTGAGAGTACCGGAGGACCTTCAAGCATTCTGTAAAACAATGGATATACAATATATGGATCTGCCTAATTGGTATGCAGACTTCCGTGCTAAGACTCCTGCAAAGGACAATGATAGGGAGGACTTGATGGAAACAACTTCCTCCAGGACCAGGAGACGACGATCCCCATCATCAGACAACAGGCTACCACCCAGCGCAGATTCGGTGTCTGATCCTCGAGCAATAACTACACCTAAGCCAAGGAGGGCAAGGAAGGAATATTGATATATTTTACAATGTTTATTTTAATTTAGCTTAAAATTGTTTTCTGTTCTCCCTCCTCTCCTGATTTCCTATTACTTCTCAATATAATATCTAGTAGGTAATAGACAAGAAACAGCATTTATACAGTCATGGTGCTTTTCAAATAATATATCTAATTTCATGGTATGTTAGGAGTAAAGCACCCCTTTTATATTCATGATATCTGGGCTACTGATTATAGCAGATTTGAGCACTCTTTTCCTTTAGTAGGCCCTTTGAGCAATAAAGGAATGAGCTCCCTACATGGGCAATGGGCTTGTTTACATATCAGCTGATGGTCGTCATGACTACCAGTTATGTGATAATCAGACTGAGCGTACAGACCTATACAAGCAAAAACCACTTGTGGTTCATGTTGAAAATGTATTTAGTTATTTTTCAATGGAAATAGTGGTCAGCATCTGTAATATTCCAGCCTTATAAATTAAATATATATCATAGACGTCATTGTGGCGGCGGGTAGTGTTTTAGTCCTGTTGTTGATTTTGGACTTGGTTATATTTCAACCCCCGAGTAGCAATACTCTTTGCCTATTACACCTTTCTGGTATAGGGCATTGAGACATTGTTACATTTTATATATTTTTTTCTATCCTCCTTAAGGAGGTTTCGGAAATACAGTAGATTATCTCTTATTCTTATTTTATTTTTATTATCCCCTTTTTTTTTTTTTTTCAACCCTCTCTGGGATCATTTCAGAGAGGGGAATCTGATTGAGAAGGCTCTTTTTCTTTCCCCCCATTTTATTCCTTGTCCTTCCTCAGTTGTTTCCATTTGGGTTTTTTCCCCTTCTTCTGTACCTAACCACGCAAATCCATTCTATTTACTGAAATGTCGACTTCCACTAGTAATATAAGTGCGTCGAAACGAAAGATCAAATTATACTCCATGAATACCAAAGGCCTCAATATACCAGAAAAAAGGTCGAAGCTAATGTTAATTTTAAAAAAATCAGGCTCTGACATCATTTTCCTGCAAGAAACACACTTCAGAACTGATAATTATACCACCTTTACCGATAAATACTTTTCCCACATATTACATGCCACTAACTCTGATTCCAAGAGCAAAGGGGTTTCTATTTTGATATCTAAGCATTGTCCCATACAAATTTTGGATACCAAAGTAGACAGAGAGGGTAGATTTTTATTCGTAAAAGGCACACTATTTAATCAATCTGTGACCCTGGCTAACATATACGCTCCAAATAGACTTCACACCCCATTCTTTGAAGATGTAATAGAATCACTTGAAATCTTTGCTTCGGGCCTTGTGATACTAGGTGGAGACTTCAATTTAGCACTAGACCCCCTTATAGACACCTCCTCAGGCTCTTCCAAAACCCCATATAGAACATTGAATTTCATTAAAAAAATATTACACCGTCTATCGTTGCACGACTCCTGGCGCACCATGTACCCTTCTTCAAAAGACTATACCTTCTACTCCCCCCCACATAATTCCTACTCTAGGTTGGACTATTTTTTTATTTCGCAAAAGGGCCTGGAACTACTAGAATCCACTTCTATAGATCCCATGATCCTATCAGATCATAATCCTATTACGATGTGTCTGACCTTTGAGGACAGACCCCTTTCTCGGAAGCCTTGGAGACTAGATAATTCATTATTGAATGACAAAAACATCGTCCGAAAATTAGATTTTGCAATTTCTTCTTACTTCAAGGAAAACTCAACGTCTGATGTGCATCCTCCCACATTATGGCTTGCTCACAAATGTGTGATGAGAGGCGAGCTGATTTCCATGTTGGCAAAAAGGAATAAGGATAGGCGGGAACGTATACAACTACTTACTGACCGAATTGAGGTATTAGAGAGAAGTCATAAGCGCTCACTCGCCACAAACGTACTGACTGACTTAACTAATGCCAGGAAAGAATTACTCCAAATACTAGAAGAAAAAATTAAACGTAACAAGGTATACTCGCAGAAATTCTTTTATGAATATGGCAATAAAACTGGCAGACTTCTAGCTAATTCCCTGAATGCTTCGAACAAGAAATTTGACAACATACACTCTATAATTGATCCAACAGGTAAAAAACTAACATGTACTTCTGATATTGCCAGACAATTCCAAAAATTCTACTCTAATTTGTATAATCTACAAACCACAAAACCAAATGACGACTTGCAATTGAGGGAATCCAAGATCGTTGAATTTCTAAGCTCCTACTGTCCCAAGCCAATTGACCCAAAAATAGCCAAAGACTTAGATAGGCCCTTGGAAATAGATGAAGCTCTTGGAGCTCTCAAACAACTCAATATCGGTAAAAGCCCAGGCCCAGACGGTTTCTCAGTTGATTATTTTAAGACCTTTAAAGAACTTCTTATCCCCCATTTTATAAAAGCATTTAATTCTGCACCAGCCCAATGGCAATCGACCAAAGACCTGCTCGAAGCACATATAGTGATGGTCCCAAAACCAAACAAAGACAAAAATCTAGTATCCAACTACAGACCCATTTCACTGCTAAACGTGGATATAAAGCTGTATGCAAAAGTAATAGCGAACCGCCTTTTACCCCTTCTGAATAACCTGATCTCTTTGGATCAAGTGGGATTCACACCTGGGAGGGAAGCCAGGGATAATACCATCAAGGCCCTTAACATTCAAAATTGGTTACTGGAATCAAAGTTCCCCGGATTTGTGCTTTCGTTGGACGCAGAGAAGGCCTTCGATAGGATAGCATGGGATTATATGCACGCAGCGTTGGGTTCTCTGGGACTAAACGAACGTATGCTGCAGTATATCAACCTTCTTTACTCATCCCCAACAGCGAGGATCAAAATAAATGGCGTCCTGTCGGAGGTTTTCTCTGTGTCCAATGGAACTCGTCAGGGTTGCCCGTTGTCACCAATCATATTCATATTGATATTGGAACCCTTCCTGTGTAAGCTCCGAGCTAACCAGGACATAGTAGGAATAACCATAGGAGATAAACAATATAAATTAGCTGCATTCGCTGACGATGTGCTACTGTTTCTGACTAATCCTATCATTACAATCCCCAATCTGTTGAAAGATTTTTCCATATTCCGAGACATATCCAACTTGAAAATTAATTTTGCAAAGTCCAGGGCCCTCAATATCTCCCTACCCCCAGACCAAGTTGTTCAATGCAAAAAGAATTTCCCTTTTCTTTGGGAAGATAAGGTATTATCCTATTTGGGCATTAATTTATCCCCCACTTTACAAGACATATACTCTAATAATTTTGTACCATTATTGAATGTGGTTAAATCTGACTTGACAAGATGGGATAAGGGAATATTTTCATGGTTTGGCCGAGCAAACATAATTAAAATGAATATTCTCCCGAGATTTTTATACCTGTTCCAGACCCTACCCATTTGTATCCCCGGCTCTTTTTTCACATCATTTCGTAAGATTTGTGTGAACTTTATATGGGGTGGGAAACAGCCTCGAATAAAATGGGACAAATTGGTGGAACCAAAGCATCTGGGAGGTATCGGTGTTCCGGATTTGCGCAAATACTACTGGGCCAGCCACCTATCCAAGATAATTGACTGGCAAGTACATGCTCGATCCAAAGACTGGATAACATTGGAGGAACTTTCCTGTTTTTCGATTACACCTATAAGGCACCTACCGTGGATCAACCCCAAAAAGATTCCTCGTATAACTAAAACACATCCCATGGTAGGGACAACCCTGAAGCTATTCAGGAACTTATGTAAAATGAAGAAATTGTCTTCCGTGTATGGACCAATTACCCCGATCACACTAAATCCTGAAATTTATCTTCCTGACAGCAACGCATCGACACCCGTTATTCTTCCAATGACATTCTACAGGGCTAAAGATTTCTTTAAGAATAATGACCTTTTGTCTTTTGAAACCTTCCAATCTACTGACCCTAATTGCAACATCTCCAGTATCGGTTATGTTAAGATCACAAGATTTCTTGAAAGACTAGATCCTATGAGTGGATGGTACAGACCTAAGACACTATTTGAATCAATTTGCCTCAGAGGATCCCCTCAGAGACACCTTATTTCCTTCACTTATAACCTTTTAAACTCTGACATAAACCCTCAATTAGACAACACAAACCTTCGTTGGGAAAAGGACCTTCAAATTTCTGTGACGAATGATCAATGGGCAAACGTATTTAGACGATTACACAAAGGCACATTGAATATTTGTACACAGGAAAACGGATACAAAATCTACTCGAGATGGTATAAGACCCCTTTGGTCATTCACAAATTTGACCCTGATACATCGCCCCTTTGCTGGCGATGTAAGGAAGCGCCGGGAAGTTTGTTACACATTTGGTGGGAATGCAATGTAATAGCTGAATTCTGGAAGGGAGTACATAGACTTATAATACAAATAACTACTTACTCTCCAGATTTCACAGCAGGACAATACTTACTTCACCTTTCTAGCCTCTCCCACTCCATCTACAAAGACACAATCATTCTACACCTCATCAACGCAGCGCGGCTTTGTGTCCCAATAAAGTGGAAACAAAGTCTCCCACCTACCATTCCGGAATGGATACACAAGGTAAACCACATTTCCAAAATGGAAGAATTGATACATCAATCTAGGGATTCTTCTAGATTATATCTCGATAAATGGTCCTGTTGGACACACTTTGTGAATTCAGCTGAATGTCATGCCTTACTAGAGTCCTGATCAAATGTTCTGATTACTGTTGACCTCCCTTTTCGAAGTATTTAGTCAACGGATTGCAAAATGAAATTTTAGAATATATCCACTGATGCACTGTATCAATTATTCATTTCAGTATGCGAAAAAACCTTTCCCTTCTCTTTCTTATCATCTCCTCTCCCCATTTACTTAAGTTCTGCTTTGATTATATAACTTTATTAAAGTTTATAATATAACTGTTTATTTAAACTTATGTTAGACATTAAGTCAGCGTTTTTCAACGCTAAAGTTTGATGTGTAATGCTTTATTGAAAATGCATGTAAGCGTGTATATTAAAAAATCCAATAAACATAATTAAAAAAAAAAAAAAAAAAAAAAAAAAAAAAAAAAAAGGTTCCTGTACTACTTAAATCCGACTTGTAGGCAACTTGTACCCATTGATTTCAATGAAAGTTGCCTCAGAAGTCAGATCACTGTCTTAACTGAAGCGACAATACAGGAAGATAACATTTCTCAGGCAAACCCCTCCCTCCCACAGAGCTGATTGTTGTTTGATTGGCCACTGGAAAGCCTCCTGTCCTGGAGGCGACTTGAAGTTGCCTTGTACTGTCCTGGAGGTAACTTGAAGTTGCCTGATGACAGAGGCGGTGCTAGGGGGGTGCGGCCCGCACCCGGGTGACACCCGCTAGAGGGGTGACACCATCCCGTTTATTTATTTATTTTTTTCTTTAAATTTTTTTTTTTTTTTTTTTTTAGCTGACATGCCCAGCACTGCTGGGCATGTCAGCAAAAAAAAAAAAAAATTTAAAGAAAAAAAAAACGGGAAGCACCCACCAGAGGGTGACACCAAGAGCAGGACAGGAGGGGCGTGAAGAGATGAGAGTGTGCGGGCAGTCCCGGCTTATGTCTGCCCTGTACATTGGTACACAAATCACTGCTGAAGTCAGACCCTGAAGAGCACTTGCAGAGCTGCAGCGGGGTGCCGAGTGCAGGAACGCTCCCTGTGTGCCTCCTACACTCGGCACTAGTAGACATCTTCTACAAACACTTCTCTATCAGGAGTGAACTCCACTGGACAGATCATTTCTAGTCCCCGCCTCTGTCATGATGTCATTCAGAGGCTGGGACAGGAAGAGAGAGGCACCGCGAGGGAGCTGCATGTTGCTGTTATCAGGTAAGTGAGCAGTGACATACAGAGCAGAATGTATGTGTAATGTTGCAGTGACTCAGCATTTTCTCAGTGCACTGACTGGACTGGTTACTGTCTTGAGAACTGTGGTGGGTTTTGTCAGTGGGTTTCAATTAACTAACACTGCCATTAGCTAGTAATGTGTAGCATGAAGGGGTTAATGTACTGACACTGGCCTCTAATTCAGTATGAGGTTTTAATGAACACTACCATTGATCTCAAATGCATTAGTAACCAGTAGCAGTTAATTGACCCCTTAGTGGTCAGTGTTAATTAACCCATTCATGCTCTAATACAAAGTGGTTAAATAACACTGACCACTAGGGTTGAGCGAACCCGAACTGTAAAGTTCGGGTTCGGTACGAACTTTGGGTTTTTCCCGAACCCGGACCCGAACCCGAATAGTTGGAAAAAGTTTGAGTTCGGGTTCGGGTTCGGGGTTCGGGTATATTTGGCGCGCGGCACGGCAGCCAATCGCCTTTCTTTTTACAACTGTGACTGTAATCTGATCACAGCCATGCCTACTTATGGCATGGCTGTGATTGGCCAGTGCAGCATGTGACCCATCATGTGACGTGCTTCTATATTAGATACAGGCACACAGCACAGATCGTCACTCTGCTTTACTCTAGATAGGGAAAGGCTGGTGGAATCTGCTGCTTAGGGAAAGTTAGGTGATCTGGCTGTATTCTACTTATGTGAGGGCAAGGTTCCTGATTGTTCTTGAGGCTGGGTTCACACTACTACACTACTTTCATCCTACTTTGCTCTGCTACATTGGTCGGATGAAAGTAGTGTAGTAGTGTGAACCCAGCCTCAGGGAGAGTGTTAGGTGTGTGCTGTGATTAATTACTGCTCCAGAAATTTCAAGAGGGAACACTTTATTCATTTGAGATCTGCATCATCTTATCGTATCTGGCTGCTTCAGTTATGTGAGGGGATGGTTGCTTGCTGCTGATTCTCATAGGGACAGTTGTAGGTCTTAGTTTGTTTCTTAAATATCAAGAAGCACTGTATTCCTCTGACATCTGCTGTGCTGCTATACACTTCAGGCATTTGCTTCATCTATAGTGGCTGTTTGCAATCTATAGCTAACTGGCTGCATATTACAATAACACCAGACCTGCCACAGCAACTGTTCATCTGTCATATACTGAGTTTCTGTCAAGTAACAGTTCCATACTTAGTGAGATTTTTCACACAAAAAATAATAATTTCTGTGTTGTGGGGGCAGTCATTACTGTATAGGTGACTGTTCACCTGTCATATACTGAGTTTCTGTCAAGTAACAGTTCCATACTCAGTGAGATTTGGGGACAAAACTGGGGACAGACTTTGTCCGGGGACAGTGTCCTCAATCCGGGGACTGTCCCCTGAAACCGGGGATGTCTGGTCACCCTATTGTAGGATTTCATTCTGAATAAAATTACAAATGTACACTGAATTCCCTAAAACCCTTTACAGCAGTGGGGGGTTGAATAATTTTGAACAAAACTGTATGGACCTCGTCCTCCAAGGTCAAAATCATTATATTTTTTATTTTTATTTTTTTTTGGTTATTTTGAGTTATTTCCCTATCCACATTTATTTCCACAGTACTTGCCATGCTCTTCCCGACATTTTGCTGCCATTTGCAGCCCTCCAGCCCTTTCCCTTCGTTTTTTAGACACATTTTTGTAGTCAAAAGTCCGGGTCCCCATTGACTTCAATGGGGTTCGGGTCCGGGTCAAAGTTCGATCCCGAACCCGAACCCGAACCCGAACTTTTTTTTGCAAAGTCCGGGTTCGGGTCCGAACCCGAACATCCAGGTGTCCGCTCAACTCTACTGACCACTACTAAAGCACAAAAGGGTAAATTAACACTGGCCACCACTGCATTAATGATCAATGGCAGTGTTAAATAACCCCCTTGTGCTGAATTAGTGTCCAGGATTTAAAATAGCCTAATGCCACTGACCATCTATGCTGGGGGCTATTATTGTAGCTACTGCACCAACCCCTTGTGCAGCCAGAGTCAGACCAGTGACAATAATGTGATGCCAGGGAGCACCTCCCAGATCAAGAAGGTACTTGACATCATACATGGACACAGACCTATCTTCAGATACCGTCCTCTCTCTCTCTCTCAGCCGTCCTCTCTCTCTCAGCCGTCCTCTCTCTCTCAGCCGTCCTCTCTCTCATCTGTTCTCTCTCTCTCAGCCGTCCTCTCTCTCTCCCTCTCTCTCTCATCCGCCCTCTCTCTCATCTGTTCTCTCTCTCTCTCAGCCGTCCTCTCTCTCAGCCGTCCTCTCTCTCTCTCAGCCGTCCTCTCTCTCTCTCTCTCTCTCTCTCTCTCTCTCTCAGCCGTCCTCTCTCTCTTAGCCCCCACATCTCTCTCAGCCCCACATCTCTCTCAGATCCACTTTCTGACCACTATCCTTTCTCCCAGCCCCACATCTATCTCACCCCCCCTCTCTCTCAGCCCCCCTCTCTCTCAGCCCCCCTCTCTGTCCACCACCCTCTCTCTCAGCCCCACATCTCTCTCAGCCCCCCTCTCTCTCAGATCCACCTCCCTGTCCACTACCCTCTCTCTGAGCCCCCCCTCTCTCTCTCTCAGCCCCACTCTCTGTCCACTACCCTCTCTCTCAGCCCCACCTCTCTCTCTCAGACCCCTCTCTGTCCACCACCCTCTCTCTCAGCCCCACATCTTCTCTCTCAGCCCCACATCTTTCTCAGCCCCCCTCTCTCTCAGATCCACCTTCTGACCACTACCCTTTCTCTCAGCCCCCCTCTCTCTCAGCCCAACCTCTTTCACTTAGCCCCCCTCTCTGTCCACTATCCTCTCTCTGAGCCCCTCTCACTCAGCCCCCTCTCTGTCCACTACCCTCTCTCTTTGAGCTTCTCTCTCTCTCTCAGCCCCTCTCTCTGTCCACTACCCTCTCTCTCTCAGCCCGCTCTCTGTCCACTACCCTCTCTCTCAGCCCCCTCTCTGTCCACTACCCTCTCTCTCAGCCCCACCTCTCTCTCTAAGCCCCCTCTCTCTCTCATCCACACCTCTCTCTCTCTCTCAGCCCTCTCTCTGAACCCCTCTCTCTCTCAGCCCCCTCTGTCCACTACCCTCTCTCTCAGCCTCACCTCTCTCAGCCTCATATCTCTCAGCCTCACCTCTCTCTCTCAGCCTCATCTCTCTCTCTCAGCCTCACCCTTCTCTCTCTCAGCCCCACCACTCTCTCAGCCCCACCTCTCTCTCTCAGCCCTACCTCTCTCTCTCAGCTCCACCTCTCTCTCTCAGCCCCATCTCTCTCTCTCTCTCTCAGCCTGACCTCTCTCACCCCAGCCTGCCCTGTATCACCCAGCCTGCCATGTACCCCCCCAGCCTGCCCTGTACCACCCCAGCCTGCCCTGTGCCACCACAGCCTGCCCTGTACAACCCCAGCCTGCCCTGTACCACCCCAAACTTTCCCATGCCACCCCAACTTGCCCTGTGCCACCCTAACTTGCCCTGTACCACCCCAATCTGCCCTATGCCACCATAACTTGCCCTGTACCACCCCAACCTTTCCCATGCCATCCCAACTTGCCCTATGCCACCCTAACTTGCCCTATACCACCCCAACCTGCCCTATGCAACCCTAACTTGCCCTATACCACCCCACTACACCAACCTGCCACTATACCACTCTATACTACCCTAACCTGCCACTATACTGCCCTATACTATCATTTACTCATTTACAGGGGCTGGTTTGGGGTGCGCCCCGTGCCCGTGCGCTGCCTGCTTGGTGCTGGGCAGCCTAGACAGAGGGGGGGGGGGTGACACCATGTTTTACCGCACCGGGTGACACCAACCCTAGTGACGCCACTGCCTGATGATTCATACTCAAGTCTTGTCCAAGTTGACTCCCAAAGTCGTGCTGGAAGTCGTGTTGCCCCAGTGTGAACCGGCTAATAAAGCCCCAAAGCGTGATGCCGCGTACAGACGGTCGTTTTTTGTGATGAAAAAAAACAACGTTTTAAATCATGAAATAAAACGACGTTTTTGAAACATCATTTTCAAAGACGAAGTTGCCTACACACCACTGTTTTTTCACAATGCTCTAGCAAAGCGAGGTTACGTTCACCACGTTTTTCCATTGAAGCTCCCTTCATAACTAGCTTCTGGGCGTGCGCGGGTGTAAAAATGTCGTTTTAAAACGTTGTTTTTTGCTACACACGGTCAATTTCTGTGAAGTAAAAAACGACGTTTTGAAAAACGACACATAAAATTGAAGCATGCTTCAATTTTTTTTTGTCGTTTTTTACAAGACATAAAGCGACGTTTTCCCCCACACACGGTCAATGAAATTGACGTTTTTAAAAACGTAGTTTTTTTACATTGCATAAAACGACCGTCTGTACGCGGCATTAGGTGTAATAAACTGGGTCAGGGAGGCTTACCCACTCACGGCAGAAGGATGATTGTGCCTGATTTGAGAGAATAACAGGTTTACCCAGTGGGCACACCAGCTTAACCCTGTCCATGTAGATGTGCAAAGGCTGTGGAATGCCCAGGTGCTCCCAGACAGCTTGGATGTAGATTTCCAGATGTCAAGCTTCCAAAGTCTGAAGCAAGGGCTCTGGCAAGAATCCACCCCATGTGGAGCCTTAACAAAGCAATTCAGATTGCTGTAGCCATGCCAGGCGGGTTGAACGTTTTCCGTAAGCCATCCCAGGAGGCGAATAGGCATCAGGGGCTTACAGAAATCGATACGTAACTGTGGCACCAATGACCCAATCTCTACAACAAACAGCGAGAACGTTTAAAGTAGCAGGACACAAAACAGGGCAAAATAACACGTGAGCCCACACATAATCTAGGCACCTGACTACACAATCTATATTTACATCAAAGTAGCTTGATATGTGCCACATGCTTTTTATTTTAGTCATATTACTATAATCCTTATGACGATTGGCTCTTGTAGGGGAGGAAAAGAACAGCTCTGGTTGGTATTTTAACGTTACCATGGCTTTAAACATGTACACTTTTTTTGGTTCAATTAATATATACTACTAGTATAGGAAGTAGTGTTCACAGAGACCTTGATTTTGGTCTAAATGTTTATATATATAGAACTGACTAAACTTTTAGTACATGGAATTCAGCTCTGCATAATTCAGACAGGTAACATATTTGTACATTTGTGCACATCAATCAAGCTTTATGGATTTAGGACTGTTGTGGGCGGACTTTAAAGTAAAAAAATATAAATTTATTATTACATATTATAAAAAATAACATTGTTATTTTTTATAATATGTAATAATAAATTTATATTTTTTCAAATTATGTTGAATTCCTTTTGATACCTTTAAAGTCCGCCCACAACAGTCCTAAATCCATCATTTATAGTTTATCTGGATGTGGTACCCCCTTGGCCCTCTCTCTTTTCTATACACATCAATCAAGCATAATAAAACAAATAGTAAAAGTACAAAAAAACACATATACAGTATATTTTTTACATATTTTCTTAAAATCTATATACCGAATGTTTCTGCTTTTATGTGTATAATAATTCATAAACAAAAAAGTGTAAAACACACAAAAAGACCATCTATTTAAATTGCATAAATGCTTGAGTAGCACATCAAAGCCACACATTACTGCATATACTGTACTGTATATGGGTATCATGGGGTCCTAAGACACCCTTAGGCTTTGGCATACACTACTGTGCAAAGCAGGTGTGAGAAAAATGTTGTAAATGAAGAACACTTTCAGAAATAGAAGTGTTTAGAGATTATTTTAATCAATTAACAAAATTAAAAGTAAATGAATAGAAGAGAAATCCAAATCAAATTAGTATTTGGTGTGACCACCCTTTCCCTTCAAAACAGCATTAATTCTTCAATTCTTCTAGGAACACTTGCACACAGTTTTTGAAGGAACTCGGCAGGTAGGTTGTTCCAAACATCTTGGAGAACTAACCACAGACCTTTTGTTTGTTTTCGGCTGCCTCAATTCCTTCTGTCTCTTCATGTAATTCCAGACAGACTCCATGATGCTGAGATCAGGTCTCTGTAGGAGCCAAACCATCACGTCCAGGACTCCTCGCTCTTCTTTACACTGAAGATAGTTCTTAATGACATTGGTTGTATGTTTAGGGTCATTGTCTTGCTGCAGAATCAATTTGGAGCCAATCACATGCATCCCTGATGTTATATCATAATGGATAAGTATCTGCCTGTATTTCTCAGCGTTGAGGACACCATTTATTCCTGACTGAATCTCCAACTCCATTTGAAGAAATGCAACCCCAAACTTGCAAGGAACCTCCACCATGCTTCACTGTTGTCTGCAGACATTCATTATTGTACCGCTCTCCAGTCTTTAGCAAACAAACTGTCTCCTGCTTCAGTCAAATATTTCAAATTTTGGCTCCTCAGTCCACAGCACATGCTGCCATTTTTCTGCACCCAAGTTCCTATGTTTTCATGCATAGTTGAGTTGCTTAGACATGTTTTTACACCAGAGGTATTGATTTTTGGTCACAATTTTTTTCCATGAAGTCCATTTCTGGCCAGACTTCTCCCGACAGTAGATGGGTGTACCTGGGTCCTACTGGTTTCCTCCAGTTTTTTGCTGATGGCACTGCTGGGCATCTTCCATTGACAAAGGCAAGTAAGCATCATGTGTCTTGCATCTGCTGCAATAAGTTTTTTTGGCCGATCACTGTATCTACAGTCCTCGGACCATTTCTTTGTGCTTCTTCAAAAGAGCTTAAACAGCACATCTTGTAACTACAGTCTGCTTTGAAATCTTTGCCTGGGAGAGACCTTGCTGATATACAGTATGACTACTTTGTGTCTTGTTGTTGATCTCAGTCTTGCTGAGGTGTATGACCTGTGAAATGAAATCACCTTAGTAGCAGAGTTTGGCTGCTCCTCGCCCAGTTGACTGCCTCCTACACGGCTGTTTCTGTTTTAGTTAAAGCGGATGTGCCATGAAAAAAAAAATTTAAAGCCAGCAGCTACAAATACTGCAGCTGCTGACTTTTAATATTAGGACACATACCTGTCCTGGAGTCCAGCGCCGTCCGCAGCAGAGGACGAGCGATCACTCGTCACTCTGCTGCCCCCCGCCATCCTTAGTGAGGGAACCAGGAAGTGAAGCACTCCGGCTTCACTACCTGATTCCCTACGGCGCATGCGCGAGTTGTTCTGTGCCTGCTGATTGGCTCCCGCTGTGCTCTGGGACCGAGTGTTCCCAGAGCACAAGGGGGGAGGACGGGAGGTGACGTCCTGCCCACAGTCTGCCCGAGACTTTGTGGCGGAAAGTGGTTGCAAATACCTGTCTTTAGACAGGTATCTGCGCCCCCCTCCCCCCTGAAAGGTGTCAAATGTGACACCGGAGGGCGGGAGGGTTCCGATCAGTGGGAGTTCCACTTTAGGGTGGAGCTCCGCTTTAATGACTGTGTTTCAACCTACATATGAAATGAAGCGGTGAAGATGCGGTGTGTTTACTGCTTCTCCACCGCTTCTTCCAATTGAAAGCAATGGGAAACCGTAGCTATACCGCTATACCGCTTCAAAGATGCGGCTAGCAGGACTTTTGGATCGGTCCGGCTAGCGCACCGATCCAGTGTGAATGCCCTCGGCTTTCACACTTAAGAAACAGCATCCGCTGTACCAGGTCAGTTTGCAGGCGCTATTTTTAGCGCAATAGCGCCTGCAAACCATCCCAGTGTGAAAGGGGCCTTAGAATTAATGTCAATACATAAAGATAAAAAAAGTTTTTATTACAAAAAAGAAGATAAAAAAGACATACAGGGGGCATTAACCCCTTAAAATTATGGGTTGTGGTTCCCACACAGCTTTAGAACCATAAAAAAGCATCCCTACAGGTAGAGTCTCTATCCTGAATAAGATTTCAAACAAACATATTCGTTGTATATAACTATGATAGTAAACTTAATATACGGCACATGTATTGGCAGGAAAAGATAACTCATCCCTGTCTCGACACTTTTCGCCTATATTGGCTTCTTCAGGGATTCAGGGAAATTGTATTTGGCTTTAGAACAAAATTATTAAGAGAACAAATGATTAGCGATATCAGGAGATGCATGTACTATTCACTCTGACGCAGTCAGAAATGCTAGAAGGTGTGCAGATACAAGCAGTGGCGGTTTGTCCATAGAGGGCGCTGGAGCGCCGCCCCCTCTGGCTCTCACCGCCACTGAGTCTAATAACATAGATTCATGCATTGCACAAATCTATTTTATTATCGCCGCTGTTCTATTCAGATGGTCGGCGCTCATGTCTGGCCATCTGAATAACGGCAGCTGGTTGGCTGTACGGAAGTGCCAATCAGAGCCAGCGGCTCTGATAGGCTTTTCTGAGTACAGCCCTCGGGTCCCGGAAGCTTATACAAGGAACGCACTAGGGATGTGCTCCTTGGATAAGACTGACAGGCGTCTCAGCCAATCAGGTTGGCCGATTCTGGCTACCGGTAACCTGATTGGCTGAGACGCCTGTCAGTCATCGAGGGCGGTAGAAGACATCGAGGGACGTGGATGGCTGACTCCATTAAAGGTAAGTGCCTGCCGGGGGGGGGGCAAGGGGCACTTTACAGGGCACAGCGGCGACATCAATGGGCACAGTGGCGAAAATAGGCACAGTGGGGACAATGGGCACAGTGGGGACAATGGGCACAGTGGGGACAATTAAAGTGCACAGCGGCGACAATTAAAGGGCACAGTGGTGACAATTAAAGGGCACAGCGGTGACAATTAAAGGGCACAGTGGTGACAATTAAAGGGCACAGTGGTGACAATTAAAGGGCACAGTGGTGACAATTAATGGCACAGTGGCTGTGTTTGATGGCATGGCACAGTGGCTGTGTTTGATGGCATGGCACAGTGGCTGCGTTTGATGGCATGGCACAGTGGTGGCAATTGATGGCACAGTGGCTGCGTTTGATGGCATGGCACAGTGGCTGCGTTTAATGGCATGGCACAGTGGTGACAATTGATAGCACAGTGGCTGCGTTTGATGGCATGGCACAGTGGTGACAATTGATGGCACAGTGGCTGCGTTTGATGGCATGGCACAGTGGTGACAATTAATGGCACAGTGGCTGCGTTTTATGGCATGGCACAGTGGTGACAATTGATGGCACAGTGGCTGCATTTGATGGGCACAGTGAGGCTGCAATTTTTTTTCCGTTTGCACCCCCCAAAAATTTTGAGCACCAGCCGCCACTGGATACAAGAAAGATGGACCAGATCAAAGACAAACCCCCAAAAAGGGATCAAATGCAGATAACAATAGATTGGGGCTAGTCAAAACCCAACTAATTCATGCTCCAAATGCTCACTTCCTGTTCTTCTGTCTGTAACTCAACACCGTAATACGAGGCTTTCTTCCTGGTGTGGAGAAAGCCTCTTGAGGGGGGAGGGGGCGAGCAGGACGCTCACTAACACACAGCTCCTTTCTCTATCTGCAAAGTAGAGAGTGTCCTGACTTGCCTGCTCGCCCCTCCCCTCCTCAAGAGGCTTTCTCCACACCAGGGAGAACGCCTTGCATTACTGTGTGGAGTTACAGACAGAAGAACAGGAAGTGAGGATTTCTCAGAAGAAATAAGGACATTTGAAAGCAAAATGGAAGGATGAGGTAAGTGAAGGAGGACTGCACTAAGGTAAAGGAAGCTATTTAGGGAAAAAAAAACATTTTCCTTTACAACCCCTTTAATGAGCCTCGTACACACGCATGGTTTTCTCGGCCAGAAACAGCAAGAAAACTGCTGGCAGAGCTTTTTGCAGAGAAAATTGTGCGTGTGTATGGGTTCTCGTCGAGAAAACTGCCTGGAATCTCAACGAGAAAAATAGAGAACATGCTCTCTATTTCCTCGTGATTCTCTGCATTGTTTTCCTGCAGAGAAACCCGAGCGTCTGTATACTTACCTGCCTCCATGGAAACCCGTGCATACTCGATGAGACTTTGGCGCATGCGTAGTAGCTTCCAAGGCATAGTGTAGGGTGTAGCAAGATGGCGGCGACAGCATCGAATGTGACAAGCTCATGATTCCTTTGAATGGCCATGTGTACACTCGGCGAGCAAGGAAAGCTTGCCAGGAATCTCGTCAGGAAAAACAATGTTTTTTTCCTGACGAGATTCCCCGCCGTGTGTACAGGGCTTGAGAGTTGGGTCCCAGCACCTCTAAAGTCCCACTTTTTGCGTTCTCTTTCCTAGTGATTTAGGGATGTGGTGTTTTTTTCAGCCATAGTTATTTTTTGTATAATAGCAGGTAACCTTTACCCATTGCTTAAATTCAGCTACTGCAAGTAATTGCTACTCAGAATCTGAGGGGCCATGCCAAGAAGGTCTTTGGCTGCGGTTTCTCTTTTACTATATATTCTATAGGGACCTGTTGATTTATTACTTATTATAAACAGCAACATCCTACAAATTGCTTTTAGCATAATACTGAGCCAATAACATCAGCACTGCTTTTGTTAATGTTCGTACAAGAGCCATAAAAACGCCCATAAACTTTTCAGGGATGGATGATAACTAACCTATCCTTAACCCCAGGATGAGCTTGGATTGTGAAAAGACAACTCTAAAACCAAGAAAAAAATCATAGGAAGGCAAAACTTATGTTATTCCTACACATGGATGTTGGTAAGATTTACACCCAGGGATTTAGTGCTATATTATAATACTGTGACCTATTGTGCCACATTGGTGCTTAACTGCTTATATGATAAAACACAATTTGGTAATTCTTACTTTTGATACTGTTGTAGGCTGTTAGTACCTGATGTCATGCTTCAAAGTTGTGCAAAAAAAAAAATATGTAATTTAAAAAAAAAAAATAATAATAATAATATGTCCCTTTAGGAGCTATGGGCGGAAGTGACGTTTTGATGTTGTTTCTGCCCTGCAATGACTTGGAGACGGGCGGGGGCCATTTTCCCCTCACACGTCAGGCTAGGTACAGGTCCGCCTCGCCTCCGCGGTAAGCGGTGGAGGGCACTTGAGCGCCTCTCCCCCCCACTGATAAAACGGATCTCACAGTGAATCCGCTGCAGAGACCACTTTTATCTGAAAGAGAACCGCCGGCTCTTGAAGAGAATACCAGGGTTATGGTAGCTAGTTGCTACCATAACAACGGTATTCCTCTTCAAAGACAGGACCAGGGCAGAACTTATGCCGCGTACACACGATCGGTTAAACCGATGCGAATGGTCTGATGGACCGTTTTCATCGGTCAAAACCGATCGTGTGTGGGCGCCATCAGTTATTTAACCATCGGTTAAAAAAAAGCAAACTTGCTTTAAATTTAACCGATGGATTCCTAACCGATAGGTCAAAACCGATCGTTAGTAGGCACGACCATCGGTTAAAAATCCATGCATGCTCAGAATCAAGTCGACGCATGCTTGGAAGCATTGAACTTAATTTTTTTCAGCACGTCGTTGTGTTTTACGTCACTGCTTTCTGACACGATTGGTTATTTAACCGATGGTGTGTAGGCGCGACGGACCATCAGTCAGCTTCATCGGTTAACCGATGAAAACGGTCCATCTGTCCGTTCTCATTGGATGGACTGATCGTGTGTACGCGGCATAAAGGTGGTGGGGGCCCCTGGGCTTGAGTCACTTTCTTCTATACATTAATTTAAATAGAACAAAATGATACATACACAAGCTATGTATTCTCCCACTGCAAAGGGGTATGCCTAGGGAAGCAAAACAGCATAAAATTAATATGTGTATGGGGATAAATAACCCAATATCACCACAAAGAGCCTGGCAAGGAAAGAGCTTCCACTGTATCAGATGGAGAGGGATCATATAATTCCGCCGTACGAGCCGTCGCGTCTGTCCATCGGTAGCCGCCGCAGGTATAAATAGTGTCATTCGGATGCCCGCACATGCACAGAAGAATAACCGGACGTAATGACATCATCGCAACCGCGTCGCATAACGGAGACGCGTAGTCATCAATAGTAAACATAGAATTGTCCCGAAGGACATGATGTATACTGCGCATGGGCACAAAAAAGCACCGACACAAGTCAGAGTGCAATGTATTCAAAGGGCAAATCCAGCAATTGGAGCCAAAGTAACAACATGCCACATCCAGCAAAAAGACACCGGGCATAATATTGCAAAAATAGCTTCACAAAGGTAATAATAAAATAAAGAGTTTGTCTTCCTGGACGCAGGACAAAAATGATCAATGTCCCTAGAACAGGTAAAAATGCTAGACCAATCAACACACTTTAAATGAAAAATTAAATGACTGGCATATTATTGAAAAAATTTATTACCGTAAACGGGCAGGGGGCCCCCTATTGGGCGGGGCCCATGGGCTTGAGCCCAGTCGAGCCCAATGGTAAGTCCGGCCCAGGTCAGGACGTATATAGTCATCCGGCAGGAAGCAAGTGGTTAAGGGTGATCTTATAGTGATTGTACAATTGACTGCCCCCTTTTGTTTATGGCCGGCTTTAGGACAATCGCAATCTAGCAAGGCTCCAAGAATCCCCTGTGATCTACCTAACCCTAATGCCACTTACACACGACCAAAAACAACGTTTTTCTCAACGTGATTCTTGTCAAGCCTGCCTTGCCTACACACGATCTTGAAAAAAAATTATCGAGCAAAGCGCGGTGACGTACAACACGTACTACGGCACTATAAAGAGGAAGTTCTATTCGGATGGCGTCACCCTTTGGGCTGCTTTTGCTGATTTTGTGTTAGTAAAAGTTTGGTGAGAGACGATTAGCACTTTTCAGTGGCCCGGATTCAGAGAGCAATTGCGCGTGCTTAACCATAGTTACACAGTGCAATTGCTTGCTTGCGCCGGCGTTACGAATGCTCCCGATTCAGGAACATCGTAACGCCGACTGCAGCCTAAAATCTGCGTGGCATAAGGCTCTTATGCCACGCAGATTTTAGGCTGCATTCTTGCGATGACCGCTAGGGGGCGCTCCCATTGTGCTCAGTGTATAGTATGCAAATTGCATACTAACACCGATTCACAATGTTGCGCGAGCCCTGCGTACGCCAGTTACGTTGTTTCCGTACGGCGTGTTTAGCGTAAGGCTGCCCCTTCTAATAGTAGGGGCAGCCAATGCTAAAGTATACCCGCCGTTCCCGCGTCGCGAAATTTGAATTTCACGTCGTTTGCGTAAGTGATTCGTGAATGGTGCTGGACGCCATTCACGTTCACTTTGAAGCAAATGACGTCCTTGCGACGTCATTTGCCGCAATGCACGTCGGGAAAGTTTCCCGACGGCGCATGTGCTTTACGATCGGCGCATGAACACGCCTAATTTAAATGATTCCCGCAAGCTTACGCCGGGCAATTTTGCCGGCGCGCCCTCGCAATTAACGGAGCTACTGCTCCGTGAATCGAGGGCAGCGGCGCAAATTTGCGGGGGCGCAGGGCAAAATCGTTGCCCTGTGCCTCCGTAATTTATGCGCAAATCTTACTGAATCTGGGCCAGTGTTCGTACTTTTCAGTTTGTTACAGCGTGACAAATGTGCTATCTCCATTACAAACGCTAGTTTTACCAGAACGTTTTGCTCCCGTCTCATAACTTGCTTCTGAGCATGCACGTTTTCTCCCGTCGTTAAAGCCTACACACAACCGTTTTTCACGACGTGGAAATTAGAGCATGTTCTAAAAATGCTCTGGAGCCTACACACAATCATTTTTAATGACCATTTAAAAAAATTGCATTTTTCACGTCATGAAAAACGGTCGTGTGTACGCGGCATAACATTTATTAAATGTAGACAATGGTAAGCTTCTATAGGCAGTAAACAAACCAGAAAAAAATTGCGATCATTCCTATTGGGAACAGTGGGCAGTTCAGCAGATTGTAAAGGCGTAGTAACAGAATAAGATGATGTCACCTATCTGCAAAATGCATGATCTCACTGACTTGCCTTACAATTTTATATCGATGCACAATGTGGGAAAAGGTGGAGCAGCACATAAAATGTGTGATGAAATAAAGATTGTCACTTAGAATATAGTACTACACACCAGAGAAGCCAGACAGCACTAAAGAGATTTGTCGCAGGGACAGATCCACAAGTGATTCTTTGACATTCTGTGTGAATACATTTCCAGCATGGCACTGACAGAACATATTCACACCAAACCCTCGCTGCTCCTCTGCGCCTATTAGCAATGATTTTTGGTCTTTCTATTTATAACCTTCAGCACTTCTGCAGTCTTATTCAATGAAATGACAAAAGGGATGGCACAGAATGATTCTGAGTGCAGTCAATTAATACCACTAGCCAGGCTACACTTATAGGGCCAATTGAGCTTCCCCTTTTTTTGTTTTTTTAGACTCTAATATTTTAATACATTTTTATACTTTTAGATGCAAGCAAAAAGATAACATCACAAGAAATGTATTTAGGATATATTTTTATAATGTTCTACTTTATTAGTTCATGGCAAAAATTGTTAAAGAAGGCTGTTAAATAGAATAGTTTTTTTTTCTCTGGAATATGTTTAAAAGACAAACAACAATTCCGCACAAGCCTCTCCTATCCCCTTATGCTAGTCCTTTTCAATTAATTATTCTCTTTCTTTTTTTATAATTAAACCTTATTAAAAAAAAAATCTTTACATATAACATTTAACATGCCTTGACACTTAAAAGGCAGCTCAATACTACCTTCCTTTACTATATGGTGGTTTCCGGTCCTCCCCAAGAAGAAGAAGAAGAAAAAAAAAAAGAGGGGGGTGGGAGGGAGAACGCAGGAAGACGTTTGTGACTATAAAAAATATATTAATAAAAAAAAGGGGGTTGTTTTTAAAATGTTGGGCCAGATTCACGTAGCTCAGCGGATCTATAGATCCGCTCGATCTACGTGAATTAAGATCCGCTCCCGCAAGTTTAGGAGGCAAGTGGCTAATTCACAAACCACTTACCTCCAAACTTGCGACGGCGGATCCTAAATCCCCCAGCGGAATTCAAATTCCGCGGCTAGGGGAGTGTCATATTTAAATCAGGCGCGTTCCCGCGCCGATTTAAATGCGCATGCGTCGTCCGGGGAATTTCCCGGCGTGCATTGCTCCCACTGACGTCACTAGGACGTCAGTGGTTGCGACGTGAGCGGGACTTGCGACGCGCGTGTTCGTGAATCGGCGTACGCAAACGACGTAGGAAAATTCAAATTCGACGCGGGAACGCCGGCTATACTTAACATTGGCTGCGCCTGATAAAAGAAAGAGTAAGTATACGACGGAAAACCGCTACGGAAACAACGTAAAAACAATGCGACGGGTCCGCGTACGTTCGTGAATTTGTGTATCTCGCTGATTTACATATTATTTATCGTAAATCAGCGGGAACGCCCCCGGCGCCATTTTTAAATTTAAAAAAAGATCCGACAGTGTAACACAGTGTAACACTGTCAGATCTTAGCCCTATCTATGCGTATCTGATTCTATGAATCAGGCGCATAGATAGGACCAGTTTACGTCAGAGATACGATGGTATATCTGTAGATACACCATCGTATCTCTTTGTGAATCTGGCCCGTTATATTTATATGTGTCTTCTTATTTATAATTATAGTATTCCCTTCTAAATTATATGTGTTTTTGGATCCTCCCCTCCCCCCCCCCCCAAAAAAAAAAGGGGAAGGGAAAGAGAGAAAAAAAAAACACCCACACGTTCTCCCCCCCCCCCCCCCAAAAAAAAATAGGTGAGGAGGATCGTTAAACACCTTCCCATATTCTTCTAGTGTCACCTTTTTGCTTAGACATAATAACAAGACATACATAAAAACATAGGGCCAAATTCAGATCGGACATACGACGGCGTATCTCCTGATATCTCTAAGGCCGGCCGGTCGTATCTATGCGACTGATTCAGAGAATCAGTTACGCATAGATATGCCTAAGATCCGACAGGTGTAACTGTGTTACACCGTCGGATCTTAGGCTGCAATTCCAGGCCGGCCGCTAGGTGGCGCTTCCGTATCCTTTACGCGTCAAATATGCAAATGAGGAGTTACGCCGATTCAGAAATAAACGACCGTCCGGCGCATTTTTTTTACGTCGTTTGCATTCGGCTTTTTCCGGCGGAAAGTTACCCCTGCTATATGAGGGGTATGTGCGGCGTATCCTATGTTAAGTATGGCCGTCGTTCCCGCCCCGAGTTTTGAAATTTTTACGTCGTTTGCGTAAGTCGTTCGCGAATAAGGCCGGACGTAATTTACGTTAACGTCGAAACCAATGACGTCCTTGCGACGTCATTTGGAGCAATGCATGCTGGGAAATTGTGCGGACTGCACATGCGCAGTTCGTTCGGCGCTTGATTTAAATATTACACGCCCCCTACCTGCCGAATTTTAATTCGGCCGGGGGATTTACGCTACGCCGCCGCAACTTTACAGGCAAGTGCTTTCTGAATAAAGCACTTGCCTCAAAAACTTGCGGCGGCGTAACGTAAATCAGATAGGTCACGCGGATCTAAAGATCCGCTAACCTATCTGAAACCCGGCCCACACACATTAAAAATAAAAGCTGTGGATTGTTCCTCATCTTTCTTTTATAGTTCCAATCTATTTATTTTTTTTCGAGCTTCATAAGGCTTACACACCGATATACACACTGCTCCTTCACCGCTCCAAAGAAGCGGCTAGAAGGACTTTTTTTACCGTCCTGCTAGCGCACCGCTCTAGTCTGAAAGCTCTCAGGGCTTTCACACTGGAGACACAGCAGCGGCTGTTTAGGGTCGGTTTGCAGGCGCTATTTTTAGCGTAATAGCACCTGCAAACCGCTCCAGTGTGAAAGGGGTCTTAAAGTGGAGTTCCAGCCTGGGGGGGGGGGGAAATACTGTAGTTGATGATTTTTAATATAAGGATACTTACCTGTCCAGGGAGCCTGCAATGTTGGCACTCCAAGCCGATCCATCCATCAGCTCCGGGTGCAGACACCGGAATTGCTAGTAATATGTAGATATTCGCCAGCACACCAAGGATCATCAATTTCGTCCGAAGTTTTTTGTTCAAAGAATGATCACAAAACAGTGTAGTGCAACGTTTTGGAGCCACACAGGACCCCTTCGTCAGACGTGCCTGATAAAGGGGTCCTGTGTGGCTCCGAAACGTTGCACTACGCCGACACCCCAGTATTTCTGCAGTCCTAACTCTTGTAAATTTATGAGTCTCCACAGTAAAAGCACATGCATTCTAATGGAAAGATGGAGGGCAGGTGAGCCAGGTAAGCCCACCCCTCCCAGTGTGCAAAAAGGCACACTGGACACCCAGCACATAGCACAATGGCAGCAAAGGTGTCCAGGGTGTCCCCTCAAAATTCCCAGCTCAACTCGCCAATCATGCCCCATGTGACCCCGTTGGCCAACTTGGGTCAATCAGAGTCTATTTAGGACCCTGGGTTTGGTATGCTTTATACGAGTGGCTATGGTAGGGATAGGTTACCTGTCTGTCAGTGCCAGTGATAGAGAAAGGCTTTAGTGGAGTATAGAGAGAGCGGGGACTAGGTCTACCTTCTCAGGAAGTTATCCATTTGAGTCAGACCGGTCCGGCTGCACCTTGCTTCTCATGGCAGATGCTGTCGGCATCCCTGAGTCTTCAGACTGTTCTGTGCTCTACATTGTAATAACATTGTGTAGCCACCCATATGCAGTGGCTCCTACTGTAGTTTGCATGGCTGTAACAAGCCATAGCTATTTTGTAGTGTTGATTTGCTCAGTTGCCCCTAAATTTAGTCTTGCTGATAGTTCCCCCCCCCCCCCCTGCCAATAGATGTCACTGGCACCTCTGGCACTAGTAGGAGAATTTTCGATAAGTCCTCATTATGAATATTTATATCGTCCCAGCCAACCACTAAAAGTTTCCTGTGTCAGTAATGCATGCTGGGTAGGTGTACAAATGTTTGGGGTGAGCGGATGCAAGCTCTTTTAGCCCCCTGGCTCTGGCCTGGGGAGGGTGCATGTGTGGGATTGCTCTTTCAAACCTTTGCTTTCCTGAAGAGGCCTATGTGGATTGGATTCTGTGTTTGCCTTCCTGGGGAAGCCTGTATGAGAGAAGAGCTTACTTATTTGCGTCCTCTGAGCATGCTACACACACCCAAAAAAAGGTCAGCATTGTACACAGGGGTTGTAGCACATCCAGCCTCTCTTCCTCTTTGCCCCCAGTAAACAACTATGTCAGCTTTGATTATTCAAACTGGCATGGTTGTGTACACAGAGGTTTAGGGGTGCAACGGATCCTCATAGATCCGTGATAAGTACGGATCAGCACCTTCGGGTCGGGACACACGGCGATCCGAGTGCCCCCCGGTCCATAGGAAAGGCCGCGGCTTCGGCCTACTAGCTCCCGGAGTGGCGGCCATCTTGGTCCACCTGGCACAGGGATACAGGCTGCTCCACGGAAATTAATTTGCGGGCACTTGAGCTCATGGTGACTGACTCCTCACAGCCCAGCGATGTGCTCTATGCTGCACCTTGAGGGATCCACACGAGGAGCCGCTGCCGACGCGGCACCGGACGTCCTGCTGCTGCCAGAGAAGAGAGAGAAGGAAATCGGGGGGATCTGTATGGACTGAGCACATAGGGAGGGGGATTTTCACTAGACACACAACACTAAGCCCGCCTATCCATGACACTGCTAAGGGATCTGGTGATTGGGACAGTTCAGGTCACATGAGGGAACTGGTGACACCACTTTCCTACATGGGGCTGCGACTTCCACTGCTTAAATACAGTATTTGTAAATCCGACGAACTGTTTAAGCACTTAAGACCCGGACCAAAATGCAGCTAAAGGACCTTGCCCCTTTTTGCGAATTCGGCACTGCGTCGCTTTAACTGACAATTGCGTGGTCGTGCGACGTGGCTCCCAAACAAAATTGGTGTCCTTTTTTCCCCACAAATAGAGATTTCTTTTGGTGGTATTTGATCACCTCTGCGTTTTTTAGTTTTTGCGTTATAAACAAACATAGAACGACAATTTTGAAAAAAATATATTTTTTTTACTTTTTGCTGTAATAAATATCCCCAAAAAATATATACATTTTTTTCCTCAGTTTAGGCCAATACTTATTCGTCTACATATTTTTTGTAAAAAAAAAAAATCGCAATAAGTGTTTATTGATTGGTTTGCGCAAAAGTTATAGCATCTACAAAATAGGGGATAGATTTATGGCATTTTTCTTAATATTTTTTTTTTTACTAGTAATGGCGGCGATCAGCGATTTTTTTCGGTACTGCGACATTATGGCGGACACTTCGGATACTTTTGAGACATTTTTGGGACCATTGGCATTTTTATAGCGATCAGTGCTATAAAAATGCATTGATTACTATAAAAATGCCACTGGCAGTGAAGGGGTTAACACTAGGGGGCGAGGAAGGGGTTAATCATGTTCCCTGGGTGTGTTCTAACTGAAGGGGGGGACTGACATGGGGAAATGACAAATCGCTGTTCATACATTGTATGAACATACGATCGGTCATTTCCCCCCCTGACAGGACCGGGAGCTGTGTGTTTACACACACAGCTCCCGGTTCTCGCTCTGTAACGAGCGATCGCGGGTGCACGGCGGTGATCGCTACCGCCGGGCACGCGCGTCGGCGTCAGGGGCGAGCGGGGGGCGTGCGGCACGCCTCTGGTGGCGCGCGCGCCCCTATTGGCTGCTGGGAGAGGTGGCGTATAGCTACGTGCTCTCGCCCAGCAGAGCCGACCTGCCGCCGTATAACTGCGGCAGCTGGTCGGCAAGGAGTTAAAACATGTTATACAACCATCCTGAAGCCACCCGTGGGTCATACAATGCACTGAATGCAGAATGACTGGTAAGGGCACCAGGGCCCCACCTACAGCCTGGAGCATCAGAGAAGAGGAGAGCATTGGGTCCCAGAGGAAAGACAGATAGGGCAACTAAGATGTGTTTTTAATGTTCCTATAGACAAAAACAAGCGTCTAATTCTTGCCTGGGGTGGGTGCAACTTTAAACTTTCCCCAGAATTTTGCTATAGGCAATCATCTTCTAGAATCCCTGAAAATGAACTTTGGCCAGAACCAAAGTAATCCTCCACTTTGCTTTTTAGAATTTTTAGAAGACTCAACAGAAGTGACCATTTAACCACTCGAGTCCAAGGGGCCAAAACCATGCTGAGATACCAGCTGTTTGTCTGCCTGCACCTTTTAAAATTGCTATCAATCTCAATAGCTCCTGGGGACCCTGCCATCACTGGCACTTGAACTGCCAGTTTGACAGCCAGCATCCACCGCTATGCCCAGGAGGTGAAAAAATGAACTCTTGGATTTTGACTGTTCTACAGACTGCCCCATAGGCATGCATTGTACAAGCAAATGAAAGAACAACACTTCCATGTTGTGTCTTTATAGAGAAGTGTAGTGATGTCATGAAAAAAATATATGTTATTCACAAAAAAACAAATTAATTGTTTTATGAGAACATTACAAATCACACAATTTAGCACTAGAAGGGATATTATGCTCTCATAATGTAAAATGCATATGTTCACTTTGAGCTTTACCATTCCAATACATTACATACAATTTGCAATAATGGGATCTCATCTTAATTAGCAAATGTTGTTAATTATATTTTCGGGTAAATATATGAACGTGTAAATTATCGTGTATGTAAAATAACAGGAAAATAAAAAATAATTATAAATTATTTTACTGTTTATTCCCAATAAAAATATATGTATCCAAATTGAATGAAATAATAACTGAATGCAATAGCATACACCCCTTTCTAATATGCAGCACTGGTGCAGCCAATTTATTTCCAAAGTGAAATATTTAGTTAAATGGAGGTCACTTGCGTGAAGTTAAAAGGTTTTGTAACATATGGCCAGATGATTGGCCTCACTTTGCAAACTGCAGGTAGGTAGAGGTGAACAGGTGAGTCCATTTCCCCTAGGGCACAGAGTCTGTCAGGGATACCCTGTGGCAGGGCAGATGTTCGGGCATGAGCACATGCGCACACATGTTCCTACGAA
The DNA here is from genome assembly GCF_905171775.1 of Rana temporaria. Taxonomy (NCBI): domain Eukaryota; kingdom Metazoa; phylum Chordata; class Amphibia; order Anura; family Ranidae; genus Rana; species Rana temporaria. The sequence continues at coordinate 51,267,395 of NC_053491.1, forward strand.
GACTCACCGGACCGGGCAGCGGCGCGTGTACGTGTGCAGAAACGCGCGGCAGGCGCACTTGCGCAGAAACACGCAGCAGGCACACGTGCGCAGGAACATGCTAACTCGGCTTGGCGCCAGTGACTCTTTAAGGCTACATTCACACCTTAGCGTAGGTGATTTGCCGTGTATTGCGGCGACATCAAATAGGCGTTTTGTCCTGCGATTTGCGGCGACAAAACGCAACGTTTTAAACATTGTTTTTTGCTGGAGGGGTGATTTTTTACATGGTCGGCTATGCCCGAACGTCGAAGCCGCCCGGAAAAAAGGATCCGGGACTTGTTTTGAGCTTCAGGCGTTTCGGCGTTCGGCGTTCGGCGTGGAGATGTGAACCATCTCCATAGCCGACCATGTAAAATCACCCCGCCAGTGTATTAGGGGCTGCTGCGGCGTCGCGCTTCAGGCGTATATACGCCTAGGTGTGAATGGAGATTAAAAGGACAGCAGCGGCTCTAGTGCAGTGCTGTCTGATCTGCAGCTTCACCTGGAGTCTGATCCTGTACCTGCTTGCAATTACAGACCTAGCTCTGTTTGACTACTGCTGCCTTCTCCTATCCTGACCCTGCTTGCCTTGACCCTGCTGTACCTGTTGATCTTCCGTTGCCAAACCTCTGCCTGTCTGCTGACTACTCTCTGCCTGCTGTATTTCCTACCTGTTACCTGTGCTGATCCGGCTTGTCTCACTCTGCTCCAGCCTGTTCCTGATCCTGTCCCTGCCAGTATCGAGGAGTCGCTGACCCACACCTGTAACCACCTCCTCCAGCTGATTCTACAGTCCAGTTCTTCCAGTGGATCATCTCTACTCATCTGTGTCAGCTATTACAGATCTTACAGGCATTTCTTCCTCACAGCGCTCTTGTAACCACTGTTGCAACCCCAGTGGTCCCCGAGCCAGGGCTATAAGAGAGGTTTCCTTCTACTATTGGGCTCTGATATAAGGTACGTGACAGAGTCTAAACACCAGCCAGTCTTTACCAGACCTCCTAAAGGTATAGATGGGTTTCAATGCATGCTGATGCAAGGTTGCAAACCCCAGATTCACTCTAGTAAGGTGCAGAAACAAGCTGTGCAAGCGGATACGGAAGAGAAGCAAGAGTACAGGTGGAGTTGAAGCAATAAGAAGATTTAAGTAACTGGCCAAAGAACAGGGCAGAAGGCAGACAAGCAAATCCTGTGAGAGAGAGAGAGAAAAGGTTGATACACAGGAAACAGGGATGGACTGGCCATTGGGACTACAGGGAGTTTCCCGGTGGGCTGATGGCTCAATGGGCCGGCTTCAGTGACAGCAGACCACCGCCCCCTCCGCTCCTCTGTCTCTCCCTTCCCGCAGCGTTCACCTCCTCTCCCTCCCCGCAGCACTCATCTGGGGGGAACAGGGAAGCAGGGGGAGGACCAGTGGAGCAGGGGGGACGGCAGAGGAGCATGGGGGAGGGGAAAGACAGCTGACTCAACAGCTATGGCCTGGGAGTTTCTCACTTCTGCCTAATCTTGTCTCATAAGGGGGGGCACCGAACTGATTATTTTCCTCGGGTGAAATAATGTCTAGCTTCCCCACTGGTACTGCCTATAAAAGTACCAGTACCAGCCGTTCTACTCTAATAAAGTAGAAAGGCTAGTGGCTAGTGAAGGGGGAGAGGGGGCTTGGGTGGCCGGGGGGGGGGGGGGCGTGAGTTGTCCGGCCGCCATGGGAGAGACCTGTCAAAGTGGGCCAGTCTGGATGAAGTCCAGGGCCAAATTTTTGTTCCAGTCCAGCCCGGACAGGAAGTCAGTCCAGTAAAGAAACAGGCAGATGGTAGGTACACTTGGGTTACAGGGGATGTGAGGAACCAGACACACAGAAGTCACAAGGATCGCAGGAGAGAGTGGGGTCACAGGAGGTTGGGAACTAATACAACTATCAACAGAATATGTGGCCAAGGACTTTGTGTGGACATATAGAAGAGAAACTGAGTACCATAAAAACAACGTTATTATGTACCATTAAAAAATAATTAAATAATAGAATAGAAAATAGAATAGCATAGAACATAATAGAATAAAACAATAGAAAATAATAGAATAGCATAAAAAGAATACAAACAATATAACCGTCTTCCAAAATTCACATTTTGAAAAGAATACATTTGAATTTGAATAGAATAGAATAGAATAGAAAAGAGAAGAATAGAAAAAACTATAGACTAGAATGTAATAGAAAAAATATAACCATCTTTCAAAATTCGAATTTCGAATAAAATAAATTTGATTTCAATTGGAAGTTGATTAGAATGCAATTTAAATGGAGTTTGTTTCAAATTAATATGTAATTTAGAAAAATTTGAATGGAAAAGGGGCAGGCCAGGAAAAGCCAGGATAATTCTGAATGTCCTCAAGCCAACAATTAGGGTGGCTTTCTGCAGCATCTAATGCACACTGTAAGGCCGCGTACAGGCGGTCGATCCATCCGATGAGAATGGTCCGACTGACCGTTTTCATCGGTTCACCGCTGAAGCAGACTGATGGTCTGATGTGCGTACACACCATCAGTTCAAAACCCGATCGGGTCAGAACGCGGTGACGTAAAACACACGATGTGCTGAAAAAAACGAAGTTCAATGCTTCCAAGCATGCGTCGACTGGATTCTGAGCATGCGCGGTTTTGAACCGATGCTTTTGTGTACTAACCATCGGTTTGGACCGATCGGGCAGCCATCCATCGGTTCGATTTTAAAGCAAGTACTATAATTTTTGTCCGAAGGACAACAGACCGATGGGCCGTACACACGGTCGGTTTGGACCGATGAAACTGGACTGCTCACAACATGCAGTACTCTTCATTTGTCCTCCCATGTAAAATACATTTCAGTACAGGAGTCTTTACAACTGTATAAAGGCCCATACACACGATCAGACTTTTTGACAACAACGGTCCGACGGACCTGTTTTATTGGACAATCCAACCGTCTGTATGCTCCATCAGACAATTGTTTTTTGTTTTTCAACGGACAAATGTTCGCTGTGCATGCTCTCAAACTTTTTGACAACAAATATCCGATGGAGGATAATCCGATCGTGTGTACGCAAGTCCATCGGACTAAAATCCAAAGTACAAACACGCATGCTCATAACCAATGCTAAACATCAGACAACAATATCAGAAGTTGCCCAATGGGTGGCGGTAAAGAGCTGAAAAAACACGTGATTCGGTGACAGTTGGCTGAAAATGTTCTGCCGTGTGTATGCAGAACAAGTTCACGGCCAACGCCCATTTGGACAAAAAGGCTTAAAGCCTCGTACACACGGTCGGACATCTGACAAACTTTCCCTTGGATTTTTGTCCGAAGTGATTTGTCTGGTCACACCCAAAGCATACACACGCTCTGACTTTTCTGAAAACTTTTCTAAAACTTTCCCACGTGGTTTTTCTGCTCTTTACCGCCACCCTTTGGTTAACTTCTGCTATTGTTGGTTGATTTTAACATTGGTTCTGAGCATGCGTATTTGCACTTTGTACAAAAGTCTGATGGCTTGCTGTACACACGGTCGGACTAGGCACCATCGGACTTTTGTTGTCGAAAAGTTTGTCCGTTTGCAGACCAAACTTTTTGTCCGGCGAAACATGAAAAAGTTGTACGGGCCTTTAGACTAATGCCGCGTACACGCGGTCGGAATTTCCGACAACAAATGTTCAATGTGAGCTTGTTGTCGGGAAATCTGACCGTGTGTATTCTCCATCGGACATTTGCTATCGGAATGTTTGAGAGCTGGTTCTCAAATTTTCCGAAAAAAAAACTTGTTGTCGGAAATTCTGATTGTGTGTACAGAATTCTGACGCACAAAAATCCATGCATGCTCGGAATCAAGCAGAAGAGCCGCACTGCCTATTGAACTTCATTCTTCTCGGCTTGTCGTACGTCTTGTACATCACCACGTTCTTGACGTTCGGAATTGCCGACAACATTTGTGTGACCGTGTGTATGCAAGACAAGTTTGCGTGAACATCCGTCGGAAAAAAATCAACGGTTTTGTTGTCGGAATGTCCGATCGTGTGTACGCGGCATTAGGGGAAAGAGTTCAGCTGGAACAATGTAACAGTGAGCTGTAATAGAGTACTATTGATCTGTAGTTCTTGACCATCGCTCCGCAATTCCTCAAATGCTGTTACAGTAACATTCCATTTCACATGTCAGATTTTCATGACCCCAGTTCCCACTTTGTAAAATAACATCTCATTAAACTTGCCATTTATTCTATTACATTTCTTAATCATTTTATACATTCATTACATACCACTGATCTCAATCCACAGAAGTGTTGGCCCACTGTCATCTACATTTACACATTGGCCTTGGGGAAATCACAGTGTCCACGTGTCTCTACCTTAGCTCCCAGACAATTTCAACAGCTCTGATCCTGTGTTCACATCTATGCAGGCAACGTGAGTATTTATAGGGTTATCCATCTTGTCCCTTACACATTATTTATATTATTCAGCTACAACATTATACCATATGGTTTTGTCTTTTTATAGATCACCATTGCATTCGCCCCTGAAGAGTTGATAAACCCCAACGAAAACGCGTCGGGCATGCATCGATGCATGATGTTCATACAGATGATTTTATGTTTTTTATACAGTTTTACTCCTAGATTTTCATTATACCATCAAGCCCCTCCAGTGGTTCATATTGTGCAGGGCTTGTCTTTACTCCACGATATGCCAAGTACCATGGCGCCAATATGTATATGTCATTTGTAGCATGTTTATGCGATTTTGTGGATGCTAATTTTTTTCGTAATTCAGTATGCTTTACATGATCTCACAAGGCATAATAAAATGCTCTTCCGCTAGACTGCTTTTTTCGTATCATCTCTCATAGAAAGTCCCTAACTAACTCCCCCCTTTCATGTTGGAACCCAATTAAGCAATACAGTTTAAACCCACATCCTACTTGTTCTCACGATTTTCGGTTTTAAATCGTCCAAATCTGTATGGCAAAACGTATCCATCACTTCCATTCATTAATTTAGGTCCCCAAGTGCATCCGATTTGATCCGCAAACGATTTGATACGATTTAAATCGCTATCAAAAAAACGTGGTTGACCACGATTTTTGGTCCTGATTTGAAATTGTATTAAAATCGTGTCCGATTTTTTTTTTTATTGTGGTCAATCTAAATCGTAAGAAATCGGATGACTGTCCGATTTTCATACGATTTTGTCACGATTCCATCCGATTTAACGGTCCGTTTATCGGATGTTAAAATCGTGATGTGAACCTAGCCTTACTCTACATAGTGATTGGCCTCATTTAAAGTCCCCCTGACCAAACTCTCTCCTTTTTTTATTCGATTACATATACAAACGGTAGATAAATCAAAAATGAGATATCATGAAATAGTCAATTTTTGCATCATTCAATATATTGCTTGTTCATTAATTAGCACATTTTTGAGTATATAGTTTGGAATATTTGTCATATATATATATATACACAGTGGGGATCGAAAGTTTGGGCACCCAGGTAAAAATTTGTATTAATGTGCATAATGAAGCCAAGGAAAGATGGAAAAATCTCCAAAAGGCATCAAATTACAGATTAGACATTTTTATAATATGCCAAAAAAAGTTAGATTTTATTTCCATCATTTACACTTTCAAAATGACAGAAAACAAAAAAATGGCGTCTGCAAAAGTTTGGGCACCCTGCAGAATTTATAGCATCCCTTTGCAATGCTGAGACCTGCCAGTGTCATGGATTGTTCTCAATCATCATCTGGAAAGACCAGGTGATGCCAATCTCAAAGGTTTTAAATGCCCAGACTCATCTGACCTTGCCCCAACAATCCGCACCATGGGTTCTTCTAAGCAGTTGTCTAGAAAACTGAAACTGAAAATAGTTGACGCTCACAAAGCTGGAGAAGGCTATAAGAAGATAGCAAAGCGTTTTCAGATGTCAATATCCTCTGTTCGGAATGTAATTAAGAAATGGTAGTCATCAGGAACAGTGGAAGTTAAAGCAAGATCTGGAAGACCAAGAAAAATATCAGACAGAAGAAAAGAGCAAAAAGCAATTCAAAACCCACGTTTGACTGCACAATCCCTCCAGAAAGATCTGGCAGACACTGGAGTTGTGGTACACTATTCCACTATAAAGAGATACTTGTACAAATATGGTCTTCATGGAAGAGTCATCAGAAGAAAACCTCTTCTACGTCCTCACCACAAAAATCAGCGTTTGAACTTTGCAAATGAACATATAGACAAGCCTGATGCATTTTGGAAACAAGTTCTGTGAACCGATGAGGTTAAAATAGAACTTTTTGGCCGGAATGAGCAAAGGTACGTTTGGAGAAGAAAGGGCACAGAATTTAATGAAAAGAACCTCTGTCCAACTGTTAAGCATGGGGGTGGATCAATCTTGCTTTGGGGTTGTATTGCAGCCAGTGGCACAGGGAACATTTCACGAGTAGAAGGAAAAATGGATTCAATAAAATTTCAGCAAATTTTGGATGGTAACTTGATGCCATCTGTGAAAAAGCTGAAGTTAAAGAGAGGATGGCTTCTACAAATGGACAATGATTCTAAACACACCTCAAAATCCACGGGGGGATTACATCAAGAGGCGTAAACTGAGGATTTTGCATGGGGCCTCACAATCATCCCCTCCTGACCTCACATAATTGAAAATCTATGGATAGACCTTAAAAGAGCAGTGCGTGACAGACAGCCCAGAAATCTCAAAGAACTGGACGACTTTTGTAAGGAGAAGGGCAAAGATACCTCCAACAAGAATTGAAAGACTTGGCTGGCTATAAAAAGCGTTTCAAGCTGTGATACTTGGCAAAGGGGGCAGTACAAGATATTAACTCTGCAGTGTGCCCAAACTTTTGCAGACACCATTTTTTGTTTTCTGTCATTTTGACCAGTGTAAATATGGAATCAAATCTCCTTTTTTTTTGACAAATTATAAGAATGTCTGATCTGTAATTTGATGCCTTTTGGAGATTTTTCCATCTTTCCTTGGCTTCGTTATCAGCACATTAATACAAATTTTTACCCCTAGGGGTGCACAAACTTTCGGATCCCCACCTGTGATATATATATATATTAACTACTTTGACAAATATACTGTTTTTGATGTATTACTGAATCAGTAACTGTTAAGTCATAATGACAAGTCCACTGTAATGAAGAGTTTCAAACCAGCCTAGTTAATTAGCCTGCGCAATTAGCGGATGACAAGTGACAGCTATATGGAACAAGTGTATAACCTCTGGAAGACAAGGCGCTGAACTTACATGATTACTTTGTCTGCTGCTGTTTTGTTTGGTGAAAAACATATGTTCTGTCACTACCAACAATACTCCTTGCATATACAGTATAATCCACTAATATATTTTATGCTTATCTTTTAATCACACAAGGGTATTTATTTTTACTTTTTTTCTGGTACCATGCTACAATTTTGCAGGGCATACATCAAACTTGCAATACAGCTTTATAATAGATTAAATATTGTTTTGCTGGTTTCTTTGTTGTGCTTATCTTTTTTCTAATTATTGAGGCATAAGTGCATTTTTTGAAGTGTGATATTATAGGAAAACTGAGGACTTGACACTAATTTATAGTTTCAGCTTTATATTTTCAATATTTAAAAATGACACCGGTCGAGACCAGTGTTGCTAACCGTCAGTGGGCCAGATCCACAGAGAGAGTACGCCGGCGTATCTACTGATACGCCGGCGTACTTTCAAATTTCCCACGTCGTATCTTTAGTTTGAATCCTCAAACCAAGATACAACTGCATCTGGGTTCGATCCGACAGGCGTACGGCTTCGTACGCCTTCGGATCGTAGATGCAATACTTTGGCATCCGCTGGGTGGAGTTTGCGTCGTTTTCCGCATCCGGTATGCAAATTAGCTATTTACGACGATCCACGAACGTACGCGCGGCCGTCGCATTCTCTTACGTCGTCTCTAGTCGGCTTTTTCCGGCGTATAGTTAAAGCTGGTATTTTGCGGCGTATAATTAGACTTGCCATGTTAAGTATGGCCGTCGTTCCCGCGTCAAAATTTGAATTTTTTTTTTTGCGTAAGTCGTCCGTGAATAGGGATGGACGTAATTCACGTCTAAGTTAAAAAATGACGTTGTTGCGACATCATTTAGCGCAATGCACAGCGTAAAATTTAGGGACGGCGCATGCGCAGTTCTTTCGGCGCGGGGACGCGCTTAATTTAAATGAAACACGCCCCCTACTCGCCAATTTGAATTACGCGCCGAGAGATACACTACGCCACTGTAACTTACGGCGCAAATTCTTTGTGGTTTCAAGAATTTAAAAAGTAAGTAACAGCAGCGTATCGTATCTCCCATATGCTGCGCCCGTGCAGATCTCTGTGGATCTGCCCCAGTATTTTTACTGGCAGCCAGTAAAAAACACGCAATTTTCTCCTGCGAGTAAAAGTAAAATGTTACCAGTAAAAAATAAGGCTTTGACGCTCAGCTTGGTCCAGAGCCGGCTAAGACCATCCAAGTGCCTGCTACAGTGTGATCAGGCAGCTCTGGCAGAGGCGGTGCCTGAGCATGTCGTGTGATGTCATGGTGCAATGGAGCCAAGCAGAGCGGCCAGAGCCTCTTGTGTGGGTCTGCGATATGGGGAGCAAGGCAGGCTGGACCGGGACCTGTCAGCGCTGTTTAGACTGGAGGGACCACTTGGCTTGAGAGGGACTGTCATTGTGGGATAAAACATATCAGGAAGAGACTTCAAGGACTTATTATGTACCGTCTAGACTCTAGAGAAGCCTTTCTCAACCTTTTCAACACAGAGGAAACCTTGAAATAACTTTCCAATGTCAGGGAACCCCTGCCAAAAAGAACTGTATCTACTACTCTGCTCACCGTCCTATAAATATGGACGTCGGAATAATCAAATTTCCTCTTCTACTTCCTCAATGGTCTTAAAGGGTCACTAAAGGATTTTTTTATTCCTTTAAATTAACAAACATGTTATACTTACCTCCACTGTGCAGTTTGTTTAGCACAGAGTGGCCCCGATCCCTGTCTTCTGGGGTCCCTCGGCAGCTGTCTCTGGTCCTCCCCGCAAGAACTCACCACATTCATGCGAGAGAGATCGCATGGTGATGAGTCCTTGCGGGCGCGCTCCCGTGGTACAGTGAGAGGCCATAGCCGCTCACTGTATCACTCGGCCCCGCCCCTCTGCATGCCGCATCATTAGATGTGATTGCATTCCTTTAATAAGTTCTTCTACAAATCCCTCTCTATATTCTGTCAGAGACTGAAATGAGGGTTAATAACAAAAGTTTAGGTTTTGTCTAAAAGAAAAAATGAATCGTTTTGTATTAAAACAGGATTTATATAAATTTTAAGGGCAAATTAGATTAACCCCTTCCCACTTGCACTATAGTCAAAAGACGGCTACAGCGTGGGCTTACTTTGCCGGGAGGGCGTCTATGGACATCCTCCCATGATCGCGTTACCCGCACACTCCCTCTGGCACGCGAGCGCCGCACTCGTGATCGCTGAGTCCTTCAGACTCAGCTGATCACAGCTCAGATAAAGGGCCAATCACAGGGGCCCTATACTATGTGATCAACTGTGCCCAATGACTGCTGATCATGATGTAAACACAAGCCGGTTATTGGCTTTCCTTTCCTTATGCTGACAGTGTGAGGAGGGGAGAAGGGAGCCGATAAACGGCTTTTGTTAAAAGGGACATCTACACTGATAATCAAGGCCCTGCCTCCTCATCATTGTCACCTATCAGTGCTGCCTAGCAGTGCAACCTACCAGTGCCCATTAGTGCTGCCTATCAGTGCCCATTAGTGTCGCCTATTAGTGCTGCCTATCAGTGTCGCATATCAGTGCCCATCAGTACCACCTATCAGTGCAGCCTCATCAGTGCCACCTCATCGGTGTACACCAGTGCCGCCTCAGTGCCCATCTGTGCCACCTATTAGTGCCACCTATCGGCGCTCATCAGTGCCGCCTCATCAGTGCCCATCAGTGCAGCCTATCAGTGCCTATCAGTAAAGGTGATAAATTACCTGTTTGCAAAATGTAATAACAAACTATGAATTTTTTTTTTTTTTTTTAAATGTTGGTCTTTTTTTGTTTAGCAAATTTTTCTTTTCAAACCCAGTGGTGATTAAATACCACAAAAATAAAGCTTTATGTGTATGAAAAAAAATTATAAAAATATTATTTCGGTACAGTGTTGCATGACGGCGCAATTGTCATTTAAAATGTGACAGCACTAAAAGCGGAAAATTGGCCTGGGCATGAAGGGGGTAAAAGTGCCCTGTAGGCAAGTGGTTACAAGGTCTCTTTTCATCTAGACCTGGGATCCAGGCCTCTAATCCTTTACCTTTGTCTATTAAAAATTTAGATCTGAGCGCTAAGAGTCAAACTGCTCCTTCTATATCTTATACTGCTGTGGAATTATTTATTAATTAAGTTGCAAAAGACATTAAGTCTTTTTACAAGGTCGATCTTTGGTGAATCATACCCCTAACAATCTGTCTAGGGAGAAGATGGAATCTCTGGCCTCCCTGTCAGCCAGGCACGATATCACTATCAAGCCCAGCTAATAAGATCGTCATTATGGTTACAGTGACATATGAGAACAAAGTTTTTGGACAGCTGGCTGATCGAGATATTTATTTACCTTTAGGCCTCGTACAGACGAGCAAACATGTACGATGAAACCGGTCCCCCGGACCGTTTTCACCGTACATGTCTGCCCGGGGATTTCTGTATGGTGGCTGTACTCACCATCATACAGAAATCCGCGCGTAAACAATACGCGGGGCGTGGCCGCGCCGTCGCGGCGACGATGACGCGGCGACGTGGGCGGCCCTGCCAGTTCAATGCTTCCACGCATGCGTCAAAGTCATTCAACGCATGCGAGGGATGGCGGCCGCTCGGACATGTACGGTAGGTCTGTACAGACGACCGAACATGTCCGACAAACAGGATTCCAGCGGGCATGTTTTAAAACATGTTCAGAAATATTTGCCCGCTGGAAAAAGGCCCGGCGGGCAAATGTACGCTGGAATCCTGTCCGCTCGGGCCTACACACGACCGAACATGTCTGCTGAAACTGGTCCGCGGACCAGTTTCAGCAGACATGTTCGGTCGTGTGTACGGGGCCTTAGAGGTTATGTGTACAATCAAGGATCGGAGATATAGTTAAATGAATAAATGGGCGGTCCATAGTGGTATAGATCGTCACACTCATATTTACTGTACTATATACGCTTCCTAAAATTTAAAAAAGCCCCATTAACCCTCCATTACACCTTGTTGTGTCTGGCATGTGTTCTGTCACTTCCCCACTTGATTGTTAGCACACAGTCATTCATTAAAGCATAGGTGTGTGTATTCTATTGCATTAGGGTGCACACCCCAACGCTCAAACACATATACTGACGTTGTCAGTAGAGCAGTTCACGGTGTCATTAGAGCAGTGGACAGTGTTAGTAGGGCAGAGATTGGTGTCATTAGGGCAGTGGGCAGTGTTTTTTTATTATTATTTAATTTTTTATTATTTAAAAAAAATATATTTTTGGTGAAATATCAGGGGTCTAAACAGGGGGAATATGTGCCACATGGAGCAACTAGGGTGTGCCCAGGCACACGCTGTGTGCGGTTGGTAATGTAGTTCTATGTGTGAGCCGAAAGGCAATGGCAGTATACACCTAATGGGGTGTGACCATATGGTGTGACACAAAGGATGTAATGGCAAAAATTGCACCACAACAAAATGTGAAATTCAAATCAATAAAGTGAACAATATAAACAAAGGTGTAATGTAGTGTCCATAAAAAATAAAACAATGAAGATGTCGTGAGATGTCGACAAAATCAAAAAGATTCGGGCATCAGTTCAACAGAAAAAAAACACCAATCCCACTCAGTTACAGCAAGAAGAAGCAATCAACACAAATAGTTTACGATCAACGAATTTCGAGCTGGTCCCAATTACCATTGACACCACAAAAAACATCATCAGAAGCCTCCGAGACAACACATCACCTAATGACATCATTCCTACAAAACGTTTGAAAGAATTCATGGACATCTTGGCACCCACCATAACGCACATCATAAACCAATCATTCAGGGAAGAGATTGTTCCGAACAACCTCAAGCAAGGCATAATAAAACCCCTCTTAAAGAAACCCAACCTCGACCCGAAAGACCCAAACCAGCGCAGACCGATAACAAGCCTCAACACGATCTCAAAGCAGTAGTACAACAGCTTCAGCCCCACCTGGACGTTCACAAACTCCTAGATCCTCTAAGATCAGGTTTTTGCCCAGGCCACGGCACAGAAACGGTTCTTCTCAAGATATGGGATGACGCCCTCGAAGCAGCAGATGACGGAGAATCCTGTCTCCTAGTGCTGCTGGACCTTAGTGCAGCCTTCGACATGGTAGACCACAACATATTGATCACACGACTCAAAGAAGGAGCAGGAGTCTCTGACGCGGCCCTACCGTGGTTCGCATCTTTCCTAGGAAATCGCACTCAGACCGTGAAACTTGGAGGTTTTACATCAGAAACACGGACCATTACATGCGGTGTCCCGCAAGGATCACCCCTCTCACCCGTACTCTTCAACATCTACATCCGCCCGCTCCTCAAAATCATCAGCAAACAGGACCTGCGCTACCACTCCTATGTGGACGACACGCAGCTTTACCTTCGAATCACCAACAAAAAAGACCAATTTCATGAACTTGGAAAGTGCCTCACTCTGATCGATAATTGGATGACTGAAAGCTCCCTCAAACTTAATGGATCCAAAACAGAACTACTCACCCTTCACGCAAATAGGAAATCCATTTCTAGGACCACAGGGACACCACCCACCATCCTCAGACAAACCATCGCGCCAAGCAATAAAGCCAAAAGTCTCTGAGTCATCTTTGACTCTGACATGACGATGGATGCACAAATAGGATCAGTCGTCAGCGGTTCTCATCATCTGCTCCGCATGCTACGTAGACTCATCCCCTTCATCCCGGAAGAGGACACGGCAGTAGTGGTTGGAACGATCATCAACTGACGACTCGACTACGCAAATTCCCTCTATTTAGGACTACCAAAATACCAGATTTCACGTCTACAAGTCGTCCAGAACACGGCAGCCAGACTGGTAACAGGTAAAAAGCCGTGGGAATCAGTCTCCCCGGTCTTGAGGTCCCTCCACTGGCTGCCCGTACAGGATCGGGTGACATTCAAGACACTCTGCCTCACCCACAAATGTATACAGGGAAACGCTCCCCAATACTTAAGCGAGAAAATAAAACCCTACGTCACCAAGCGCGTTCTTCGGTCAACCGACCAAAACCTTCTCCAGATTCCTAAATCCCGCTACAAATCAAAGGGAGAGCGTAGATTTTCGGTCCAAGGACCACGGCTCTGGAATGCTCTACCCACTACAATCCGCTTGGAGGAAAACCATCAGGCGAAAAAACTAAAGACCCACCTCTTCTGAAGGACCGGTACGACTCTGGACGGAAATCGCCTTGAGGCGATTAAGTTCGCATTTGTTGCGCTATACAAGTTACTCACTCACTCTCACAACATCCCAACAGAAATCTTCAAATATGAGGTGGAATACATATGCGCTTACCGCAACCGTTGGACCCAAATGTTGTTTGACAGTGGATCGATCGAGCTTGGAATGTCCTACAGAGATGTCACCAGAAGTCCAGAAGGAAATGGAGTCTACCTCCTAGGCAGTCAGATGTCGTCAACCCAGGAAAGGGCAGGAAGACCAGATGTTCATTGGCCACCGACTACTCCAATACTGAAGATCCTAGTAAACCGTGGGTATAAAAGATCCTCCAAGCATCCAAACACGATCTGGTTCAGGTAAGTGAGAACCCTGGCATGGGTACTGGAAATCAACTGGAGAGGGCTAAAAAAAAACTCAAAAGTAAATGGATAACTATTTAGGCTGAATTAATGAAAGAGTTAACGTCCCACTCAACGTTCATACCAAGCGGCGTATAGGTACGTAACTCCAATAGGTTTCTAAACGGGAGACACCTTGCTGTGTGCACACCTACAGTATGCTTTGCAGATTCTTGAAAAAAATTAGGGAACTTTCAGTTATCTCTGATGCTATATGAGTAACGTGGAATGTGTCTAATCTTTACACAGCGATTCCATATAGACATGTGCAATTTGTTTCATAACGAATTGAAATTCGGCCAAATTTTGCATCTTCCGGACATTCGGATGCATCCGAATGTCCAAATAAAAAAATCTCAATTAATACGAAAGAAATTATAGCGATTATCACGAATGAATTGGACATGATTAGTTAATTCGTTAAAGGTCTAATGAAACAAAAGGTCAGCCCATAGTAAATCTTACAGTCCAATCAGCTGATTCATTATGGGTTACTGGCAAAGTGATTTTTGCGTTGCTTTAACTGACAATTGCACGGTCATGCGACGTTGTACACAAACAAAATGTATGTCCTTTTTTTCCCACAAATATAGCTTCCTTTTGGTGGTATTTGATCACTTCTGCGTTTTTTTTATTTTGCGCTATAAACAAAAGGAGACCGACAATTTTGAAAACAAAAACAATATTTTTAACTTTTTGCCATAATAAATATCTCAAAAAATGTCAGTTTAGGCAATATGTATTCTACTACATATTTTTGGTAAAAAAAATCTCAATAAGTGTATATTGATTGGTTTGTGCAAAAGTTATAGCGTCTACAAAATAGGGAATACATTTATGGCATTTCTATGATTTTATTTTTTTTACTAGGAATGGCAGTGATCAGCAATTTTTAGCGGGACTGTGACATTGCAGGGGACAGATCGAACACTTGACACTTTTTGGAGACCAGTGACATTTATACAGCGATCAATGCTATGAAAATGCACTGATTACTGTGTAAATGACACTGGCAGGGAAGGGGTTAACACTAGGGGGCGATCAATGGGTTAAATGTGCTCCCTGGGAGGTGTTTCTAACTGTGGGGGGAGGGGACTGACAGGGAGTAGAGAGAGATTGCTGTTCCTAATCACTAGGAACAGACTATCTCACTCTACTCCCCTGACAGAACAGGATTCTGGTTGCTTACACTGGCAGATCCCCGTTCTGCCTCTCTTTGGAGCGATCGCGGGTGGCCGGCAGTCCACTGGACTCGCTGATTGGCTCCCCCGGTAGTGAATGGGCATGCATGCAGATCACTGTGTACGTGCCCGACGTACATTGACGGCAATTTGAGCAGCCGAGCCAACCTGCCGTAGTACAACTGCGGCGGCTGGTCGGCACCTAGTTAAAGCGGTTCTCCACCCTAAAGTGGAGTCCCGCTGATCGGAACCCTCCCCCCCTCCGGTGTCACATTTGACACCTTTCAGGGGGAGGGGGGTGCAGATACCTGTCTAAAGACAGGTATTTGCACCCACTTCCGGCCACGCGCTACGGGCAAAAGACGGGCATTCCGTCACATCCCGTCTGTCGCCCGTTGTGTGCTGGGAACACTCGGCTCCCAGCACACAGCGGGAGCCAATCGGCAGGCAGGGCGCGACTCGCGCATGCGCCGTAGGGAACCGGGCAGTGAAGCCGCAGCGCTTCACTTCCTGGTTCCCTGAGCGTGGATGGCGGGGGGAGCAGCAGAGAGACGAGCGATCGCTCGTGCTCTGCTGCGATCGGCGCTGGACTCCAGGACAGGTAAGTGTCCTAATATTAAAAGTCAGCAGCTGCAGTATTTGTAGCTGCTGGCTTTTAATATTATTTTCCCGTGGCACATCCGCTTTAATAATAGGTGATTGTTGGGAAACTTTACATCTGCTGATGGGGAATGAGCTGGACACGCTAGTCTTCACTCTAATTATTTAAATTAATAACTACTGAATTGTATTAGATGTATTCTAATGAATTAGGTGGTTCCTTATGTGTTGAGCTATATATATGTAAAAGATCCTTTGCATTGAATTTATACATGTTACAGCCTAAGGGGCGTTGGAATCTTTAGCCTGAAACTTTAGCAGTAATGGAAGTTGTTATTTTGCCATTTTTTTTGTGATTTGATTTGGTTTAAATACATTTTACGTGCAGCAATCCTGGATTATTTTTTGCTATATATGACTGTGGGAAAGCCTAATTGCATTGCACTAGAACAGGGGTAATGAATTAAAATTCACAAAGGTCCATGGGCGTCCGCTGAAATCGTCCGCTAGTGAACAAATAGCGCTGCTAAAACGATGGTAAAGCAATGCTTTTTAGCGCCGCTTTACCGATAATACGGCCAGCTGGCAGTGTAAAATAGCTCTTGAGATAATTCAGCGCAAGTGAATTATGCCCATATAAATATAGCCTAGAGAATGTACAGAGCCCCCTTTAGCACAGATGGACCCCCCTTCAGCACAGACCCCTCCATTCAGCACAGATGGACCCCCCTTCAGCACAGACCCCCCCATTCTGCACAAACCCCTCCATTCAGCACAGATGGACCCCCTTCAGCACAGATCCCCCATTCTGCACAAACCCCTCCATTCAGCACAGATGGACCCCCTTCAGCACAGATCCCCCATTCTGCACAAACCCCTCCATTCAGCACAGATGGATCCCCCCTTCAGCACAGACACCCCATTCCGCACAGACCCCCCCTTTCAGCACAGATGGACCCCCTTCAGCACAGATGGACCCCCCTTCAGTACAGACCCCCCCTTCAGCACAGATGGACCCCCATTTAGCACAAACCCCCCCTTAAGCACAGACGGACCCCCCTCCTCCATCCCATTCAGTACCTCAGATCAGCAATCAACGCTGCACAGGCACAGCAGGTTCCCTCCCCCTGTGTACACATAAACACTGGCAGGGAGGCAGCTTCATTCTGCTCGCTGTGCCTGTGTGACATCCAGCCCGGGACAGCTCAGACAGCCCGCGGCCGCAAAACTTCAACACCTTCTCCATTTTCTAGGGGGGGTCAATTGCCCCCCCCTTGCCCTATGGAGCGGACGCCCATGCAAAGGTCCGATCAGTAAACTGTTTTTCCAACAGAGGTCCAAATCTCATATTTGTTCTGTGATTAAGATCCTTCACATCACAACCCCTTTTACATCAGTGTCCTTGTTCCCATTCACATCGCAGTCCCCTCTTTACATCAGTGTCATCAGTCTTCTGTTTCACATCAACATCCCCCATTTACATCATAGCCCCCCTTTACTTCATAGTGGCGTGTATTTATATCACAGTCCCCCTTTACATCACATTGCTCCTCTTTACGTTACAGCCCCCGCCCCCTATACAATACAGCCCTTATTTACATCACAGCCCCCACCTTTATATTGCAGTCCCTCCTTTTACATCACAGAGCCCCTTCACATCATACACCCCTTTGCATCACATCCCCCCATTCGCATCACAGTCTCCCTATTTACATTACAGTGCTCTGTTTGGAAGCACAGCCCACTATACATCACAGTGCTCCACTTTACTGTATACAGTGGGGATCGAACGGTTGGGCACCCCAGGTAAACATTTGTATTAATGTGCACAACGAAGCCAAGAAAAGATGGAAAACTCTCCAAAAGTCATCAAATTACAGATTAGACATTCTTATAATATGTCAAAAAAAAAAAAAGGTAGATTTTATTTCCATCATTTACACTTTCAAAATTACAGAAAACAAAAAAATGGCATCTGCAAAAGTTTGGGCACCCTGCAGAATTTATAGCATGCACTGCCCTCTTTGCAAATCTGAGACCTGCCAGTGTCATGGGTTGTTCTCAATCATCGTCTGGGAAGACCAGGTGATGTCAATCTCAAAGGTTTTAAATGCCCAGACTCATCTGACCTTGCCCCAACAATCAGCACCATGGGTTCTTCTAAGGAGTTGTCTAGAAAACTGAAACTGAAAATAGTTGACGCTCACAAAGCTGGAGAAGGCTATAAGAAGAGAGCAAAGCGTTTTCAGATGTCAATATCCTCTGTTCGGAATGTAATTAAGTAATGGCAGTCATCAGGAACAGTGGAAGTTAAAGCAAGATCGGCGTATAACACGCACCTTCACTTTAGGAGGGGAGTTTCTGGGGAAAAAAATGTAAATAAATAACGAACTGTGATGCAAATTAAGGGTCGTTGCCCATCAATGCAGCCCAATCAGTGCCTATCTGCAGCCTCGCCATTGCCATGAATGCAGCATCTCCATTGCCATGAATTCAGCCTGATTGATGCCCATCTGCAGCCTCGGAGGGGGGGGGCAAGACGAGTAAAGAGTAAATAGGAGATTCTCCTGTATGTAATTTGACAGCACTCGTCCGTCCCCCCCCCCTGTTCCCTTCGAGGCAGCGCCGATAAATACAGTATATATCCAAATTACCAGGGGGGCCACATTAAACTGGAACGGGGGTTGCAATTGGCCCCCGGGCCAGACTTTGGACATGCCTGATGTACCATATTGAGCAGCTGCCCTGCAATATTATAAAAATAGGAAGTTGGCTGCAAGGCAACGGCATCATTCAAAGATTGCTTTGCATTTGCACAATGAATGCAAAGCATCTTCTGACTGGGTGAGGGGAGAGAAGTAAGGCAATGATGTCATGCGCTACACCCCATGCAATCAGAGAACAGGGGACCCAGAAGCTAGTGGAGGTCATTGTTGTAGCCTTGCCTACTGCACTCCATTGGCAAAGGTGCCATTCAGGAAACACTTTGCATTTTCTCAAGGAATGCAAAACGTACTCTGCATGGATTGGATGGAGAGATGGGGCAGTGGCGTAACAATCTCCACCTCGTCCAATCAGAGAACACTTTCATTTATGGAGAAAATACAGATAATTTTTTGAACTGTGCCCATTCTAAGCAGACAACTTCCGGTAAGCAGCAGGGCAGCTGCTCAGCACTGGACCCTGAAGCTAGTGACGTCCCCCTCCCCCTCCGCTGCTCTTATCGTGCCTCCCGCCCCACCGGGTGACCCGGTCCGCCATCAGGCACTTCCGCCGGCAAGAGACAGACTGGACAGAAGCCGGAAATGGCTTTGTTCCAGTCTTCTGTAAAAACGGAAGCAACATCACAACGTGACTTCCAGTTTACTTGGCTGCCAATGGCGTCGGTTAAAAAAAAAAAACTACAGTATTCAGCATCGCCATTTTTAAACACAAAAAAATGAAAAAAAAATATTACATTTTTTTTAAAGTGCCCCCATCCCCGCGAGCTCATGCAGCAAAGAAAATGCACATGTAAGTCGTGTCCGCAGATGAAAACAGTGTTCAAATCACATATGTGATGTATCGCCGCGATCATTAGAGCAAGAGCAATAATTCTAGCACTGGACCTCCTCTGTAACCCTAACCTTGTAACCGTTATTTT
Organism: Rana temporaria; assembly: GCF_905171775.1. Lineage (NCBI taxonomy): Eukaryota > Metazoa > Chordata > Amphibia > Anura > Ranidae > Rana > Rana temporaria. Next base: position 51,286,785 of record NC_053491.1, read on the forward strand.
TTTTAAAGCGTCATCCATAGAGATTTTTAGGTACTGTAGTTTGTCGCCATTCCACGAGTGTGCACAATTTCAAAGTGTGACATGTTTGGTGTCTATTTACTCAACGTAACATCATCTTTCACATTATACAAAAAAATTGGGCTAACTTTACTGTTTCGTAATTTTTTTTGTGTCTTTTTCCTCCATAAATTGTGTTTGAAATTACCGTGCACAAATACCGTGTGACATAACATATTGCAACAATCGCCATTTTATTCTCTACATTCTCTGCTTATATATATATATATATATATATATATATATATAATGTTTGGGGGTTCTAAGTAATTTTCTAGCAAAAAATACAGATTTTAACTTGTAAACAACAAATGTCAGAAATAAGCTAAGAGCCCATTCACACAGGCCCGACTTTAGATCCGGCTTCAAGTCGCCCCTAGTCGCGCTGCATGAAGAAATCAATGTAAGTGAATGGAGCCGTCTTAATGCACACTACTGCAGTCGCTCCGACTTCAAAAAAGGGTTCCTGTACTACTTCAATCTGACTTCTAGGCGACTTGTACCCATTGATTTCAATGGAAGTCGTCTCCAAGTCGGATCCCCGTTCATAGTGAGGCAACTTTACAGGAAGTCGCCCCAGTGTTAACCGGCCCTAAGGCAAACCCCTCTCTTCCACCGAGCTGGTATTGGGTATGAATCTTGAGGGGGAACTCCACGCCAAATTTTAAATAAAAAAACGGCATGGGTTTCCCCTCCAAGAGCATACCAGGCCCTTAGGTCTGGTATGGATTTCAAGGGGAACCCCCTACGCCAAAAAAAGGCGTGGGGGTCCCCCCAAAATCCATACCAGACTCTTATCTGAGCATGCAGCCCGGCCGGCCAGAAAAGGGGGTGGGAACGAGCGAGTGCCCCCCCTCCTGACCCGTACCAGGCCGCATGCCCTCAACATGGGCAGTAGGTGCTTTGGGGCAGGGGGGATTCCGATAAGCCCCTCGCTCGCAGACCCCGACAACCGACGGCTAGGGTTGTCGGGAAGAGGCCCTTGTCCCCATCAACATGCGGACAAGGTGCTTTAGGGTGGGGGTCACCTACCCCCCATGTTGACGGCATGCGGCCTGGTACGGTTAAGGAGGGGGGCACTCGCTCGTCCCCACCGCCTTTCCTGACCGGCCGGGCTGCGTGCTGGGATAAAGGTCTGGTATGGATTTTGGGTGGACCCCCACGCCGTTTTTTCGGCGTAGGGGGTTCCCCTTGAAATCCATACCAGACCTAAGGGCCTGGTATGCTCTTGGAAGGGGAACCCATGCTGGTTTTTTATTTAAAATTTGGCATGGAGTTCCCCCTCCTGGAGGCGACTTCAAGTCGCATTGTAAGTCGCCCCAAGTCACGCTGTGATTCACACTCAAGTCGTGTCTAAGTCGCCTCGCAAAGTCACGCTAAAAGTCGTGTTGCCCCTGTGTGAACCGGCTCTTAGTCATGAAAGGCCTGGTTCACACTGGTGCGTTTTGACATGCGATTTGGCATGTCAAATCGCATGTCAAAACGGCGGTATTTGCTGCAAATTGCCGGCAATGGCACCGTCCTAATCGGTGCGACGCCGCATCTGCGGCGCTGCACCGATTTCAAAAAGTAGTTTCTGTACTACTTTTTGCGATTTCCTCCCATGATTTACATTGACATCTGTGCAGAAACCTGCACAGATGTCTCTAAAATCGCGGCCAAAATCAGGACTGCCAGCGGGGAGTGAAAGTGTGCGAGTTCAGCTGAACTTGCACGGCTTCACTCCCGCAGCCCAGTGTGAACCAGGGCAAAGGGATAAATTGATAGATTGGATGATAGCCTTTTCTAAATGTTAGGCATAAACAAAGCAGTTTCAGCAGGGATATTAATAATAATTTCTTGGACCATATCCTCCTAAAGATCCATAACCACATTTTACTACGATAAGTAATTGTAGTCGCATTCGTTGGCCTTTTTTGAGAATTCGGGAAATGTTATCTCAAGTGAATCTTGTTAATTTGGCTGTTTTGCTATAGACATTGCTTGTGACAGCCTCAGTTTCCCAATTCAGCTGCAGACAATAATAAGAGGCTGATTTTGGAGGCTTTGTGCACTTTTTTTTTCCCTCTGACAGCATCCAAGTGACAGCATATTATTTGGTCGGTACGACACACAAAGTATCTTAATTAAAGGTTGTCTGAAAATACAGAACATTTTTACAACCACATCTGCCATTAACTCTTCTGACATTATGTTAGCATTATGCACGGGATAATTCTCTTCTCGCTAAGAAGAGTCCTTCTAATTTCTCCCTTTTTGCAGAATTTAATGGAAAAGTACGAATTGCAAGCAATAAATTTCACCTTAAGACCCCTTTCACACTGAAGCGTTTTTACAGCGTTTTAGCGTAAAAAATATCGCTATTAAAACGCTCTCCATGCATCTCAATGGACCCTTTCACACTGAGTCCTGCAAGCAGCATCTTTGGAGCAGCTTTTGGGCGCTGAAAAAAACGCTCCAAAAACGCCCCTCTCCATTGAAATGAATTGAAAGCGCTGTAAAAACGCCTTACCCTTTCACACTGAGGCAAGGCAAAAATGCCCTATAACGTTAGGGTCTTAGGCCCCTTTCACGCTGGGGTGGGAGCCGCGGTGGTGGTATAGCGCCGCTAAAAATAGCGGCGCTATACGTCAGAAATGCAGCGGGATTTGGCCGCTAGTGGTGCGGTATTAACCCCTGCTAGCGGCCGATAAAGGGTTAATACCACCCGCAATGCGCCTCTGCAGAGGCGCACTGCGGGCGGTATTGCTGCGGTTTCCCATTGTTTTAAATGGGAAGGCGCGGTGAAGGAGCGGTATACATACCGCTCCTCTCACCGCTCCAAAGATGCTGCTAGCAGGAGATTTTTTTCTCTCCTGCCAGCGCATCGCCTCAGTGTGAAAACCCTCCGGCTTTCACATTGAGGTTGCTGGGCAGGAGTCTTTCAGGCGATATAGCAGCGCTATTTTTAGTGCTGTACCACCTGAAAAACACCTCAGTGTGAAAGGGGTCTTAGCGGTGCTTTACAAGCACATTGGAATTGCAGATGAGGCTTCGCTCGAATAACGCTCGAAAAACACTCAAATAACGCTCGAAAAATGCCCCAGTATGAAAGGGACCTAAAATATTAGTGACTTCAAAGTTTGACAAAGTGTGCCAGACCAATCAAACATGAATACCTACCTTTCAGGAATGTTTCATTTTATAGATGGATCAGACAGAAGACAGGAAGTGAGGATTTCCACGAAGAATTAAGGACATTTAAAAGCAAAAGGAAGGATGAGGTAAGTGAAGGAGGACTGCACTAAGTTAAGGAAGCTATTAGGCAATTTTTTTTTTATCTTTACAACCCTTTAAGCTCCTCTTACCTGGTTAGACCTGGGCACATCTTAGGTGTGGTTCTTATTCCCGGGTGTAAAAGATGGGTGCCAATAATTTAATGAGTTTATTGGTTAGCCGTCTGCTTTACAGCACTCAGGTCTCTGTTTCCAAATCTCAGTCAGGCCAATATCTGCATGGATAGAAAGAAGGTGATGACTGCGCTAACCTACTAAAACAAGTGTGTTGATGCCAACACTTCTAATACAGCAGTGAATAATAAAATATTAAATTTTGTTATAACAAAATTATAACCAAAGTACTCTCACATTCAGATCAATAGTGAAGCAATTAATTAAATGTGTCATGCAGTGGCGGAATTATAGGGGTCGCTGAGATCGCAATGGCGACCGGGCCCCTTGCTGCAGGGGGCCCTTGAGGGCCCCCTGTACAATTCGATAGAAGGATCGGCAGTTGAGCGGCAGGGGCGGCTGAGATGAGCTCCTCGATCGTCAGCCGAACTGTGCAGGGAAGGAGCTCGTCACATGAAAGTAGTGTGTGCTCTTTGTCTCCCCCTAGAGTGCAGTACCCGGCAGGAAGAGCCAAGGTAAATGTCTGCCGTTTTTTTTTATGACTATCTATCTACTGTATGTGTGTTTATGTGTGTGTGTGTGCGCAATGTGCATGTATATGTGTGTGTGTGCATGCATGTGTGTGTGTATGTATATGTGTGTGTGTGTATGATGTATATATGTTAAAGCGGTTGTATACCCACTGTCATTTTTTTTTTTTAAACCTGAAAAGCAAAAGCCATAATCAGCTAGTATGCACCGCATACTAGCTGATTATGAAATACTTACCTTGGAACGAACCTGGCCCACGCCGAGGGAGATGTCATCTTTCCTCGGCGTGTCTTCCGGGTATCGGCGCTCCAGCGCTGTGATTGGCTGGAGCGGCGATGTCGTCACTCCCGCGCATGCACGCAGGAGACTTCTCTCCGGCAAAGTCCGGCGGCTGTCGGCCCTTTAGCCGAGGATCCCCGCTGCGCATGTGCCGCTGCAGTCAGCAGCGCATTGCGGGGGGAATATCTCCTAAGCCTTATTATAGGCCTTTTTATAGGCTTACCTGTAGGTTAAAGTGGTAGTACAGAGTTTACTACCACTTTAAGGTGACCAGATCTTTAAAAGGATATCCGGGAACATATTTTTTTTTTACTAGTAATGATGGAAATCAGCGACTCTCTGCCCGTTGCCGCCACCGCCCGCCTAACAGCCTGTCAAGTCTCACTCTCTGGGCCCCAGCTACTACTGGGTGGGGAGCGGAGGAAGATCACTCCTCCAGGGAAAGGCAAGGAGATAAGCAGGCAGGCAGCAGGCCAGGGCTTGAGCCAAGGCAGAAGAGGCATAATCATCAGAAAGGAGCACAGATAATGGAAAAAAATTACACCCCCCCTAAGCTAGTAGGAGCGGCGAGTGTGTAATTCAGATTTTTTTTTCTATTCTGCAGTGACTGTCTTTAAAATTGCCCAAGCCCCTGTTTAAATCCAATCCGGGGACAAAACCGGGGACAGACTTGGGCAGGGAAAGTGTTCTCAATACGGGGGCTGTCCCCAGAAACCGGGCATGTCTGGTCAACCTAATGTGTGTGTGTGTGTGTGTGTGCGCATGTATGTATGTATGTATGTATGCATGTGTGTGTGCATATGTATGTATGTGAGTGCATGTATGTGCATATGTTTATCAGTGGCGGTGCGTCCATAAGGGTGCATGGGTGCCGCCCCCTCTCTCCAGCCACCCCCTTTATGACTAATGGATAGATTCATGCATAGCATGAATCTATCCTTGGTCATCGCTGCCACCCCCATATTTAGATGTCCGGCCCCTTTTCGGGCGCTGGGTGCCTGAATTACAGCGGGGGGGGGGGGTTTGAAGCACCTGATTAGAGCCATAGGCTCTAATAGGCTTCAAAATAGGTGAACTGCGAGCGCCATGCTGGGAGCTCACAGTCCACCCAGGTGTGTTAGAAGGGCAAATTAATATTCACTTTCCTAACACTGAACCACTCTACACCAATCAGGTGTGCGGGTCTATTACCCGTCACCTGAATTGGCTGAAACGATAGGAGCAGCTATTGGACGATTATCAGGAGGAGAGGAAGGGAGATGAGGACGGCAGGAGACGCATGAAGGACCCCGCTTGTGGCGGTCACCTGCTGCCCCACGAGACAGGGTAAGTTCTGCCGAGCGGGCAGGGGGATTCACAGTGATGGCATTCGATGGCACAGTTGCAGCATGGCAGCATTTAATGGCACCTGGCATTTGATGGCACACTGGTGGCATTTAATGGACACAGTGGCAGCATTTGATGAGCACAGTGGCAGCATTTGATGCACAGTGGCGGCATTTAAATGGGCACAGTGACAGCATTTGGGCACAGTGGCCAGAGTTTGATGGGCACAGTGGCAGCATTTGATGGGAAGAGTGGTGGCGTGTGGGCACAGTGGTAGCGTTTGATGGGCACAGTGCAGCATTTGATGGGCACAGTGGCAGCCATTGATGGGCACAGTGGCAGCATTTGATGGGCACAGTGGCAGCATTTGATGGGCTAAGTGGCAGCTTTTGATGGACACAGTGGCAGCATTTTGATGGGCACGTGGCAGCTCTTTGATGGCCAGGGTGGCTGTACAATGAAGGGCACAGTGGATCGCAAATTATTTTCTTATTTAAGAATTTTTCAGTTTGTTACGCCCCCTAAAAATTTTGAGCACCAGCCGCCACCTAGTTTATATGTGCATTTATATATATATATGTGTGTGTTTTAACTATGTGTTTGTGTTTACATGTATGTATGCACATTTTATGTATGCGCTTTTAATCCTGCCCCCTATCTGTGTACACTCAGAACCTACTTGTTTATTTATTTTTTGATTGTTCATAGTACCAGCAAAAAAAGGCTGTTCCTCCAAAAAGCGATCCATGCTCAGATCGCTTTTCAGAGGCATTTGACAGCCGGTAAAGAGGCAATATCTTGCCTACTGACCGCTGTTTTAACCCCTTAAATGCATCATCGCTATGCTGCAACTGCACGCAATGCACACAGTTGCAGGGGGGTTTGCAGTATAGCCCCATTCACCTAGGGGTATACTTCAAGGGTGCCCTGACTGGAAAAAGATTGAGAAACACCGACATAGAGCAACCGATGCCTCCATTTTCCTCCTGCAGCCGCTGACTACCTGCAGGAGGGAGAGGAGGAGAAGCAGGGGGAACTGGAGAAATCGGTTCCTTTATATGCAGCCACCCACTTGCAACCGGGTCCTGTTCCGCCAACGGGCTCAGAGAAAAGAGCCTGTCCGGGGGTCAGGGGGGGCCCTTCATGGTTTCTTGCATCGGGGCCCTGAAGGTTCTAGTTACGCCACTGGTGTCATGTGTTCCAAACATCAACCACAAACAACTTAAATCAAACCTTCTAGGTATGGAGACTAAAACCCATAACAAAAAATTATAAAAAAAAATAATAATAAAAATTGTATTATAAAAAAATCTGAATAAAACCCACAATGTGTAAATAAATAAATATATATAGTCCCAGTGAATATCTTCAGTGTATTCACGGTTTCCTGTGTGTTCATCCCTCATCCGTACTCAGCACAGCTATTTTTACACCAATTTGTGACAGCACCACCACCTTAAGAATTGGCCAATCACCAGAAGTAAACTACCTGTCGCCTTTGGTTCATCCATGGGATAACCACTCCACGTAAAGGATCAGTCTGCACCTTTCCCGGTCAGCGTATCAGTAAATTTGGCTTCTCAAGCTTTCTCACTGGTTGTTATCAGAATCTCATAGGAAAATAAATAGAAATCATTGCATAGTATTAGCCAGATTCACAAATAGTTACGCCGGCTTATCAGTAGATACGCCGACGTAACTCGGAATCTAAGCCGTCGTAAGTTTAAGTGTATGCTCAAACTGAGATACACTTACACCTAGCTAAGATACGACGGTGGCGCTTCCGTTGAGTTTGGCGTAGAATATGTAAATGACTAGATACGCCGATTCACGAACGTACGCTTGCCCGTCGCAGTAAAGATACGCCGTTTCCGTAAGAGATACGCTGCATAAAGATAAAGCTGCCCCTAGGTGGCGTAGCCAATGTTAAGTATGGCCGTCGTTCCCGCTTTGAAATTTGAAAATTTTACGTTGTTTGCGTAAGTCGTCCGTAAATAGGGCTGGACGTAATTTACGTTCACGTCGAAACCAATACGTCCTTGCGGCGTACTTTGGAGCAATGCACACTGGGATATGTACACGGACGGCACATGCGCTCGTTCGTAAAAAAACGTCAATCACGTTGGGTCACCAATCATTTCCAAAAAAAAAACGCCCCCCCCCATCCTCATTTGAATTAGGCGCGCTTACGCGGCCCCATTTACGCTGCGCCGCCGTAAGTTAGGAGGCAAGTGCTTTGTGAATACAGTACTTTCCTCTCTGACTTAAGGCGGCGTAGCGTAAATACGATACGCTACGCTGTAGGATGTTGCGCCCTACCTGAATCTGGCTATATGTCTACTATTTATTGGTAAAAAAGTTCAAAAACTATTGCACTCACAAACCCATAGGCCGGCTTGTTGGTTTTATTCAGATTTTTTAAAATATTATTTTTATTATTATTTTTATGTACTATTTTTTGTTACGGTTTTTAACCTATAAGGTTTGATTTAAGTTGTTTGGTGGTTGATGTTTGGAACACATGACACATTTAATTAATGCTTCACTATTGGTAAAAAGAAAATACAGCGCTGAATGTGAACAATTAACAAAAGCAGCAACTTAAAAGTGAAATACACACAAAATAACAATGAAAAGAAATGTAGCTGCGCTGTAGTGAATAATTAAATGTGAAAAAAAATACTACTGTAGGTAGTATTGGCATATATATGAATAAACGAACAGTAAACAGATAAATAACAAATAAGTGAGAAAATGTCAATCTGGTTGCATTAAAGTCCACAAAAAAAGCAATAAAGAATCTTCTTGAATGATTCAGATAATGATCCACCACCAAGAGTGAAAACACCATAAGAAATGCGCGCTAGATGGCAAGCAAGGATAGCTTGCGGCTGAAACCCCAGCCCGGGTTAAAACGTAGATTACAGCAACCGCCAATGGTAATCAATGAAACCTCAGATAATGATGTCACCCAAGCAGATGAGGTACCGGAAAATATAAAGGGCTCACCATAGTGAATTTCCGTATAATAAATATAAGATTTAATAAGATAAGAAACTTACAGACACAGACGTGTATGCAGCATGACTGCCCGTCCGCTCGAACTGTAACACGATGACGTCAGCAAGTCTCCTCGTCTGGGGCACGTCATTTGTGTGACGAAACGCGCGTCGGGAGGAGGAGACATGCTGACGTCATCACGTTACAGTCCGGGCGGACGGGCAGTCGCATAGCCGGCCGGCTTTCTTTTACATGCTGCATACACGTCTGTGTCTGTAAGTTTTTTTATCTTATTACATTTTATATTTATTATACGGAAATTCACTATGGTGAGCCCTTTATTTTTTCCGGTACCTCATCTGCTTGGGTGACATCATTATCTGAGGTTTCATTGATTACCACTGGCGGTTGCTGTAATCTACGTTTTTAAAGGCCCGGGCTGGGGTCTCAGCCGCAAGCTATCCTTGCTTGCCATCTGGTAAGAGCGCATCCCTTATGGTGTTTTCACTCTTGGTGGTGGATCATTATCTGAATCACTCAAGAAGATTCTTTATTGCCTTTTTTGTGGACTTTAATGCAACCAGATTATTGAAATTTTCTCACTTATTTGTTATTTATCTATTTACTGTTCGTTTATTCATACTGTATATATGCCAATACTACCTACAGTAGTATTTTTTCACATTTAATTATTCACTACAGCGCAGCTACATTTCTTTCAATGCTTCACTATTGAACAGGAATGTGGAGAGTACTTGGTTATAATTTTTGTTTGTTATAACGATACTTAATAGTTTTATATTCACTGCTGTATTAGAAGTGTTGCAACACACACTTATTTAGTAGTTAATGCAGTCATCTCCTTCTTTTCTATTCTCAATATCCCACTTTAGGGTGGGACACCTTTCTTGACTGCAGCAAACGTAAGAATACTTTTTAGATTTGTCAATAATTGTTTTTTTTTGCGCCAGTGACCCACATTCATTTTTTACACAATATGGAGACTGCCTGTTCTTTGCTGTCCTCAGGGTACTCCAGTTCCCTTCCACACTCCAAAGACAGGGACTCCAAGGTCTCTTGTCCAAATTGGCCTTAAAGAGGTTGTAATGATTCTAGAAAAAAAAATCTGCAAGACAAAGGTATAATGAGCTAGTATGCATTGCATACTAGCTAATTATGAAACACTTACCTTAAAAAAAGCTGTTGTAGCGGTCCCCGCACACCACTGTCACGTCCGACATCTTTCCCCGAGCTTCTTCCAGGTTCGCGGGCTCGGGTGCTGTGATTGGTCGGAGACACGATGACGATGGCCAGAGACGCGATGGTGCGGGAGCCGCCGTTCACGGCACAGGTTTAGAAGGAATGGCATCACGGGAGCCTCCGTTCACGGCACGGGCTCGGAAGGAATGCGGACATTGCGGCCGCCAGGCACGCACACCGGTTCCCGGGCGGTGCCGGGGAGCTCAGGACGTCATATGTGGACATCATTTGGACATCATTTGACAATGGGCGGGTAGGGAAGTGGTTAAAGAGGGATATCTTTGTTATGGCAGCAGCTAGCTGCCATAACCCAGGTATCCACTTCTTCAGCCGGCCGTCCGGTTTCCGATAATAGTGGTCTTTGCGGCGGATTCGCTGCAAGATCACTTTTATCGGCGGCGGGAGAAGGCCCCCCCCCCCCCAAGGACTCAGTGATCACAAATCGTGTCGCCTCTGGGGTGCACGGGCAGCACGAGAACATGAGGATGTCAATGTACGCCCTCCTGGCATTTTAAGCCTGCACTGCAGCCATCTTTCATAGACGGGGCCAAGTGGTTAAAGCGGGAGTTCACCCATTTATTTATTTTTAGACCTTTTCCCCTTAGATTCCTGCTCGCTTTGTCTAGGGGAATCGGCTAGTTGTTTTAAAATATGATCCGTACTTACCCGTTTTCGAGATGCATCTTCTCCGTTGCTTCCGGGTATGGGTCTTCGGGAGCGGGCGTTCCTTCTTGATTGACAGTCTTCCGAGAGGCTTCCGACGGTCGCATCCATCGCGTCACTAGTAGCCGAAAGAAGCCGAACTTCGGTGCGGCTCTATACTGCGCCTGCGCACCGACGTTCGGCTTAGTTCGGAAAATCGTGACGCGATGGATGCGACCGTCGGAAGCCTCTCGGAAGACTGTCAATCAAAATAGGAACGCCCAGTCCCGCAGCCCATACCCGGAAGCGACGGAGAGGATGCATCTCGTAAACCGTAAGTACGGCTCATATTTTACAACAACTAGCCGATTCCCCTAGACAAAACGAGCATTCATCTAAGGGGAAAATGTGTAATCTATGGTTGAACCTCCGCTTTAAGGTAAAAAACCTTGAGACTTTAGAACCACTTTAATCATTTGCCCTGTTCAGTTTTAACTGCAAAGGAGAAATGTGGAATCACTGATGTTGTATACTGTCTGGCAGGGGTGTCTGGATCACAAGGGTGACTGTACATTTCAGGTCTGTCTTTGCAGCATATAACTTTTCAATTCAATTGTGTGGTCCAAATTTTGAATGTTTCTAATAACTTAGGGAAACCTGTAATAAGTGAACACTGAGGTTGCCATTGTTGACCGACCTTTTTAGAGATGTTATTTGCCTGGCTGTCATGTGACCCACTAACTTTAGTCTGCATACTCGATAGAAGCCAGTGGATCACAAAATGTTAAAGCCAGCAGTTCAGCCCACCAGCCATCCATTTTAAAAAAGAGGTCAGTAATGAAGCATAATTATTTTCCCATGACAGGTTTACTTATGTATTCAACTGGCCTTCTACTTAGGGAAATGAGTCACTGTTCCAGAAAAGATAGTCTCATTGCACCATTATGGCGTATTGTTGAGAAGATGACGGAATAGTCCCAGGAGGATGGAAAGGTGAATGAAGATGAGTTTATTGGAAACAAATCATGTCGTATTCTAGAGCTGTTTTGCAAAATACAGTGGGCCGGATTCAGTAAGAATTTTTCACCGGTGTATCTATAGATACGCCACGTAAATTCAAAGCTGCGCCGGCGTATCTTCTTTCTGTATTCAGAAAGCAAGATACACCGAAATTAGGCTAAGATCTGACTGGCGTAAGTCTCTTACGCCGTCGTATCTTAGGGTGCATATTTACGCTGGCCGCTAGGTGGCGCTTCCGTAGTTTTTGGCATAGAATATGCAAATTACCTATATACGCCGATTTACAAACGTACGTGTGCCCGGTGGAATTTTTTTACGTCGTTTGCGTAAGGCTTTTCCGGCGTAATGTTGCTCCTGCTTCTATGAGGCATACGCAATGTTAAGTATGGATGTCGTTCCCGCGTCGAATTTTGAATTTTTTACGTCGTTTCTCGAATAGGACTGGACGTAATTTACGTTCACGTCGAAACCAATACGTCCTTGCGGCGCACTTTCGAGCAATGCACACTGGGATATGTACACGGACGTGCATGCGCCGTTCGTAAAAACCGCCAATTACGTCGGGTCACCACCCATTTACATAAAACACGCCCCCCTCATCCTCATTTGAATTAGGCGCGCTTATGCCGGCCCCATTTACGCTACACCGCCGTAACTTAGGAGGCAAGTGCTTTGTGAATACAGCACTTGCCTCTCTGATTTACGGCAGCGTAGCGTAAATACGATACGCTACGCCGCCGTAACAATGCGCCCGGCTACCTGAATCTAGCCCAGTGATTATAAAAGGTAGTTATTCCTATAGAAGTTTTTGTGTTTTATTGTCATAGAACATTGAATTACAGTGGGCCATATTCTCATAGAAGTTACGATGGAGTATCTCAGGATACTCCATCGTATCTCCCTTTTTTGGCCCGTGTATCTATGCGACTGATTCTTAGAATCATTTTCGCATAGATACACTTAAGATCCGCCATCTGTAAGTCACTTACACTGGCGGATCTTAAATGTAATGACGCCGGCCGCCGCTAGATGGCATTTACGTGAAGGACTCATTTGCGTATGCAAATGATCCTTCTACGCCGATTCCCGAACGAGTTCGCGTCGCGTAACCGTCGCTAACGTCGTTTGCGTAAGCGGAAACTTACTCCTGCTATATGAGGAGTAAGTTTCCGCAAGTCCCACGTAGGCCATGTTACGGATGTCGTCGGGTCCACGTCGTGTTTTTTCGTCGGGTACGTCGTTTCCGTAAGTCGTTCTTGAATACGACTTTACGTCAATGACGCACACGTCGGCGTCATTGACGTTTTCCGCCGAGAACTGGAGCATGCGCACTGGGCTTTTTGAAGCCCGGCGCATGCGCAGTTCATTAGAATCGGGGGCGCGCTTAATTTGAATACAAGCCGCCCCCTTGGAGATCCGCCAGGCTACGCCGGGGCATTTACACTCCGCCGTCCCAACTTACGGAGCAAGTGTTTGGGGAATACAACACTTGCTCCTGTAAGTTGGGACAGCGGAGTGTAAGTGCCTTAAGTGCAGCCCGCGGATTTTTAGAGAGAATATGGGCCAGTGTATTTTAAAATAAATAAAAAATCAGCACAAGGGACATAACTTACAATCAGTAGGATGTGTCCCTTGTTCTGATACCTCTTCTTTTACAAAAAAAAAAATCCTTCTTCGTCTGTGCCCCGACTCCGTAATCTTCTGGTGCAGCAGGGGTTAATACAATTAAGTGGCTGTCACAGTCTCTCCTCAAGAGAGTACAACTATGCCAGCCTTTTCAGCCCAGCTGCTCCATTCTTAGAAGTGGTACTACATTTTCAAAGTATGAAAAGAGAATGGAGACTTATGCCGCGTACACACCATCACTTTATGTGATGAAAAAAAATACGTTTTTAAAAACGTCACTTTAAATGACCGTGTGTGGGGGAAAACGTCGTTTTATGTCTTGTGAAAAACGACAAAAAAAATTGAAGCATGCTTCAATTTTATGTGTCGTTTTTCAAAACGTTGTTTTTTACTTCACAGAAATTGACCGTGTGTAGCAAAAAACGACGTTTAAAACAACGTTTTTACACCCGCGCATGCCCAGAAGCTAGTTATGAAGCGAGCTTCAATGGAAAAAAGTGTTGAACGTAACCTCGCTTTGCTAGAGCATTGTGAAATAACGATGGTGAGTAGGCAACTTCGTCTTTGAAAATTGAAGTTTCAAAAACTTCGGTTTTTACTTCACAGAAAGTGTCTTTTTTTTCATCACATAAAGTGATGGTGTGTACGCGGCATTAGACCTATCACTTGACTGCCTGTCCTCTATTCTTAGATCATGTTTGGTTCATAGAAGCTGTAATAAGGGCTTCTATAAATGGATGCACTGGCTGAAAAGGGCTTTTGGGCTTAATACTGCCTGAAAGCTGTAGTAGAACTTCCTATGCAAGGCAACGTCTTAATGTGCTAGTATGCGTCGCATATTAGCACATTTTGAGAGACTTACCTTAAAACGAAGACCTCCGGCGGCACACATAAAACCACTGACAGGGTATCCATCTAAGACCCCTTTCTCACTGGGGCCGCCCGTGCGTTTGCGGTAAAGTGCTGCTCGTTTAACCGGCGATTTACCTTTTTTAACAAAAACGGGGTTAAAAACTCCCATGCTGCGGCTCTTCCGAATCAATTTTCAGGCTTTTCATTGCAATGGGCAGGGGCGTTTTGGGAGCGTTTTATACAGCTCTCCCAGACCTCCCCAAAAATACTGCTTGCAGGACTTTTTCGAATGTCCCGCAAGCGCATCGCCCGGGTGTGAAGGCACCTATTGCAATGAATGAAAAGCAGTTTTCAGGGGCTTTACAGGCACTATTTCTAGCACTAAAATGCCTGAAAACTGCCTCAGTGTAAAAGTGGTCTTAACCCGGTCTTCCTTCTGGGTTTATGGCCTCCAGCTACATGAGTGGCCGGGGGGGCGCAATTACATTACTCCCACGAATGCATGCGTGAGCCGCCCTATACGGCTTTCAGTACACCAGGCTTCAGGTAGAACAGATGACCTCAAACACCTCCCATTACACTGATAGGCCATTCAAACCATTGCCCTAAAATTACTTGCAAATAAGCAGACTTGTCCTTAACCGCTTGCCGACCAGCGCGCGCGTGCCCACACAGCTCCCAGTCCTGTCAGAGGGGGAAATGCCTGATCGTCTGTTCATACAATGTATGAACAGCGATCAGTCATTTCCCCTAGTCAGTCCACCCCCCTTCAGTTAGAACACACCCAGGGAACATACTTAACCCCTTCCTCACCCCCTAGTGTTAACCCCTTCCCTGCCAGTGGCATTTTTATAGTAATCAATGCATTTTTATAGCACTTTTTGTGCCAAAAGTGTCTGAAGTGTCCGCCATAATGTCGCAGTACCGATAAAAATCGATGATCGCTGCCATTACTAGTAAAAAAAAAAAATATTAATAAAAATGCCATAAACCTTTATCAACAGATAACAAAGAATACAAAAAAACATTATTGTAGCACTTATGCCCTGTACACACGATCGGTTCATCCGATGAAAACGGTCT